>NC_041386.1:534939734-534990948 GCF_002162155.2 Triticum dicoccoides | reverse complement strand
CACCCGGTAGGATTTTCAAATACTTAGGCGAGTACTGGACTGCAGCTAAGCCTCTGAGTGGGAGGGTCGCTCTCCACTCGGTAGGATTTTTCAAACTTAGGCGAGTACTGGACTGCAGCTAAGCCCCCGAGTGGGAGGGTCGCTCTCCACTCAGTAGGATTTTCAAATACTTAGGCGAAACGGGTTCGCAGCTAAGCCCCCGAGTGGGAGGCTGGCTCACCACTCGGTAGGATTTTCAAACACTTAGGCGAAACGGGTTCGCAGCTAAGCCCCCGAGTGGGAGGCTGGCTCACCACTCGGTAGGATTTTCAAACACTTAGGCGAAATGGGTTCGCAGCTAAGCCCCCGAGTGGGAGGCTGGCTCACCACTCGGTAGGATTTTCAAACACTTAGGCGAAACAGGTTCACAGCTAAGCCTCCGAGTGAGAGGCTGGCTCACCACTCGGTAGGAAATTATTTTTACAAACTTAGGCGAAACGGATTCGCAGCTAAGCCACCCACTGGGGGATTTCTCACGCAAACAGAAACAATAACAATCACTGGGAAATTATAACGCTCTTGTCTTTGATAAATAAACTACAGAAGTTTTTCTTATTACATCTCATCCGAGTGAGAATTCAAGTATAAAAGGGGCGGAGCAGCTCCGCATTCCAGGCTCGTGGCTCATCAATCTGGCGATCGACATTGTAAAGGTGGTACGCTCCATTGTGGAGGACTCTGGTGACTATGAAGGGACCTTCCCAAGTAGGAGCGAGTTTGTGTGGTTTCTGTTGATCCACTCGGAGGACCAAGTCTCCTTCTTGGAAGGCTCGACTCTTCACATTTCTGGCATGGAATCGACGCAAGTCTTGCTGATAGATGGTCGATCAGATCATGGTCATTTCTCTTTCTTCTTCCAGGAGGTCGACTACGTCCTGCCGGGCTTGTTCTGCTTCATCTTCAGAGTAGAGCTCGACTTGGGGTGCGTTGTGAAGCAGGTCACTCGACAAAACTGCTTCGGCTCCGTAGACCAGAAATAATGGGGTTCTTCCAGTTGATCGGTTCGGGGTTGTCCTCAATCCCCAAAGAACTGAGTGAAGCTTGTCGACCCATGCACCTGCTGCGTGCTTGAGATCACGCATCAGTCGGGGTTTCAGTCCTTTGAGAATTAAGCCATTTGCTCTTTCCGCTTGTCCATTCGACTGGGGGTGAGCGACTGAAGCATAGTCGACTCGTGTGCCTTGAGAGGCGCAAAAGGCTCTGAATTTGTCAGAATCGAAATTTGACCCATTGTCAGTGATGATGCTGTGCGGAACTCCATATCTGAATATCAACTCTCTGATGAAACTGATAGCAGTGCAAGCATCAAGATTCTTGATAGGCTTAGCTTCAATCCATTTGGTGAACTTGTCGACTACTACTAGCACATGAGTGAAGCCGCTCCTGCCCGTTCTCAGCGGTCCAACCATGTCCAGTCCCCAAACAGTGAAGGGTCAGACGAGTGGAATGGTTTTCAGGGCTGATGCGGGTTTGTGCGACATATTGGAGTAAAACTGACATCCTTCACATTTGTCGACTATCTTTTTCGCCATTTCATTCGCCCTTGGCCAGTAGAATCCCGCTCGGTATGCTTTAGCCACAATGGTCCGAGAGGACGCATGATGACCATAGGTCCCCGAGTGGATATCATCAAGGATTATCTGACCTTCTTCTGGTGTTATACACCTCTGACTGACTCCAGTCGCGCTTTCTCTATACAAATGTCCCTTTATGACTGTAAAGGCCTTGGATCGATGGACGATCTGTCGAGCCTCTTCTTCGTCCTCTGGGAGTTCTTTCCTTAGGATGTACGCGATGTATGGTACCGTCGAGCCGGGAGTGATGACCAAAACTTCCATGATCAGGTCGACCACAACTGGAACTTCAACTTCAATCGGATCCGTGGCACTTTTTGGCTGCGGGGCTTCTTCAGTGAAGGGATCCTCCTGAACTGATGGTGTGTGGATGTGTTCCAAAAACACATTGCTGGGAATGGTTTCTCTTTTGGAACCTATTTTCGCCAAATCATCAGCTGCTTGATTTTTCAGTCGGGGTATGTGATGAAGTTCTAACCCCTCGAATTTCTTCTCCAGCTTTCTCACCGCATTGCAATAACCAGTCATGGCTGGACTTCTGAGATCCCACTCCTTCATCACTTGATTAATCACCAAATCTGAGTCGCCATAGACCATGAGGCGACGGACGCCGAGTGAAATGGCCATGCACAACCCATATAAAAGTGCTTCATATTTTGCTTCGTTATTGGAGGAATCAAAGTGGATTTGAAGAACATATCTGAGCTTATCTCCTCGGGGGGAGACCAATACTACCCCGGAACCGGAACCATTTAGCATTCTGGAACCATCGAAGAACATGGTCCAATGCTCTGAGTGAATCTGAGTCGACAGTTGTTGTTCAATCCACTCGGCGACGAAATCTGCTATTGCTTGGGACTTGATAGATTTCTTTGCCTCAAACTTGATATTTAGAGGAAGGAGTTCAATCGCCCATTTTGCCACTCGACCAGTTGCATCTCTGTTGTGCAGGATCTCTGACAATGGAGCGTCGCTGACGACTATAATGGAATGATCAGAAAAGTAGTGAGCAACCTTCTTTGTGGTCATATAAATCCCATATACAAGCTTCTGATAATGAGGATATCTTTGCTTCGACGGGGTCAAAACTTTGGAAACATAATATACTGGGCACTGAACTTTGAAGGCTTTTCCTTCTTCTTCCCGCTCGGCCGTAACTACCGTACTGACGACTTGTCCCATGGCTGCGATGTAAATCAGCAAAGGCTCTTTGCTGATTGGGGCAGCAAGCACCGGCTGGGTGGAGAGCAGAGCTTTGAGCTTTGCAAACGCTGCATCAGCTTTAGGAGTCCACTCGAACTTGTCTGGCTTCTTCATCAATCGGGAAAGAGGCAATGCCTTTTCACCGAGACGAGAGATGAATCGACTTAAAGCGGCCAAGAAACCAGTAAGCTTCTGGACGTCGTGCACTCGCACAGGACGTTTCATCCGGAGTATAGTACTAACTTTTTCTGGATTGGCGTCGATTCCCCGTTCGGAAACGAGAAAACCGAGTAACTTTCCGCTAGGAACTCCGAATGTGCACTTTGATGGATTAAGCTTGATATCATACCTCCTAAGGTTGGCAAAGGTTTCAGCAAGGTCAGTTAGCAGGTCGGAACCCTTCCGTGACTTGACCACAATATCATCCATGTATGCTTCCACATTCCGACTGATTTGAGTGAGCAAACACTTCTGAATCATCCTCATGAATGTGGCTCCGGCATTCTTGAGGCCGAATGGCATGGTAACATAACAGAAGCACCCGAATGGAGTGATGAAAGCTGTTTTGATCTCGTCAGGTCCATACAGACGGATCTGATGGTACCCGGAATAGGCGTCTAAAAAAGACAGTCGCTCAGATCCCGCAGTTGAGTCGACTATCTGATCGATGCGGGGGAGAGGAAAATGATCTTTCGGGCAGGCCCGATTGATATGTTTAAAGTCAATGCACATGCGAAGTGACTTGTCCTTCTTGGGGACCATGACAATGTTGGCGAGCCACTCGGAGTGGTAAATCTCTCGGATGAACTCTGCTGCTAAGAGCCGAGCCACCTCCTCACCAATAGCCTTTCTCTTCTGGACGGCGGACCATCGGAGATGTTCTTTGACAGGTTTCACTTTTGGGTCGACTCGTAGGCGGTGCTCAGCCAGCTCCCTGGGAAAACCCGGCATGTCAGTAGGCTTCCATGCGAAGATGTCCCAGTTCTCATGGAGGAACTGGATGAGAGCTTCTTCCTATTTGGAGTCGAGTGTTGTTGAGATATGAGTCGGAGCAGCACTAGGATCGGTCGGGTGAATGTGAACCGGCTTCATTTCACCAGACGACTGAAAAGCTGATTCTGTAGCGGGCTTCTTGGCTCGCAACAAATCACTCGGGTATGTAGTCTTCTGGTACTCCTGCAGCTCTACCACTGCCATCTGAGCATCGGCGATCCTTGAGCCTTTCTGAAAACACTCTTCTGCTTTCTTCCGATTGCCCATAACAGTGATCACACCTTTGGGACCAGGCATCTTCAATTTGAGATACACATAACATGGCCGAGCCATGAAGCCTGCATAAGCTGGCCTGCCCAAAATAGCGTGATAAGCACTCTGGAAATCCACAACTTCGAACGTCAACTTTTCTTTGTGGTAATTCTTGGAATCACTGAAAAACACATCAAGAGCAATTTGGCCGAGTGACTCAGCCTTCTTCCCAGGAATGACTCGATGGAAACTCATGTTGCTGGTACTGAGTCTGGACATCGGAATGCCCATCCCTTTTAATGTCTCAGCATACAGTATGTTCAAACCACTGCCACCATCCATCAAGACTTTGGTCAGTCGAGTGCCTTCAACAACTGGGTCGACCACCAAAGCTTGCCTCCCAGGGGTGGCAATGTGCGTTGGGTGATCGGACTGGTCGAATGTGATGGCAGTCTGAGACTTCAGATAACTGGGTGTCGCCGGAGCAACCATATTCACCTCACGGTTGATAACTTTCAGTCGACTTTTGCTTTCAACATCAGCAAAAATCATCAAGGTGGAATTGACCTGGGGGTATCCATCATCACTATCTTCCTTGTCCTCAACTTTGTCCGACTCATTTTCTTTATCTTTGGGTTGTTTGCCCTGGAACCGCTGGATCAAGAGCCGACACTGTCGAGTGGTGTGTTTCGGGTAAATGAGCTTACCCTCTTCATCTTTATTGGTGTGGATGTGACATGGCAAATCCAACACATCATTTCCGTCTTGGTCTTTAACTTTCTTGGGGTTCCAAGGCCCTTTGGGTTTCCCCTTAAACTTTCCTTGAGTTACAGCCAAGGCTTCCCCAGGAGCAGCTGGCTCGGCTATCCGCTTCTGTTTCCGATTGGAATTTCTTCCTCCGGTTTCTTGGGCGACTGACTTGTGCTTGCCACTCCGGAGTCGATTCTCATCTTCACCATTAGCGTACTTGGTGGCAATCTCCATCATCCAATTCAGAGACATCTCTCCGGTTCGACCGAATTTCAGATTCAGTTCTCTGTACTTGACGCCTTCTTTGAAGGCATAGACTACTTGGTGATCAGGCACATTCTCTACCGTGTGATGTAACGTGATCCATCTCTGGATGTAATCCCTCAAAGTTTCATTCAGCATCTGCACGCAAGACCGCAGTTCCGTCACCCTGCCGGTTGTTTGCATGTTCCTTCAAATGTGGTGATAAACACTCGGACGAGATCTTCCCAAGTGTAAATGTTGTTGGGTGCTAACTGATTCAGCCACGCTCTGGCCGAGCCCTCCAACATGAGAGGCAGGTGCTTCATGGCCACTTCATCATTGCCACCGCCAATCTGGACAGCCACTCGGTAGTCTTCAAGCCAAGTATCGGGCTTGGACTCACCAGTGAACTTACTGACTCCAGTCGCCAACTGAAGTTGGGAGGAATCACAGTGGCCCTGATGGCTCTACTAAAGCACTCTGGCCCCGAAATTGTACTCTGCTGCTGGTAGGTGCATCTCTGTCGTGACCTTCTCGGTGAGCTCTGTTCCTGTCGACCAAACCTTGAACGAGAATGGATCTCGCATCAAAGCCTGGTTCCCTGAGCTCGACTGGAGTCCTTCGCCCAACACTATGAGGGTGCCTGTCATCCTGCTGTCGAGGCACATACGATCCACTCCTCGGGGGAGGGGTGGGCACTCGATGTTGATCGTCACGATCGAATCGGTGATCATACTGCTCACGGTTCCCATACTGATCACGCTGGTCCCCATGTCCCTCACGCCTCGGGGGCGATCTTGGGCTATGAGCCGACTGGACTGTGTCTGCAGCAATGGATCTGCTATGAATCTTGTTCCGCGACTGAGAAATAGCGGAATTCTGGTCTCCTGCTGCCCGGAGTAACGCTCTGATCTACAGCAAGCCTCTGCCAGCCTCTGACTGGGAAGGCTGAATCGACTCTGCTATACGGGCTGCAGCTGCTAAATTCTGAATCGGAGTTCGATATACCTGCGGGGGCGGAAAGAGCTGACGTCGACTGGATTCTGGAACCCATTGTTGCGCACGCTCGTCGAGTGCTTGCTGGAGGTTCTCCAGTCGAGTGCGCTCAGCCAAGTTTGCCAGGCGCGCGTCCTCCAAGGCACAAGCCTCGGGGGTTTCTCCAACGATAGGAGTGTGCAGTGCATCCATGTTCCGGCGACGAAGTTCTTCTCTCTGCAGCGACGTGAGAGGCTTAGGGAGATATTCCTCATGGGGATGCGATGGGTCGCCTCCACCTACGCCTCCGTCGGTGCGGGTAAAACCGGGAGGACTGCGCGGTCCATCGACCATCAGAACCTCCGCCGCCGGATCACTGCTGTCGCACTCGAATGCGGTCTCTGCGGAGCCAGTCGAGAGGTCGAACAGGCCGTAGAGGGATTCGTCGGGCTCGATCGCCGCGACTTGAGGGGTGGCTGACTGGCGTGCCACCGCGTGTCTCACCCACCACTAAAGTCTCGACCGACCGGAGCGCTTGCGCCGGCGGGAAACAAGGAGGGAGGACAACACAGGGGCCGACCGATAATGGGTCGACGGTTGCCGCAAGAGGACGCCGCGGACGCACGCGCGAAAGTGCATTGCCCCGCGGACAGGGAGTGCGTCCACGTCGAGCGGAGCCTCCTGAAGCCACGCGGAGTCGTCGGCGATGAACGTGAGCGCGCCGAGACGGATCTCGCGGCCCTCCACCAAAACTCCGCCAGAAACCATGATGATTTGGATCGGAAAAGATCGCAACTCCTCCAACAAATCGCTAAGACACCTGCCCCATGGTGGGCGCCAACTGTCGTGGTTCTAAGTCTGACAGTAATGTAGGGGGGTAGGTATGGAGAGGCAACATCTTAGCTATGGAGTAGTTGTAAGCACACGAGGTTTACGAGTTCAGGCCCTTCTCGGAGGAAGTAATAGCCTTACGTCTTGGAGCCCGGAGGCGGTCGACTGGATTATGTGTGTATGAATCACAGGGGTGCGAACCCTTTACACCGAGGAGGGGGGTGGCTTATATAGAGTTCGCCCGACCCCTCCGGCCCTCAGTTATGCAGGGTTTTAAGTACATTAAGGTCAGGCGTTACTGGTAACGCCCCTAATAAAGTGCTATGATGACCATAAAAGCTACTTAATGGCCGACCATTAGCGTGGGAGTGTCTTTAGGTCTCCTGGCCATCGAGTGGTTGGATCTTGGTCGAGTGATTGCTTCTTGGTCGAGTGTCTTCGAGTCTGTCGAGTGGAACGCCTCCAAGTCGATTGAAAGGTGATTCCTTCTAGAGATGTCCTTGGGTAGGGCAGTTAGGACAGGTCCATGACCCTACCCTAGGTACATAGCTTCATCAGGTATCGATCACGGAGGGCTTCTACATCAACACCATAGCCCCTCTGATGAAGTGTGAGTAGTTTACTTCAGACCTACGGGTCCATAGTTATTAGATAGATGGCTTCTTATCTCTTTTTGGATCTCAATACAAAGTTCTCCCCCTCTCTTGTGGAGATCTATTCGATGTAATCTTCTTTTGTGGTGTGTTTGTTGAGACCGATGAATTGTGGGTTTATGATCAAGTTTATCTATGAACAATATTTGAATCTTCTCTGAATTCTTTTATGTATGATTGGTTATCCTTGCAAGTCTCTTCGAATTATCAGGTTGGTTTGGCCTACTAGATTGATCTTTCTTGCAATGGGAGAAGTGCTTAGCTTTGGGTTCAATCTTGCGGTGTCCTTTCCCAGTGACAGTAGGGGCAGCAAGGCACGTATTGTATTGTTGCCATCGAGGATAACAAGATGAGGTTTATATCATATTGCATGAGTTTATCCCTCTACATCATGTCATCTTGCTTAAAGCGTTACTCTGTTCTCTTGAACTTAATACTCTAGATGCATGCTTGATAGCGGTCGATGTGTGGAGTAATAGTAGTAGATGCAGGCAGGAGTCGGTCTACTTGTCTCGGACGTGATGCCTATATACATGATCATACCTAGATATTCTCATAACTATGCTCAATTCTGTCAATTGCTCAACAGTAATTTGTTTACCCATCGTAATACTTATGCTCTCGAGAGAAGCCTCTAGTGAAACCTATGGCCCCGGGTCTATTTTCCATCATATTAATATTCCAATACTTAGTTATTTCCTTTGCCATTTATTTTACTTGCATGTTTATTTCTCTTTATCATAAAAATACCAAAAATACTATCTTATCATATCTATCAGGTCTCACTCTCGTAGGTGACCGTGAAGGGATTGACAACCCCTTTATCGTGTTGGCTGCGAGGAGTTTATTTGTTTGTGTAGGTGCGAGGGACTCGTGCGTGGCCTCCTACTGGATTGATACCTTGGTTCTCAAAAATTGGGGGAAATACTTACGCTGCTCTACTGCATCACCCTTTCCTCTTCAAGGGAAAACCAACACAGTGCTCAAGAGGTAGCACTAGGAAAGGGGGAACCTACTCCTAGTAGGAGTAGGATTCCCCTCTTGGGGCGCACCCTATGAGGCCGCCGGCCCCCTCCCCTTGATCCTTTATATACGGGGGTAGGGGGCACCCTAGGACACACAAGTTGATTGTTCCAAGCCGTGTGCGGTGCCCCCCTCCACCATAATCCACCCCGATCATATCATAGCGGTGCTTAGGTGAAGCCCTGCGTCGGTAGCAACATCATCACCGTCATCATGCCGTCGTGCTGACAGAACTCTCCCATGAAGCTCTGCTGGATCTGAGTTCATGGGACGTCACCGAGCTAAACGTGTGCTGAACTCGAAGGTGCCATGCATTTGGTACTTGGATCGGTCGGATCGTGAAGACGTACGACTACATCAACCAAATTCTCATAACGCTTCCGCTTACGGTCTACAAGGGTACGTAGACGATACTCTCCCCTCTCGTTGCTGTGCATCACCATGATCTTGCGTGTGCGTAGGAATTTTTTTGAAATCACTACGTTCCCTAACAGTGGCATCGGAGCCAGATTTATGCGTAGATGTCATATGCACGAGTAGAACACAAATGAGTTGTGGGCGTGGGTATATACATATTTCTTGCTGTCACGAGTTTATTATTGATTCAGCGACATTGTTGGATGAAGCGGCCCAGACCGACATTACGCGTACGCTTACGCGAGACCGGTTCCACCGACGTGTTTCGCACACAGTTGGCTAGCGGGTGTATGTTTCTCCAGCTTTAGTTGAATCGGATTCAATGAACATGGTTCTTTCTGAAGATCAAAAAGCAATCACTATACCACATTGTGGTTTTTTGATGCGTAGGTAAGAATGGTTCTTGCTCGGCCCGTAGCAGCCACGTAAAACTTGCAACAACAAAGTAGAGGACGTCTAACTTGTTTTTGCATGGCATGTTGTGATGTGATATGGTCAAGACGTGATGAGATATAAGTTGTTGTATGAGATGATCATGTTTTGCTGAAGTTATCGGCAATTGGTAGAAGCCTTATGGTTATCTCTTTATTGCATAAGATGCAAGCACCAAACAATTGCTTTACTTTATCACTATGCGATAGGAATAGTTGCGAGAGTAATAGTTGGCGAGACGACTATGTGACGACACATTGATAGAGATAAATACGATGGACATCATGGTGTCATGCCGGTAACGATGGAGATCATGACGGTACTTTGGAGATAGAGATCAAAAGCACAAGATGATGATGGCCATATCATGTCACATATTTTGATTGCATGTGATGTTTATCTTTTATACATCTTATTTTGCTTAGTTCGACGGTACCTTTATAAGATGATCTCTCACTAAATTTCAAGGTACAAGTGTTCTCCCTGAGTATGCACTGTTGCCAAAGTTCGTTGTGCTGAGACACCACATGATGATCGGGTGTGATAAGCTCTACGCTCACATAAAATGGGTGCAAGCCAGTTTTGCACACGCAGAAATACTCAGGTTAAACTTGACGAGCCTAGCATATGCAGATATGGCCTTGGAACACTGAGACCGAAAGGTCAAGCACGAGTCATATAGTAGATATGATCAACATAGTGATGTTCACCATTGAAAACTACTCCATTTCACGTGATGATCGGTCATGGTTTAGTTGATTTGGATCACGTGATCACTTAGATGATTAGAGGGATATCTATCTAAGTGGGAGTTCTTAAGTAATATGATTAATTGAACTTTAATTTATCATGTACTTAGTCCTGATAGTATTTGCATATCTATGTTGTAGATCAATAGCTTGCGATATAGCTCCCAGTTCATTTTTTTGATATGTTCCTAGAGAAAAACTATGTTGAAAGATGATAGTAGCAATGATGCGGACTAGGTCCATGATCTGAGGATTATCCTCATTGCTGCATAGAAGAATTATGTCCTTGATGCATCGCTAGGTGACAGACCTATTGCAGGAGCAGATGCAGACGTTATGAACGTTTGACAAGTTCGGTATGATGACTACTTGATAGTTTAGTGCACCATGCTTTACGGCTTAGAACCGGGACTTCAAAATGTTTTGAACACCACGGAGCATATAAGATGTTCCAAGAGTTGAAATTGGTATCTCATACTCATGTTTGTGCCAAAAGGTATGGGACCTTTGACAAGCACTTTGCCTACAAGATGGAGCAGAATAGCTCAGCTAGTGAGCATGTGCTCAGAATGTTTGAGTACTACAATCACTTGAATCAAGTGGGAGTTAATCTTCTAGATAAGATAGTGATTGACAGAGTTCTCTAGTCACTATCACCAAGTTACTGGAAATTCGTGATGAACTATAATATGCAAGGGATAACGGAAACGATTCCCAAGCTCTTCGTGATGCTGAAATCGACGAAGGTAGAAATCAAGAAATGCATCAAGTGTTGATGGTTGACAAGACCACTAGTTTCAAGAAAAGGGCAAAGGGAAGAAGGGGGACTTCAAGAAGAACGGCAAGCAAGTTGTTGCTCAAGTGAAGAAGCCCAAGTCTAGACCTAAGCCTGAGACTAAGTGCTTCTACTGCAAAGGGACTGGTCACTGGAAGCATAACTGCCCCAAGTATTTGGCGGATAAGAAGGATGGCAAAGTGAACAAAGGTAAATTTGATATACCTGTTATTGATGTGTACTTTACTAGTGTTTATAGCAACCCCTCAGTATTTGATACTAGTTCAGTTGTTGAGATTAGTAACTCGAAATGAGAGTTGCAGTATGAACGGAGACTGATTAAGGGTGAAGTGACGATGTGTGTTGGAAGTGGTTCCAAGATTGATATGATCATCATCGCACACTCCCTATACTTTCGGGATTAGTGTTGAACCTAAATAAATGTTATTTGGTGTTTGCGTTAAGCATGAATATGATTTGATCATGTTTATTGCAATACGATTATTCATTTAAAGTCAGAGAATAATTGTTGTTCTGTTTACATGAATAAAACCTTCAATGGTCATACACCCAAGGTGAATGGTTTATTGAATCTCGATCGTAGTGATACACATATTCATAATATTGAAGCCAAAAGATGCAAAGTTAATAATGATAGTACAACTTATTTGTGGCACTGCCCTTTAGGTCATATTGGTGTAAAGCGCATGAAGAAAATACATGTTGATGGGCTTTTGGAATCACTTGATTATGAATCAGTTGATGCTTGTGAACCATGCCTCATGGGCAAGATGACTAAGACTCCGTTCTCCGGAACAATGGAGCGAGCAACAGACTTGTTGGAAATAATACATACTGATGTATGCAGTCTGATGAGTGTTGAGGCTCGCGACAGGTATCATTATTTTCTGACCTTCATAGATGATTTGAGCAGATATGGGTATATCTAGTTAATGAAACATAAGTCTAAAACATTTGAAAAGTTCAAAGAATTTTAGAGTGAAGTGGAAAATCATCGTAACAAGAAAATAAAGTTTCTACGATCTGATCGCGGAGACGAATATTTGAGTTACGAGTTTGGTCTTAATTTGAAACAATGCGGAATAGTTTCGCAACTCACGCCACTTGGAACACCACAGCGTAATGGTGTGTCCGAACATCGTAACTATACTTTATTAGATATGGTACAATCTATGATGTCTCTTATCAATTTACCACTATTGTTTTGGGGTTATGCATTAGAGACAACTGCATTCACATTAAATAGGGCACCATCTAAATCCGTTGAGACGACACCATATGAACTGTGGTTTGGCAAGAAACCAAAGTTGTTGTTTCTTAAAGTTTGGGGTTGCGATGCTTATGTGGAAAAGTTTCATGCTGATAAGCTCAAACCCAAATCGGAGAAATGTGTCTTCATAGGATACCCAAAGGAGACAAGTTGGGTACACCTTCTATCACAGATCCAAAGGCAAGACATTCATTGCTAAGAGTGGATCCTTTCTAGAGAAGAAGTTTCTCTCGAAAGAAGTGAGTGGGAGGAATGTAGAACTTGATGAGGTAATTGTACCTTCTCTCGAATTGGAAAGTAGTTCATCACAGAAATCAGTTCTTGTGATTTCTATGCCAATTAGTGAGGAAGCTAAATGATGATGACCATGAAACTTCAGATCAAGTTACTATGGAACCTCGTAGGATAACCAGAGTATGGTCCGCACCAAAGTGGTACGGTAATCCTTTCTGGAAGTCATGTTACTAGACCACGACGAACCTACGAACTATGAGGAAGCGATGATGAGCCCAGATTCTGCGAAATGGCTTAAGATCATGAAATCTAAGATGGGATCCATGTATAAAGATCAAAGTATGGACTTTGATTGACTTGCCCAATGATTGGCAAGCCCTAGAAAATAAATGGATCTTCAAGAGAAAGACGGACACTGATAGTAGTATCTACAAAGCTCGAATTGTCGCAAAATGTTTTCGACAAGTTTAAGGTGTTGACTATGATGAGAGTTTCTCACTCATATCGATGCTTAAAAGTCTGTCCGAATCATGTTAGCAGTTGCCGCATTTTATGAAATCTGGCAAATGGATGTCAAAACTGCATTCCTTAATGGATTTCTTAAAGAAGAGTTTTATATGATGCAACCAGAAGGTTTTGTCGATCCTAAAGGTGCTAACAAAGTGAGAAAGCTCCAGCGATCCATCTATGGACTGGTGCAAGCATCTTGGAGTTGGAATATATGTTTTGATAAAGTGATCAAAGCATATGGTTTTACACAGACTTACGGTGAAGCCTGTATTTACAAGAAAGTGAGTGGGAGCACTACAACATTTCTGATAAGTATATGTGAATGACATATTGTTGATTGGAAAGAATGTAGAATTTTCTGGAAAGCATAAAGGAGTATTTGAAAGGAGTTTTTCAAAGAAAGACCTTGATGAAGCTGCTTACACATTGAGCATCAAGATCTATAGAGATAGATCAAGACATCTGATAAGTTTTTTCAACAAGTACATACCTTGACAAGATTTTGAAGTAGTTCAAAATGGAACATTCAAAGAAGGAGTTCTTGCCTGTGTTGCAAGGTGTGAAGTTGAGTAAAGACTCAAAACGCGACCACAGCAGAAAATAGAAAGAGAATGAAAAGTCATTCCCTATGCCTCAGTCATAGGTTCTATAAATTATGCTATGTTGTTTACCAGTCCTATTTTATACCTTAGCATGATTCTGGCAAGGGAGTACAATAGTGATCTAGGAGTAGATCACTGGACAGCGGTCAAAATTATCCTTAGAGGACTAAGGAAATATTTCTCGGTTATGGAGGTGATAAAAGATTTCTTCGTAAAGAGTTACGTCGATGCAAGCTTTTTACATCAATCTAGATGACTCTAAGTCTCAATCTAGACACATACTGACAGTGGGAGCAATTTGCTAGAGTAGCTCCGTGCAAAGAATTGTAGACATAGAAATTTGTGAAATACATACGGATTTGAATGTTGCAGAACCGTAGACTAAAATTCTCTCACAAGAAAAACATGATCACTCTTTGGGTGTTAAACACATAGCGATGTGAACTAGATTATTGACTCTAGTAAACCCTTTGGGTATTAGTCACATGGAGATGTGAACTAATCGCATAAAGCTGTGAACTAGATTATTGACTCTAGTGCAAGTGGGAGACTGAAGGAAATATGCCCTAGAGGCAATAATAAATTTATTATTTATTTCCTTATATCATGATAAATGTTTATTATTCATGCTATAATTGTATTAACCAAAAACTTAGTACATGTGTGAATACATAGACAAACATAGTGTCACTAGTATGCCTCTACTTGACTAGCTCGTTGAATCAAAGATGGTTAAGTTTCCTAGCCATAGACATGAGTTGTCATTTGATTAATGGGATCACATCATTAGAGAATGATGTGATTGACTTGACCCATTCCGTTAGCTTAGCATGATGACCGTTTAGTTTGTTGCTATTGCTTTCTTCATGACTTATAGATGTTCCTATGACTATGAGATTATGCAACTCCCGTTTACCGCAGGAACACTTTGTGTGCTACCAAACTTCACAACGTAACTGGGTGATTATAAAGATGCTCTACAGGTGTCTCCAAAGGTACTTGTTGGGTTGGCGTATTTCGAGATTAGGATTTGTCACTCCGATTGTCGGAGAGGTATCTCTGGGCCCACTCGGTAATGCACATCACTATAAGCCTTGCAAGCATTGTGACTAATGAGTTAGTTGTGGGATGATGCATTACGGAATGAGTAAAGAGACTTGCCGGTAACGAGATTGAACTAGGTATGAGGATACCGACGATCGAATCTCGGGCAAGTAATATACCGATGGCAAAGGGAAGAATGTATGTTGTTATGCGGTTTTGACCGATAAAGATCTTCGTAGAATATGTAAGAGCCAATATGAGAATCCAGGTTCCGCTATTTGTTATTGACCGGGGACGAGTCTCGGTCATGTCTACATAGTTCTCGAACCCGTAGGATCCGCATGCTTAACGTTCGGTGACGATCGATATTATGAGTTTATGTGTTTTAATGTACTGAAGGTAGTTTGGAGTCCCAGATGAGATCGGGGACATGACGAGGTGTCTCAAAATGGTCGAGACGTAAAGATCGATATATTGGACGACTATATTCGGACATCGGAAAGGTTCCGAGTGATTCGGGTATTTTTCGGAGTACCGGAGAGTTACGGGAATTCACCGGGAGGGTCAATGGGCCTTCGTGGGCTTTAGTGGAAATAGAGGGCAGCAAGGAAGTGTGGGGTGTGCCCCCTAGGCCCAAACCGAATTGGTTTAAGGCTTTGGGGGCCGGCCCCCTCTTTCCTTCTCCTCTCCTCCTCTTTCCTTCCCCTCCTAGTTGGACTAGGAAAGGGGGAACCTACTCCTAGTAGGAGTAGGATTCCCCCCTTGGGGCGCACCCTATGAGGCCGCCGCCCCCCTTGCTCCTTTATATACGGGGGCAGGGGGCACCCTAGGACACACAAGTTGATTGTTCCAAGCCGTGTGCGGTGCCCCCTCCACCATAATCCACCTCGATCATATCGTTGCGGTGCTTAGGCGAAGCCCTGCGTCGGTAGCAACATCATCACCGTCATCACGCCGTCGTGTTGACGGAACTCTCCCGTGAAGCTCTGCTGGATCGGAGTTCGTGGGACATCATCGAGCTGAACGTGTGCTGAACTCGGAGGTGCCGTGCGTTCGGTACTTGGATCGGTCGGATCGTGAAGACGTACGACTACATCAACCGCGTTCTCATAACGCTTTTGCTTACGGTCTACAAGGGTATGTAGACGATACTCTCCCGTCTCGTTAATGTGCATCACCATGATCTTGCATGTGCGTAGGATTTTTTTGAAATTACTACGTTCCCCAACATTATTGATAATCCATGTGCTAATCAAACTGATATTTCTTATAAAACACGCCAAATATTTCATATCCGTATAAAAGCAACCAGGATTTCATAATCGAATTACATCAGATAGCTTTGGCACTCAGTTACACCATTACACAACAGCACCAAGTTTCACATGCAGCATCAAAAACCTTTGGAAAGTAGCATCTTACACGGTAAATAGACAGATGAATCTCATCTGGGAAACTGCAAAAGCGGAAGGCAAATATTGAGCCTTCAATGATGTTGAATGTCCTTGCAACTTTAGGCCAGTGGCTATGGATAATTACCCGCCCAACCTTCGTCGTCTTCAACAAGACTTCAATATTGTACCGTGGGTGTTGAATGAATACCTTCCTCGCCTCTTGACCATGCAGGTGGTTTGAGAGGTAATCATCGGTGAACTGCTTTGAAAAGTACTGAAAACAAGGCTATGCATAAATCGCTGTTGTAAATTTTGAAATGGCGCAAGGGGTAAAAACAAGGTAAAAGAGTTGGTACCATCCTATAGTTGACTGATGTCTTCTTCATTGTGCAAACAAAGATCTTGCTATTATTCGTCGCAAGTTTCTTCATCCTAACAATCTTTCTGAGTTTCTTGACTTGACTGATATTCATGGACATCTCATTTCCCTATATGCAAAATGGGTCGAACGGTGGGTCTAAGCCTCTCACAGCAGGAACTACATGTGCAAGACCAAATTATAAGAAACCTAAATATTAGAATGATTCCTGCAACTGCACAATAATGTGCTATTAGTCAAAGGAACCTGCTTGAACAAACCTCGATGGTAAACCGCAGTGTCTCCCATTGTTTCCCTGCAACACACATAAGGAAGACGTTGATCAGGTTAATTGAGAGTTGCCATACTATCAGTAGAATATGAGTACAGCCAAATTCGATTGGTGTCACATCCATAACAATACAAAATTGTACCCACAACAAATGAAAATCAAATTGCAGAATTGAGCCAAACAGTTAAATGAACAGCAGACCAAATGAACCAAAATAGTTAACTGAGCATGACATTGCAGAATAGAAACATGTACTAGAAGATAAGACAGTTAACAAAACAAAAAATGCTTGAGAAAAGTACTACGAAATGTAGCAATTGTTGGACCAAAGTGTTAACTGAACATTACATTTCAGAGGACCAAACTGTTAACTGAACATCAGATTGCATATTAACATTACAGAGGACAAATCACTAGAAGGCACTGGCGGTGGCCTCGAGAAAACATCACGAACTGTATTTTAAAGTAGACAACCGCGCGGCGGTGTCGACGGTGGCCTCAAAGACGAGGTGCTCCTGCAAGATCTGGCGGTCGACACGCATGTCAGCCATAGCGACCTCATTCGTGCGTGCGGCCGCATGCTACTCAGCTCCACGTTATACTGCGTGTAAAATGGCTGTGGGCGGCGCTTAATTGGAGGAGGGGGGCAGTGATTTCAGTGGAAGGTGTCGCTCCGTCAGTCGGGGCATGTGGGGCGGGAAAGGAGGAGGATGGTGTCGGTGGGGTGTGGATTACCTGACCATATTGACGAGGCCGCGCAGCAAGAATAAGGGTCGGCAGCAAGGAGGCCACGCACCAAGAAGAAGGGTCGCCAGCGAGGAGGCGACACTGCAAGAAGAAGGGTCGCCGGTGAGGATGCGGCACTGCAAGAAGAAGGGTAGCCGGCGAGGAGGCGGCACTGCAAGAAGAAGGGTCGCCCGGCGAGGAGGCTGAGCTGCCAGTAAGCAGTAGTGAAGGTTTGAACTTGGAAAGCAAGGAGGAACAGTGGAAATGTGGCTTTTGGTAGGAGGGAGGGGCGGGGAGATAGATATTTCTGCGGTGGCAAAAAAATTTCGCTCGGTGCCGCGAGAAACTGGCGTGTAAGTGTGGTTCAAGCGGGGACGGTGGACTGTAGACGACGAAGCTTCCTACGTAAGCCAGACAAGACGGCGCACCAAGATATTTTATATCGCATCCCACACGATTCTTTCTAGTAAATTGTTTGTGGTATACCTAATTTTTTCATTATGTTTTGAAAGACAAAATGGTGTTACGGAGGGAAAGGATGGTGTTTGAAATGCTAGAACATTTACGTACAGTGATCATGCAACTAGTACATGAGTGTCATGTTTAAATTTGGAATTATTCCGGGTTCGTTTGGCATTTTTATGCATTAATTGAGTTTCTGGGCATTTAATGTGCATAATTCAAATTTGAACTACAAGCACATGCTCCAATGCACCAAAGTTTGCTGAAAAATCACATGTGTGTCTTTGGGTGAATTTATAGGTCCCATGCAAGAAATGAGAATAAAATTCAAACATCTGGGTGTCGTGGCTCAACCAGAATGATTGAGAAACTTGGTTTTTTAATTCCTGCAAATCCAAAACACGGCTGAAAATCATGAAACTTGGCATGGTGTCATGACATGGCACCAACATGTTGCAGTAAATTTTTTGGCCGAATTAGGACAAGCTTTGGTGTAAGCTTATTGCAAACCGGAGCTTCCCTCAAGAAGGCTTGTGGTTTCGAGAGGGAACGTGTCACCTCCGTGTGCGAAACGACATACGTACACTGCCTTCTCCCGCCTTAATTTTTTTGCACATCTAGATTAGACCAAATAGAAGTACCGTGCTAAATTTGGAATTACTTTGGGCTCGTTTCTCCTTTTTATACATTAATTGAGTTTCTGGGCATTTAATGTGCATAATTCAAATTTGAACTACAAGCAGAGGCTCCAGTACACCAAAGTTGTGTGAAAAATCACATGTGTGTCCTTGGGTGAATTTCTAGGTCCATGCAAGAGATTGGAGTGAAATTCAAACATCTGGGCACCATGGCTCGGCCGGAAAGATTGATAAACTTGGTTTTTTAATTCCTGTAATTCCAAAACACGCTTGGAAATCATGAAACTTGGCATGGTGTCATGACATGGCACGAAGATGTTGCGATAATTTTTTTGGCCGAATTGGGACAAGCTTTGGTGTAAGCTTCTTGCAAACCGTAGCTTCCCTCAAGAAGGCTCGTGGTTCCGAGAGGGAACGTGTCACCTCCGTGTGCGAAACGACATACGTACACTACCTTCTCCCGCCTTAATTTTTTTACACGGACAGATTAGACCAAATATAAGTACCATGCTAAATTTTGGAATTATTCCGGGCTCATTTCGCCTTTTTTATAAATTAATTGAGTTTTGGGGCATTTAATGTGCATAATTCAAATTTGAACTACAAGCACATGCTCCGGTGCACCAAAGTTGTTTGAAAAATCACATGTGTGTCCTTGGGTGAATTTCCAGATCCCATGCAAGAGATGGGAGTGAAATTCAAACATCTAGGCGTCGTGGCTCGGCCGGAAAGATTGAGAAACTTGGTTTTTTAATTCCTGTAATTCCAAAACACGCCTGAAAATTATGAAACTTGGCATGATGTCATGACATGGTAGCAACATGCTGGGATGATATTTTTGGCCGAATTGGGACAAACTTTGGTGTAAGCTTCTTGCAAACCGGAGCTTCCCTCAAGAAGACTCGTGGTTCCGAGAGGGAACGTGTCACCTCCATATGCAAAATGACATGCGTACATTGCCTTCTCCCACCTTATTTTTTTACACAGCCAGATTAGACCAAATATAAGTACCATGCTAAATTTTGGAATTATTCCGGGTTCGTTTGGCCTTTTTATACATTAATTCAGTTTCTGGGCATTTAGTGTGCATAATTCAAATTTGAACTACAAGCACATGCTCCAGTGCACCAAAGTTGTTTGAAAAATCACATGTGTGTCCTTGGGTGAATTTCTAGGTCCCATGCAAGAGATGGGAGTGAAATTTAAACATTTGGGTGTCGTGGCTCGGCCGAAAAGATTGAGAAACTTGGTTTTTTAATTCCTGTAATTCCAAAACACGCCTGAAAATTATGAAACTTGGCATGGTCTCATGACATGGCACCAACATGATATGGTAATTTTTCTATCCAATTTGCGAAGGCTCACACATTAACAATCAACAAAGTCATTTTGGAACAAGTCCTTTCACGTTACAAATCGGAAACACAATTATTATTGAAACCGTGGGCGTTCAACTTACCAATTACGTGCGGCCACACGTCCCCTTTTTTTATTGGCTAGGAGGTGCCGTGCGGGGTAATATTTGAGTATGGGAGGCGTGCGATCAGACCCCTGCGCGTGCTCATCAGGAGGAGATCCCTTTGACCGCTACCTGCCGCGCACCTCCCTCCCAACGTCTCCATTAATGGCACCCGAGCACCTGTTCTACGGCGTGGCTATATGTCTCACTGGACTGAGATTTAAGAGAGAGAAATGAAAATCTAAAAAGAAAGTTTTGCACGGATCTTGATGTAAGATCCGACGGACCTATATAGCATCGATTGCAACTTATAGCAAGCATGATGAATATAAGGACGATGACAGTGGATAATAATTGTCTTACATATTTAGAAACATAACTAAAAAAGCCACATACGGCAACGCCCGAAATACACAAGGGCAAAAGAAGAAGGAAGACAACCATCTGGCTCGCTGATCTCTACTTTCTTGATATGTTTCTGCAGGCCGCGGGAACTAGTCTCCGCGGCGAGCGGTGACGAGCTCTTTCTTGTCCTCAAGATGCTGCTTGAGAGCATCCACGGATTCCTCCATCAGCCTTCTGCGCTCGATGCGCAACTTGTTATTCTCGTCCATAAGTTTCTCGACGATGACGCCGGTCCTCTTCAATAAGGTAGTGGTCCGCTCTTGCTGCTCCGCACTTTCGACGATCTTCGCCCTCAGCAGGTCATGCTCGGCCCGGAGCTTCGCATTGCTCTTAGTTAGTTGTCAGATGACGTCGGTAGACTGTTCAAATGAGGCTTCAGGTCATCCTGCAACCTCGCCCACCTGGAGATCTGATCCATCTGCCTATGGACGAGGGCACACATGCGCCTGTAAGAGTCCTCGCCTGCCCGTGAGGCATTTTCCCAGGCCGCCGCGGCAAGAGAGGACATCTCTGCTGCATTCGCGGCGCGACGGGACATCTCTTCTGCTTCCGCGGCGCAGCCAGACTAGTCTGCTGCATCGACGACACGTCGGGTCCTCCGTGCTGCTTCGGCGGCGTGGCGGGACCTCTCTGCAGCTACGGCCGTGCGGCGAGATATGTTGGCTGCTATCGCGGCGAGGTGGGACATCTCTCGTGCTCCCGCTTCCAGGCTCGCCTCCCCCTGGTGGCAATCTCTCGACCCAGAACTCATGCTGGCCATGGCGGACGCAAGGGAACGGTGATGAATGACTTGTTTGTTTTTGACTTTTTGTGGATGAGGAGTTGAGGAGGAATGTGCAGTCATCTTGGAGTAGTAGTATTTATAACCGTGTAGTAATACGCCCCTAAATGGGAAACTGTTTAGGTTTTGATCGGTGTGAACAGGTTTGCAATTTGGAATGTGATGGGACGCATGCTCAAAATTTACTGATGGTTATAAGTGCGGCACAATTCCCGGAAGGCGTAACGTGGGCACGTACACCTTCTCAACCGCGTACGTGGTGTTTGCACCATAGGGTGCACCGCAATAGGCAACGTCAGCACACGTCTTTTAATTAGAATGGGTGTGCCCGTCTAGCGCACACACGTTGATCTATCTAACTGTTTCAGTTTGTTGTGGCTAATCGCAAACAGTTCATCCATGTGAAGTGTATGCCATCAATCATAGACACTTTGATCTGGCTTACCAGTTTCTGTTCTGTTTCCTAATCGCAAACACTTAATCCTTCTGAAGCGTATGCCCTTAATCACACACACCTTGATTTGGCTGACTGTTTCTTTTGTGTTGCCTAATCACAAACAGTTCATCCGAGTGAACCGTATGCCGTATATCGCACACACCTTCATCTGTCCGCCCGTTTCTTTTGTGTTGCCTAATCACAAACAGTTCATTCGAGTGAACCATATGCTCTAAATCGCACACGCCTTCATCAGGCTGCCCATTTCTTTTGTTCCGCCTCATCGCAAACAGTTCATTGGACTGAAGCGTATGCCCTGGATCGCACACGCAACTAAAATCTGAACCGTGTTTGATGCATCCTCCATCGCAAACATTTTACACATTTTTGATGGTTTTCATACAACACCGTTTGTGATTATGGCATCGCACACAGTTTCTTGAAGGGTCTCTGATCGTAGTATCGTGTTAGCAGCATCCTGCAATAGTGATACGCATTGATGAGGTGATCAAAGAATATGGTTTTATACAGACTTATGGTGAAGCCTGTATTTACAAGAAAGTGAGTGGGAGCTCTGTAGCATCTCTGATATTATATGTGGACGACATATTATTGATTGGAGATGATATAGAATTTCTGAATAGCATAAAAGGATACTTGAATAAGATTTTTTCAATGAAAGACCTCGGTTAATCTACTTATATATTGGGCATCAGGATCTATAGGGATAGATCGACGCTTAATAGGACTTTCACAAAGCACATACCTTGACAAGATTTTGAAGAAGTTCAAAATGGATCAGTCAAAGAAAGGGTTCTTTCCTGTGTTGCAAGGTGTGAAGTTGAGTAAGACTCAAAACCCGACCACGGTAGAAGATAGAGAGAGAATGAAAGTCATTCCCTATGCATCAACTATAGGTTCTATAAAGTATGCCATGCTGTGTACCAAACCTGTCATGTACCTTGCCATGAGTTTGGCAAGGGGGTACAATAGTGATCCAGGAGTAGATCACTAGACAGCGGTCGAAATTATCCTTAGTTACCTAAGAGGACTAAGGAGATATTTCTCAATTATGGAGGTAATAAAGAGTTCATAGTAAAGGGTTACGTTGATGCAAGCTTTGATGCCGATTCGGAAGACTATGAGTCTCAATCTAGATACATATTGAAAGTGCGAGCAATTAGCTAGAGTAGCCCCATACAAAGCTTTGTAGAAATAGAAATTTGCAAAAATACATACGGATCTGAATGTGACAGACCTGTTGACTAAACTTCTCTCACAAGCAAAACATGATCACTCCTTAATACTCTTTGGGTGTTAATCACATAGCGATGTGAACTAGATTATTGACTCTAGTAAACTCTTTGGGTGTTGGTCACATGGCGATGTGATCTATGGGTGTTAAATCACATAGTGATGTGAATTATATTATTGACTATAGTGCAAGTGGGAGACTAAAGGAAATATGCCCTAGAGGCAATAATAAAGCTGTTATTTTATATTATATATTCTTATTCATGATAAAGGTTTATTATTCATGCTAGAATTGTATTGATCAGAAACTTAAATACATGTGTGAATACATAAACAAATATCGTTTCCCCAGTAAGCCTCCACTAGACTAGCTTGTTGGTCAAGCTTAGCATAATGATCGTTCAGTTTATTGCTATTGCTTTCTTCGTGTCAAATACTTATTCCTTCAACTATGAGATTATGCAACTCCTACCGGAGGAATACCTTGTGTGCTATCAAACGTCACAACGTAACTAGGTGATCATAAAGATGCTCTACATGTATCTCCGAAGGTGTTCGTTGAGTTGGCATAGATCGAGATTAGGATTTGTCACTCCGAGTATCAGAGAGGTATCTCTGGGCCCTCTAGGTAATACACATCATAAGCTTGCAAGCAAATGACTAAGGAGTTAGTCACAAGGTGATGTATTACGGAACGAGTAAAGAGACTTGTAGGTAACTAGATTGAACTAGGTATGAAGATACAGACGGTCAAATCTCGGGCAAGTAACATACCGATGGACAAAGGGAATTACATATGTTGTCATAACGGTTCCACCAATAAAGATCTTTGTAGAATATGTAGGAGACAATATGGGCATCCAGGTTCCGCTATTGGTTATTGGCGAGGTCTCTCGGTCATGTCTACATAGTTCTCGAACCCGTAGGGTCCGCACGCTTAACGATCGATGTTGTTTTGGTAATATACGAGTTATGTGTTTTGGTGACCGAATGTTGTTCGGTGTGCCGGATGAGAATACGGACATGACGAGGAGCTCCGGAATGTTTCGGAGGTAAATATTGATATATAGGACGATGCTATTTGGTCTCTAAAATGGTTTCAGAATGCACCAGAAAGTTATCAGAATACCGGAAGGGGTTCCGGAGGCACCGAGGGAGTATTGGGCCTTATTGGGCCATGTAGAGGGAACACGCCAGCCCACATGGGCTGGTGCGCCCCCCTAAGGCAGCCATGCCCAATTAGATGGAAGGGGGAGGCGCCACCTCCTCCTATCATATCTCCGGAAGGGAGAAAGCAAAGAGAAGGGGTGCCTCCCCCTTTCCTTCTCCCTTGTGCATTATATGGAAGGGGGGCGCACCACTAGGAAAACCCTAGGGTGGCCGTCAGACCTATTGGAGGTACCCTAGGGCTGCCTCCTCCCCTACCACACCTATATATATGTGGGTTGGGGTGCCACACAAGAGACAATTGCCTAGCCGTGTGCGGCACCCCCCTTTACACCCCTGGTCATATTTTTGTAGTGCTTAGGCGGAGCCCTGCGGAGATCACTTCACCATCACCGTCACCACAACATCGTGCTGCCGAAACTCATCTACTACCTCGCCATCTTGCTGGATCAAGAAGGCGAGGACGTCACCGAGCTGAACTTGTGCAGAACGCGAGGTGTCGTATGTTTGGTACTTGATCGGTTGGAGCGCGAAGAAGTTCGACTACATCAACCGCGTTGTTAAACGCTTCCGCTTATGGTCTATGAGGGTACGTAGACATACTCCCCCCTCGTTGCTATGCATCTCCATGGATAGATCATTGCGTGTGCGTAGAATTTTTTTGTTTTCCTTGCAACGTTTCCCAATAATTATGGTGCAATTCCAATGCTTTGGCGATTGGCACCAAGCGGTGGAGGAGGGATGTGGATTTTCATGGTTCTTATGTAGGAAGATGATGGTTTTATCAAGGTCTATACCTCAAATATGTACTCATTGGAGGTTTTTGTTTACATGATGGTTTTTAGTGGATTGATTAACAAATTTGTTAGAGATCTGCTTAGGAAAACAAGTAGGAGGATTTGGAGGCTTAATCAAGGGGGTCATCAGGGATTTTGTCGGGATCAGGGTGAAAGTTAGGCTGCACGGGCCACTGATAAGGATAGTTCATATGACTCTCAAGAAAGGGCTTTTGATACCCACATATTCCACCATGGCTTGATACCACTAAGGTCAAAGCCTCACTTGGGATACATCTTCACGAAGTAGGTGATATGCAAGCCACACACACACAAAATTGTTCCTTCACATCTTGATCTTCCCAACATACCTAGCTAATCTAGGAGGCACGACATCCTAGTTAATAGGATTGATAGACTACTCATAGGAGGCGCGCCTTCTTTTCCGAAATCTCATCCAAAGAACCTCCAGGTTAAGCGTGCTTGGCTTGGGATAATTTGAGGATGGGTGGCCGACCAGAAATTTATTCTCAGGTGCACATGAGTGAGAACAAAGTACGTAACAAAGACTAGTGTTGGTTTCTGAGGCCAGTTTAGATCATGTTAGGAGTAACGACCACTGGTCCGGGTGAGAGGCCAGAGTGTTACAAAATGGTACTAGAGTCGTCCCTCTCGGTTACACGAGTGCGTTCATGGGGTGTATGGTCATGTCACATGTACCGACACTAGCCACATGGGCATTTGCTAAGAGGGAACGTTCCTGCTAGGCCGATGAGGATGTCGAATCCTTTAAGGGGGTGTACGTGACATCCTGGTTAATAGGATTTATAGACTACTCATATAAATAAGGTGCACCTTCTTATTCCTAGAGCTCATCTCCATAGAACCTCCATATTAAGTGTGCTTGGCCTGGGGTAATTTTAGGATGGGTGACTAACTAGGAAGTTGTTCCCAGGTGCACATAATTGAGGAAAAAAAACGCGGGAAATACTAGCGTTGGTCTGTGAGGCCAGTCTAGGTCCCGCTAGGAGGAACGACCATTAGTCTGAGTGAGAGGCCAGGGTGTTGCACACACCCTTCAAAAAGTAATAAGATAAGGTTGCTTGGTGGATGAATCCTTGCTTGTGCTTCAAAATATAATCTCGTTCACACTCAAACTCCCATAGGATGGGTTGTTGGATTTGGAGAGGTTGGGTGTTTGAAAGGTAGGCTTTAAATCTAGGGAGATGTCAGAGTGTAAACTCGGGACACCAGGGATCAAGGATACCCTGTATTTTTGTGTTTGGTCAGGGACTAAAATGCTCTTGATTCCTTGTGCAAGGAAAACAGAGGACAAAAGGATTTTATACAAGTTCTAGCCGCCATTGATAGTGTAAAACACTATGTCATGTTCTTCATTGAGATGGAAATTCTAGCCGCCATTTATAGCATAAAAATCTATGTTATGTTCTTCATTGATATGTAAATGGGGGATTACAAGTGCTAAAGTGTTACAATGTGGTGCTCAGTCACTACAAAATCTCGTCTATTTTGTGGTGTTTCACTTGTGTCGTGTAAAACCGTTTTTCAACACGGAAAATACCCCGGTGACGTTTTCCAGCCGTCGCCCCCATCATCATTGAAGTGTCGTCATAAATATAAAATCTTGATGGTACCACTTCCTTCATCATGCAAGATTGTGCCTTAGGCGACGAACCCAAAATTGTCACTGGTGGCTGTTTTCGGTGACGGTCCAGAATGTCATCTATCTTAGGCCAATATGTCACCTAAGATCATTTTAGTGACGATAATCTGTCATGAGTGATCGGTTTGTGGGTTTGACCGATTAAAGATTCTAATAGGTGGGCCAGTTTTTGCTGACATGGCTGCTTCCATGTGGGTCCTCCGTGAGTTTTATCGCCGATGGTCCCGTCAGTAATAAGTCAGGCGTCAGTTTTGACCAGTCAACGCCGCTGACATATGAGCCCAGAAGTTGCTTACATGTGGGACCAGGCATTGTTTTTTCGATGACAATGTGTTGCTTGATCAGTTAACGATTCTGACATGTGGGCCCATTGTAGACCATATGCTGATGACGACGTCCATAACCATCATAGTTTGTTGGCATGTTCAGTTTGTTTTATTTTGCAAAATTAGTGAGCATATTTGATACAAAATTGTAAAATTTGACAATTTTAATATGAATTTGTGTAAAATTTGAATTTCAATGCAAATTCAGCCCTCGCACCAGAGACTATGTTGGAAACATAACAATTGTCTCTCAAACTGTGTGAGATTTTAACACGGAGTCGCAAAATAAAATTAGACACTTGGACACAGTTTCATCACCTTCAAACAATGCACTATTATGATGGCGGTGTTTTTTAGCTATGGGTAATGAATTATTGTGATAGCTTTCCTGATGATGTAGCAAAGAGCTGCCTCAATATCTTGAAGAGTCTTTTCAACAGCAAAAAAATTCTCTTTGCTGCCTTTGTGGACGACTTCATGTTCTTTGGTGTAGACTTTAAGTGCAATCTTGGTAGACTGGATCTGTTCATGAAGCTCTGCCACAGAAATATTCACAACCTCAATTCATCCAGCTTGTGTGTCAGGGTCTTCTTAAGAGCTTCAGGTACTTCCTGCAGGTATACAAGTGTATTCTTCACATATTTTAGGTCACAAGACATACGTTCGTAAATAACAATGTCACACAACTAGTAAGTAATTATAAAATAAAATGTACCTGAGATGTAGATTTTGGGTCCTCTACAGATGATACAATCTCAGTAGCGAGAACTCCAGTATCTGAACTATTGACACTTCCGTATCTTCAGCTTCCTCGTATGAAGATACATCCCCTTTTCCTGCGACACTACATTCATCCTCCATGCTAATTTCCATGCGCTAGAATAGATAGGCTCTAAACCAGTAGGTTCTAGACCTTTTCCTGCATCATTTGTGACAGTCGAGTTGCGTTCTCCTTGATATTTCGATTCCTGAGCTTCTCATAGTCTGTCAATTTGCCTGAAGTACGATAATAAAGATGAAAGGATCAACAAGTATACAACCTCATCACGTAATCACACTGAGCCTGAGTGAAAAAACAAATAAGGTACATTGACTGTATGAATGTAAATAGACCTTCTTGTTAACCAGGTATCAAACTATAACTATAATTTGAAATGACTATGAAAACTAAAGTACATCAGTGCATCTCTGGCCGATGTCTTGAATTGTAGGGCCCTTATATGGACCCTTATCACTTATATAGACAGATATTTCAACATCCATAGCTGAGTTACATTGCAAACATGGATATAACCATAGTAAACCATAGATAGCATAATATAGCTCAAAATGCACTACAAATTACGACTTTAAACTAGTCTGACGAAAGTTCGATCACTTCAGCCTCGGACCCCTACTCCCGGATGGCCTGGCCTCGTCAGCATCATGAACCCCATTCAGGCATAGCTCGAGGAGCCGACGCTCCTCAGCGACGATCTCGGGATGCATCCGCCGCTTGTCAACCATGTACTCTTCATCTGCGTGTGCCGCCTCAAGCTGCTCAATGCCTCCCGGTTCTCCCGTACCTCGCATCGGGATACCATTCTATGGTTGATTTCAATGGGCGTTGGGACATTGCATGTGCTGAATGGGAAGTTGAGCTTTGCTTTGTAGCCGTACAACGCCACCGCCTTGATGTCATATGCCCTAGCCGCGAGTTGCGCCAATTGGTGGGAGCCCAGCCAGTACCGGACGCCTGTGTGAGTGTCTTTGATTTCAGACATCCACGCCCCCACGGCCGCTGCCACACACTGATTTACTTCATTTTCAGCGGCAACGGCATCAACAGGACGGCGTCAAAGGAGCAATATGAGGGGAGTCGAGGCATCGGCGATGGGTCAACTGTGTGCCATGTCATGGATCCCTGTACGAACCGACGATGGCTTCCTAGGAGGGTTGGATCCCGGCAATTTGGGGTGGCTCCGGCCGATTGGAACCTTTGTCGGAGGTGGGAGGGCATTGAAGGGGTGTATTTGGTTGTCGGTGGATAAGATGTGGTGCGGGGAGAGAGAGGGGTGACAACCCACAAGTATAGGGGATTGTTTTGTAGCCTTTTTCAATAAGTAAGAGTGTCGAAACCAACGAGGAGCTATATGTATAATTAATATTCCTCCCATAGCTTTCAGGGTCTCTTATGTCCAGAAAAAATCATCAATTTTTTTGTAGCGTTTGGACTCCGTTTGGTATAGATTTTCTGGAAAACCAAAAAACAAGCAGAAAACAACAACTGGCACTAGGCACTGGGTTAATAGGTTAGTTCCCAAAAATGACATAAAATTGCATAAATAGTATCTAAGATTGGTAATATGATAGCATGAAATAATCAAAAGTCATAGATACGTTGGAGACGTATCAGTGGCTGCCATGTGTATTGCTCCGCGCTGGGTCGGGGAGGGGTCGGGTCAGATGGGAGGGGAGAGGCAGCCTCCCAGAGGTTTGACCTAGCCGAGGACATTGGGGAATTTTAATATAAGCAAATGAAATCAAAAAATATCTTTAGTTTTCAAATTATGTTTCATGACACTACAAATCGTTGCAGAATACGGGCAGACCTAGTGATGGCCAAAGTCGTTACCTAAAATCAGCCTGGAACATCATCAAAGTTGTCGAGGTCACTACCGTGAGAGGAAAACACCTAGTGACGGTTGATCGTCACAGAAAATGATTTTAGGTGACATTTCATGTTTCATCACCAGGGTTTTTGTCACTGAATAGATGAGATTTTTTCGTGAATGGGGGTGCTCAAAGTCCTAGCCTAAGTGCTCGGGCACAATTTCTTCGTTCTCCTAAACTAGATGAAATACCTTATTCTCATGTGGCTTGTGGAGTGTGTAGTAGAGCTGGCTAGTACATGAGATGACACATGTCTAACAATGTCCACGGTCCTCCCCTTACAAAGGCCCGGGGGTACCTCAATGTGTGGTTTCTATACCCCTATATAGTGTGCGAATAACTTTGAAAGATGGTCATTGGATGAAGCCAATCCGACGGTGCAGAGATGGCAAATCCGAGCACTACTGGCCATTGGATATCATCTACATTCCACCAGATTTTGCCACATGTACAATCTAGAAGACTCCATGGTTGAACTTAAGCATAATGCACAAACCTCAAAACACAAGCACTTCTCCTATGTTCTAGAATCTTCCGTATCATAATTGCCCAAATTGTTTTCTACATGAATTGCCATTATTTGTTTTTACTTTATGCTTTACAACGCATAATTCCATGAATCTTAAAATAGATTATCTTTTTATAAAAACTAATTGATTTTGAATGAGATGAACTATAAGAATTAAACGAACATCTACATCATGCATATATGACTCAAAGCTTACATGCTATAATGTGGTATTTATTCATAATTTGGTTGCCAAATCTCATGCATGCAATGCACGTGTACCTTACTAGTAGTATGTGTGAACGAATACAAGGGTAAGCAGGGCGCCTGCCCTACATTTTTTGTAATTTGTCTTCCACCTTCCTGATGATGCAGACGACTACCTGACGCAAAGCTTATCTTATCCTGGTGGGTTCCTCATCCATCTTTTGTCCAGAGATGAAAGTCTACCCCACTATCTCTTTGACGCAAAGCTTATCTTATCATGGCGGGTCCCTCGTCCATCTTTTGGCCAGAGATGAAAGTCTACCCCACTATCTCTTTCTGACCGAATAGGCCTGCACCTTATCGTCCTGTCCTGCCCGTATCTGCATGGGTAGGCCGGTGATAGTTTGTCGCCCATAGCCTGCGGCCGTATTGAATGCTCGCTCGGGGATTTAATTTCCTCCGCTCGCGGACTTTTTCCCATCTAAGGGGTTGTACATGGACGTTGGTGCTAGGGGCCCTGGGCGTCATCGCTGACGTCCTTTGCTTCTGCCTCGGCATGAGGTTGGTTGGTTCTAGGCCGGGTTCTTCCTGTGGTATCGGTTTGTGAATTTTTTTCTCTAGTAACATTTCTTTCCCCGGGTAGATATGACATTTGGATGGGTTTGTTTCCTTTGGTATCTCTAGGATACCCTAGTTTTGATGATGCAGATAGGAGGGAGTAAATATAAGGTATGACATGAATGTTGGTGAAGAATGCACTTTGAAACTGAATACCAGGCTTCGAAGTGTTGAGTGAGAAACTAGGATGGGTGGGGGTATTTATAGGCTGGACCAAAAAAATTGATTGTTGCCCACTTTTTCATACAATTTGGAGGCACTAACTAAACCCAAAGTGGCAACTTTCAAGTAGCTTGGAGGGTCCGTCTAGAAAGCGCGCGTAGGCTCCAACTAGTGATGGAAGAGAGTGCATGCTACATGGCATCATTTAGATTATTTGGTCAAGAGTAGTTTGGGTTCCGACCGGACAATAGAGGCTTGTGTAGGCCCATCAATGGCTCTGAATGAAGTCGATTTGGTGTATCAAAATGACACTTGGTCACAATGGCTATATCTCTAAAATGGAGCCGGAGGCTCCAAATGGGAATGAGTTGGTTGCTCTCAATGGTGTAAAACAAAGAGAGAGATAGTGAGGAACATGAGATGCGTTTGAGTGGCTTTGGAGTTTGATCTATAAGCACATTGTAGGAAATAAATGTTGTCACAAACTTGATCCCCTTTTGATAGTATCACATACCTATGGGCTCACTATGATCTTGGATGACTAAATATTTGAAATAGTCCTTAGCCTCGTCACTTGTACTTTGAGAAATTGTGTGGGGGGGGGGGGTCAAGATCCATCTTCCATCATGGTGGTCAAAGTACAACTTTCTTCCATGGGTTCACAACAACCTAGAGAAAAAAGAATAAAATTGAACAGTGGGTTCGAAGACTGCATTGAGGATGAGGTTGATTATTACGTTGATCTATTATAACAATTTACGTCCACACACGTGGATCATGTTCTAAATATTTTAAATAAGGTAAATCCTTGTGTTAAAACTAAAAGGTCAATGAATGAGGTATCATGCCATCATATATGTGTGAGGAGGCTTAAAACTATTCTCTCAAAGATCGCACCGCAAACGTAAACTGTGTTTGTCTAGAGAAGCTTAATTAGTGATAATGTGTTAGTGGCTTATGGGTGTCGTCACACCATTGAAAATAAGAAAACTGACAAGTATGGAATTAGTGCGATGAAGATTAATATGCATAAAGCATATAACCTGGTAGAATGGAGTTTTCTAAAGAAGATAAGATTTTGGCCCAGCTGGGGTTTGATGACCGCTGGGTTGGTCTTATGGTAGCATGCATATCACTAGTGAAATATCATGTTAGGGTTAACGGTTCTTTTTGGATCACATCTATCATACTTGGGGCAAGGTTTGTCGAGCTTGTTAAAGCATCAAGAGGACTCCTGTAATTTTTTGGGGAGTCAAGGTGTGCAGAGATGCCTTAGTTGTCCCTCACTTATTATTTATAGAAGATTCATGAACTCTTATGAGGTTGGATACTATGAATATATTATGTTTGCATAGGTCTCTAAGTGACTACTATGTAGACTCTAGGCAACTAGTAAGTGAGGTCAAATCATGTAAACATTTCAGCCATTATAGAACAATTGAGTCAAAGTTTGTACTACTTTGAATATTATGAGTAAATTAAATAGTAACAGATAAATATCCTGGATTACCCCTTGGTTGGTGTGATAAATATAATTGCTTCCCGCACTTAATCGATAGGGTGTGTTAACGATTTAGTAGATGGAAGGAGAAGAATTTTATTTTGGTGGGAATGAAATGGTGTTAATAGTTTCCCCTCAAGCTATTTCAGCATATGCCATGTCTACCTTCTAGATATGCAAGTAGGGTTATAAGTGAATATGTACTATTATGTCCCAAATTTGATGGGTAGATGATGATCAACAAAAGTATATGCACTAGTTTGCATGATGGAATCTGTGTATTGGAAATAAGAATGGCGGAGCGGGATTTGGGACTTGCATTACTCTGGCCATGTTGTCTAAACAATGTTGGTGGCTACTTGCAGAGCATGATTCCTTATGAGCTTCAGTATGGAAGGAAAATACTACCCTTTTGGTGATTTACTAAAATATGAACTTAACAAGGGGTGCTTGTACACTTGGCACTCGACAGAGTATTCTCGATGGGCATCTAGGCATGGAAGAGACACCATATTTGGAGGGTGGGTGTCGGGTAAAAAATTAATATATGTGGGATTATTTGGAAACCCTAGAGCCGCACAAAATAAGTGACAGTGAGAGTAGGAAACTTTACTATGACATTAATTTCAAAATTAATTGACCTAAAAACTCAGTCATTGGATGAACAATTGATTAGGGATGTGTTTTGGCCTACTATGCTCAACATATTAAATAAGGTAAATCCTTGTGTTAGAACTAAAAGATCAACGAATGAGGTATCATGCCATCCTATACGTGTGAGGAGGCTTAAAACTATTCTCTCAAAGATCACACCACAAACGTAAATTGTGTTTTACTAGAGAAGCTTAACCACTGATAATGTGTTAGTGGCTTATGGGTGTTTTCACGCCATTGAAAAGAAGAAAACCGACAAGCATGGAATTAGTGTGATGAAGCTTGATATGCATAAAGCATATAACCTGGTAGAATGGAGTTTTCTGAAGAAGATTTTGGCCCAACTAGGGTTTGATGACCACTGGGTTGGTCTAATGGTAGCATGCATATGACCAGTGAAATATCATGTTAGGGTTAACGATTCTTTTTGGATCACATCTATCATACTTGGGGCAAGGTTTGTCGAGCTTGTTTGAAGAGGACTCCTATGGTTTTTGGGGGAGTCAAGGTGTGCAGAGATGCCTTAGTTGTCCCTCACTTATTATTTACAGAAGATTCATGAACTCTTATGAGGTTGGATACTATGAATATATTATGTTTGCATAGGGCTCTGAGTGACTACTATGTAGACTCTAGGCAACTAGTAAGTGAGGTCAAATCATGTAAACATTTCAGCCATTGTAGAACAATTGAGTCAAAGTTTGTGCTACTTTGAATATTATGACTAAATTAAATAGTAACAAATAAATATCCTGGATTACCCTTGGTTGGTGTGATAAATATAATTGCTTCCCGCACTTAATAGATAGGGTGTGTTAATGATTTAGTAGATGGAAGGAGAATAATTTTATTTTGGTGGGAATGAAATGGTGTTAATAGTTTCCCCTCAAGCTATTTCATCATATGCCATGTCTACCTTCTAGATATGCAAGTAGGGTTATAAGTGAATATGTACTATTATGTCCCAAATTTGATGGGTAGATGATGATCAACAAAAGTATATGCACTAATTTGCGTGATAGAATATGTGTATTAGAAATAAGAATGGAGGAGTGGGATTTGGGACTTGCATTACTCTGGCCATGTTGTCTAAACAATGTTGGTGGCTACTTGCATATCATGATTCCTTATGAGCTTCTGTATGGAAGGAAAATACTACCCTTTTGGTGATTTACTAAAATATGAACTTAACAAAGGGGTGCTTGTACACTTGGCACTCGATTGAGTATCTCGGTAGGCATCTAGGCATGGAAGAGACACCATATTTGGAGGGTGGGTGTCGGGTAAAAATTTAATATATGTGGGATGATTTGGCAACCTAGAGCCTGACAAAATAAATGACGGTGAGAGTAGGAAACTTTGTTATGACATCAATTTCAAAATTAATTGACCTACAAACTCAGTCATTGGATGAACAATTGATTAGGGATGTGTTTTGGCCTACTATGCTCAACATATTAAATAAGGTAAACCCTTGTGTTAAAACTAAAAGATCAACGAATGAGGTATCATGCCATCATATACGTGTGAGGAGGCTTAAAACTATTCTCTCCAAGATCGCACCACAAACGTAAATTGTGTTTGTCTAGAGAAGCTTAATCACTGATAATGTGTTAGTGGCTTATGGGTATTTTCAAACCATTGAAAAGAAGAAAACTGACAAGTATGGAATTAGTGTGATGCAACTTGATATGCATAAAGCATATAACTGGTAGAATGGAGTTTTCTGAAGAAGATTTTTGCCCAACTAGGGTTTGACGACTGCTGGGTTGGTCTTATGGTAGCACGCATATGACCAGTGAAATATCATGTTAGGGTTAACGATTCTTTTTGGATCACATCTATCATACTTGGGGCAAGGTTTGTCGAGCTTGTTAAAGCATGAAGATGACTCCTGTAGTTTTTTTGGGAGTCAAGGTGTGTAGAGATGCCTTAGTTGTCCCTCACTTATTATTTACAGAAGATTCATGAACTCTTATGAGGTTGGATACTATGAATATATTATGTTTGCATAGGGCTCTGAGTGACTACTATGTAGACTCTAGGCAACTAGTAAGTGAGGTCAAATCATGTAAACATTTCAGCCACTGTAGAACAATTGAGTCAAAGTTTGTACTACTTTGAATATTATGACTAAATTAAATAGTAACAGATAAATATCCTGGATTACCCCTTGGTTGGTGTGATAAATATAATTGCTTCCCGCACTTAATCGATAGGGTGTGTTAACGATTTAGTAGATGGAAGGAGAAGAATTTTATTTTGGTGGGAATGAAATGGTGTTATAGTTTCCCCTCAAGCTATTTCAGCATATGCCATGTCTACCTTCTAGATATGCAAGTAGGGTTATAAGTGAATATGTATTATTATTATTATGTCCCAAATTTGATGGGTAGATGATGATTAACAAAAGTATATGCACTAATTTGCATGATGGAATATGTGTATTGGAAATAAGAATGGAGGAGTGGGATTTGGGACTTGCATTACTCTGGCCATGTTGTCTAAACAATGTTGGTGGCTACTTGCATAGCATGATTCCTTATGAGCCTCATTATGGAAGGAAAATACTACCCTTTTGGTGATTTACTAAAATATGAACTTAACAAGGGGTGCTTGTACACTTGGCACTCGACAGAGTATTCTCGGTAGGCATTTAGGCATGGAAGAGACACCTTATTTGGAGGGTGAGTGTCGGGTAAAAACTTAATATACGTGGGATGATTTGGCAACCCTAGAGCCTGACAAAATAAGTGACAGTGAGAGTAGGCAACTTTGTTATGACATCAATTTCAAAATTAATTGACCTACAAACTCAGTCATTGGATGAACAATTGATTAGGGATGTGTTTTGGCCTACTATGCTCAACATATTTTGAATATACCCCTAGCTATTGGCATGATGAATGACTTCATTTCCTCGCATTTCACAAAGACGGGAGTCTTCTCGTTGTGGTTAGTATACCAAAACCAAGTGTTAGCATGAACACTAACATAAGCTCATGAGAACAAGTGTCTACAGGATGTCAGCTCCTAACTCGGTTTGGAAAATGATATGGCCACAATGGACCAAGAAAATAAACATCCATTATTGGAGGGTGTTTTGGGGCACAATTCAATGTGATGTGGCTCTAGCTTATTGAGATATGCAACTCAGTTGCCAATATCAATTATGTAACACTGATTGATGGAGTACCCATCATGCTTTCTTCCTATGTATGTGTGTGAAGGAATTTTAGGAGCATCTGGGTACATCCCATGTTGTCCATATTGCATGCTCATTTTAGAGGGAATATTCATTGGTTCTAGAGGATATGTTTTGTAATATAACAAATGATTTGGTGGCCACGCAGTGTGATATGTCTGGTCGCAGTGTGATATGTCTGGTGGAAGCACCAACATGTCATGCAATATGAGACCATTCATCAACCGACAAGAACCTCTCAAGCAATTGTGGCCTTAGTCACTAAGGCCATGTTCAATAGTGCTCCGCAACCATGAAATCCCTGACTCCATCACCCAATCAACTGGAGCAAGTGAACCGTTCGGTTGATAGCTGCTCTCGAGCAATCCTATCAGGCTGAAAAGCCCATGTACAATGATTTGGCCATTTTGGCAGGCCTAATTCGATCGTGACTTGGGAGAAGGCATGCTGGGTTGTGTCGTGGGAGAGAGATAGGGTAGGCCCGGTCTGGGAAAGCATGGGTGTACAACATATTAGCATAATCGACCCCAAAAAACAAAACCAGATTATAGTAGGCCTCTGGCTATCTACATCGCTCTGCGTCTTCGTCCTACACCGTCATTCCATCCTTCTAAATCGCCATGATCAACCCCTCCATCTTCCTCACCGCTTGTTGCAATCATGTGGCCTTGGTGGAGAGCTCCTCTAGGAGATCGACCATGATGCGCTGACGAGCTGAGGGACGCATGCGAAGCATGTCATGCGCTTGGGGGATAGACAATGGTCAGCTCGGTGGAGCAATGAAGGGGAGACGTGAACTATGACAAACCAGGCAATTACCCTCTGCGGAGGAGGTGCCGAGGGAGGAAGTGGAGGGGGAGAGGATGGTGAAGATCCTCCCAATGGCAACTGGGTGGTGGTTGTGAGGCAACAATAGTAAGAAGGCTGCGGAGGCATCATGTGATGGCCTGGTGGTGGGACCGGGATGAGTATGAGAGTGATCAGAGATGTGAGATGTGTTCAAGAGTTTTTGTTTGCGAACTGGTATGCGGGAAGGAGATCACTTTGCGGTGGTAGTGCAAGGTAATGTCCGACAACTCCACCTCATCTCTTTTCAGGAAGTTGGGTTTCCCCAACTCCTCAACTCCTCCAAAATTACACTTCGTGACCATCCAACTTCTCCTTCTCAACTCTATGGAGTTAGGATGTTTGGCCCAACTCCAACTGCGGAGTTCAAGAAGTTGGCTGCTGGAGCAATATAGAACATACCCTATTATAGCTGATCAAAGAGAAAAAAACTCACATAAAGCTAGACAAGTTTGACAACACCAAATGAAGAATTTTTAAAGTTGAACATTGATGTAGGATTTAGTAAGGAGGAAGGTGTACGTAGCTCTAACATGATCTTGCATGATGATTGTGGCCTTTTGTTGGTGACAAGGAGTTGTTTGATCCTGCTACAGCTAAAGCTCAAGCCCTTTGAAATGGTCTTGTTCTTGCATGAGATAGAGAAGGACTTGTGACAAACTCTGACTGCATGGAAGTAAGTGGTATCATGGAGAGCGGTGGCAACTCGATAACACGTGCAACTGCCATGTCATAACTTTACACTAAGGTTTGTTTCGAGCATTGACCTAGGGAAATCAATATGGCAACGTATTTATTAGCTAAACATGCTAAGGGATATTCTGGATACATGGTGTGAGGAACCTCCATATTCCTTGCGCATGCATTAGTGCACCATTTATCTATTTTTACCAAACTAATATAAGCTGGCATGTTCACTTTACCTTAGAAATAACAAATCATTTCCTGCTTGACCGTTCTCATCTCTACATTTTTCTAAATATCCATAAAAATAGCTAAGCTTACACATTCAACCTATCCCACAAGGTCTTTAATAGACTCATTAATCATTGATCCAAGAGGTAGAAACTGAAACTGTTGAATGAATAGTGGTAGAGATAAAACCTCGCGAGGCATGATACTAAGTAGCTCCATCATCATCTAATCACGAAAGACAAATACCAAGAGCATGAAGGATTAAAATGGTGATACGATGGTCAACATAGAACTCCAACACCACCTACGTGTCTTGCCACCATATTCAGGCTGAAGAGCCAAACATAGCCAGTTGGATCGAGAGTTATCAATCTGTGGGATTAACCACCACCGACTCCCAAGTGTGTCAATCACGAGTGCCACGTTAGGTCCAGGGTGGACCCGAAGGACTATTTACATTATGGTATCACATGTACCATTGAGAAGCCATGCCAGAGACACAAAAAGGGCAAATTTTGCACTCTCTTAGGGACTATGGAAATATTCAGAATGACATTGTGTTTAGCCATGGTCTATGGACCAATGTTTTTTCATGAAAACGAAGCTATTGTTGATTTTTATTTGACATACAAGTAGTGTACTACACATTGTAAGGTTATAGGTAAAATAAGAAGGAAACCCATGGCATTGGATACCATGGGATATATGTCAGGTGCTACTTAGAGGTCCTGGAAGAATTTCTCCATCGGTCCAAAGCCTGCAAATCTCTAGGACCTACGCCAATGATTCTAATCATAACATGTGTTGCGATCGACCTCTTTCAGTTGGCGATCTGTGCAATTATTGTTTCAGTATCATCCATATGACTAGCAGATTTGTCGCCTTCCATGTCGGTCGCATCAGTTATGGAAGCTCCAGAAGTTGTCCTCTTATTCTAACCTTCATGTTACGGTCTGGCATTGATAGTGATACATGCAGTGACGCTCAAATTGCATGGTGGATCCTTCCCCACACATGAGTGGCAAAAATGCACTCACTGAAGAGATGTGGTGCCATTTTATGAGCAACATTTTGTAGGGTGCATAGCGGATTGTGTGGAATGTTTCACCTGACAAGGTTATCTGCTATTAGACATCTTCCTTGTATATCAAGCCATCCGGAATACTTTGCGCTGGGGGGAGGGGTGTGCTATTGTTGACTAGATTAGCATCTTGTCATCAGGTCTTATTGTACCTTTGAATTGCATGTGGTACGTAGATGTCGTAGAGTACTGCCCTGATGACGTTCACTTTCAGGTGATAATGTCCCTTGTTTGGCCTCCCACGACTCACATAGTTGATGGAGGCTAGCATTAGCGGTGTTAGTATTAGCATGTCATATCAAAGTATCATCCACAATGGCATCAAAGATGGTGAGCATTTGAACATTGCAATGTTTGAAGTTTTCTCTCCATCTTTTAGCAGGTTGCATGCCCTCGGCCCAGTATGATCTCTAGAGAGATGTTGTTTTCCATCCTCGATGATCATGGTCGATGAGGTGCAGAACATTGTATCAGACATGTGGTCGGGAGGTAGTACCGGGTTATGCCATGGCTTAATTTGACCAGTCCACTAGGCTCGTAATGCATTGCCCTGGCACTGCAAGTCGAACATGTCAAGGCTGCCATATGGCCTTGGCTTGCAGATGTCATCCATCTCACCAAGCATTTACCCACGGTGACTTCCTTGTCGACCGCCCAAACAAATATCCTCATTTACTTTCCACTTGCTTGACGAATCATGCCGATGGGATAATGGCATGAGCTAATAAAAAACCATGCGGAGAGGGTATATTTCACCAATTCTACCCAACATGGTAAGGCGATTTGCTTAGTTTTCCAACCATGGAGTCGCATCACCGACTTGTGAATGATGGATTGGAGCTCGATACGGTGCATGCACAAGTCAAGAGCGGCATGCCAATGTGTGGAATAGGGAAGTTCATTGTGGAGAATGTTAGTTCCTGGGTCACCTCCTAGGCGTATTCACTGAGCATCTGATGGGGGTCACTGCACATTTGTGCCAGTTTGCCTCCAGACCTATTGCTACTTCAAATAGCTCAAACAACCTCATGGCAACGTGCATCTTCATGGCCGAGGGGTTGATGAATACGGCCATCTCGTCAATGTAGATGGATGCCTGAAAGGGAATGCAAACACATCAAAGAGGGACCCCAAGGAGTCCACAACGATGACGAAGAGTATTAGCGAGGAGAGGAGGTCTTCCTGCCGCATACCTCTTTGGTGAATTATATATAGCATTAGTCAGCTTACCATTGACGTTGATTCGGGTGGATTGGGTATGGAATAGCCCAATGTTAAATATGTGTGTAGAAGAATTCTTGGAAACATAAGGGACTGGCTTTTACTACACACAAGAGTTGCTCGATCAGCAATCCACTATATATGATTTCAAGAGGGTTGCTTGAGTAAAATTAGAAAGTTTGGTCACATATCTGATGAACACCCTCCATGCGTCCTTGAGCTGGACTATGGCAATTCAACCGTGATTGTGAATGAAGGGGACAAAACATCATCCTCTGATGCTACATAACTTGTACCTGATTTGAAGCATCGCATAGACATGTCCTGGGATGGAGATGTGAGGCCATGAATATCTAACCAAGGTGTATCTCTCTGATGTGCGAGTCGGCCTCTCATGAACTTGTATCTAATGCTCTGGATGTGAGACTATGTATTGTTTTCGTTAATGCAATGGAACCTGGGTAAGCCTTCACGATCTTCTAAAAAAGAGACACACAAACTACCATAGACATAATCTAACTTAAACAAGCATTAATAGTTCCACCATCTTAGTTTAATTTCTCATCCACCATATTTACATTCCTAGTCATATTGTCGATGCTTCTACTACAATTTCCTTTAAAAAATATTGCTTTCCTTCAATTAAGGAAAAAATATTTGTCTCCTTCTCGATGTCTAAGATTTTTATTTTTGGAGTACCCATGAGTGGATTTAGCATGTTAAGTTTTGTTCAAGCTACATTTTTTTGGAGTATCCATGAGTAGATTTAGCATGTTAAGTTTTGTCAAGCTACAATTTTATTGTTGGAGTATCCGCGGGTGGCTTTAGCATGTTAAGTTTTTTTAAGCTACATTTTTATCTTTGGAGTATCCATGGGTGGCTTTAGCATGCTGAATTGTTTTCAAGCTCCATATTTATTGTTGGGGTATCCACGAGTGACTTTAGCATATTATGTTTTTTTCGAGCTACATTTTTATCTTTGGTGTATCCACGGGTGGCTTTAGCATGTTAAGTTTTTTTTTCAAGCTACATTTTTATTGTTGGGGTATCCGCAAGTGGCTTTTACATGTTAAGGTTTTTCCAAGCTTGGTCACACTTAAAAAATTCCTAGGCAACTTTTTGGCACCTCTACCTAATATTGATGAAGCTCCTTGGAAGTCATGCCTATAGAAGCCTTTTTTCAAGCTATGGTCAAATCAGGGGAGCGGCTAAATGGTTCCCGAGCTCAGTTGCTCCTGCCTATGAACAGTAAAATAAAAAAACTAGATTAAAAAACAGTTTTTGGCATGGAACATGTTTTGAGTGTGAAGTCCGTGACAATTTTCAACTCGTTTGGACATTTTAGTAGCTCTCAGCAAAAATAAATAAATTTGAGGTATGTGAAAAAGTTTACTATTCAGGCACTATTCAGACGGATTTTGTTTTTTTACTGAGAGCTACTCAGATTCCAAACAACCTGAAACTGGTACGGACCTCAAGTACTCAAACATCTTCCGTGCAATTTTTTTTCGATTTTTTACTTTTTTTTATTTTACTGTTCACCGAGATCAGATGAGCTCAGGTTCAGAAATGGATATTCACAAATCAAGTATTTAATTCCTTTATTTTTATGGATGTACAAAGTTTAGTAAAAAATATGAGTGTCAAAAAGTTCCCTACAAGAGATAGTCTATACTTGTTACTCATTTTCCTTGAAAACTACCTATTTTATTTGATTGTATGCATAACCTTGTACCCTTACCGAGTTATGAATAAAGCTATTTTTTTGTTTTTCAGATTTGGTTCATTAGCTAGGATTGTTTAGCCAGAGTAAAGCTTTACGCTCATTCACTTGCAAAGTAGGCCCTGTGAACAAGCAAGAGTGGCAGGATTGGCATCAACAGTTAGAATGCCTTGTCCATACCCAATGGCTAACCTTGCTAAGCAATGCTAGTTTAGCTTTTGCATTAGATCCAAACGCTCTATTGGCATTTATTTCCATAGATAATTCGAGACATGTGATCTTTTCCCTTTTCGCGTTTGGTTCATTAGCTAGCATTGTTAGTTAGATTATTTGTTTTTTACATAGCTCATAACTCATGTTGAATGGTATAGTTAGTTAGGTGCTCTTATCCATTTCTCGCAAAAAAGTTCTCTTGTCCATACCAAATGGATAGCGGTGCCATGCAAGGCTAGTTTAGCTCTTACTTTAGAATCCAAATGCTCCCTTGGCATTTATTCCAAGAGATAATTCGAGACATTTGCTCTTTTTCCTTTTCATGTTTGGCTCATTAGCTAGCATTATTTAGCCAAAGTAAAGCTTTGTGCTCATTCACACGCAAAGTAGGTCCATGAACAAGCAAGAGTGGCAGGATTGGCACCAAAAGTTAAAATCCTTGTCCATACCAAATGGCTAAGGTTGCCAAGCAAGTCTAGTTTAACTCTTGCGTTAGATCCAAATGCTCCCTTGACATTTATTTCGATAGATCATCTGAGACATTTGCTCTTTTTCCTTTTTCACGTTTGGTTCATTAGCTACCATTGTTAGTCAGGTTCTTTGTTTTTGATATAGCTCATCACTCATGCTAAATCGTATGGTTAGTTATGTACTTTTGTTCATATCTCGCAAAAAAAGTTCTCTTGTCCATACCAAATGAATAACGTTGCCAAGCAAGGCTTTTGCCTTAGATCCAAACGCTCCCTTGGCATTTATTCCAACAGATAATTTGAAACATTTGCTCTTTTTACCTTTTCACGTTTGGTTCATTAGCTGGCATTGTTAGTTAGTTAGGTTTTGTTGTCCATACCAAATGGCTAACCATGCCAGGCAAGGCTGGTTCAACCCTTTGCCTTAAATCCAAATGCCATCTTCGTATTTTTGATGAGGCTCAATTAGCCGGTGGGAAAAGTGAGGGAAAAGGGAAGAAAAAAAAGAGAATAAGCAACAAAAGAAAATGAAGCGAGAGATCTAGAGAGATGAACATGCTTTTTAGCAGTATGGTGGTTCATTAGCTAGCATTTCTACTTTGTTAGTTAGGTTTTGTTGTCCATACTAAATGGCTAACCTTGCTAAGCAAGGGTAGTTTAGCTTTTTCCTTAGATCCAAATGCTCCCTTAGCATTTATTTTGATAAATAATTTGAGACATTTGCTTCCTTTTCCCTTTTCAAATTTGGTTCATTAGCTAGCATTGTTAGTTAGGTTCTTTGTTTTTGATATAGCTCATCACTCATGCCAAATGGTATTGTTAGTTAGGTCCTCTTGTCCATGTCTTGCAAAAAGTTCTGTTGTCCATACCAAATGGCTAACCTTGCCAGGCAAGGCTGGTGTAACCCTTTGCCTTAGATCCAAATTAAAAGCCCCCTTGGAATTTATTCTGATAGATAACTCGAAACGGTTGCTCTTTTTACTTCTTCATGTTTGGTTCATTAGCTAGCATTTCTATTGTTAGTTAGGTTCTGTCGTCCATACCAAATGATAAACATTGTCAAGTAAGGCTAGTTTAGCTTTTGCCTTAGATCCAAATGCTCTCTTGGCATTTATTCCGATAGATAATTCGAGACATTTGCTCTTTTTACCTTTTCACGCTTGGTTCATTAGCTATCATTTCTACTGTTAGCTAGGTTCTGTCGTCCATATCAAATGGTAAACCTTGTCAAGCAAGGCTAGTTTAGCTTTTGCCTTAGATCCAAATGCTCTCTTGGCATATATTCCGATAGATAATTCGAGACACTTGCTCTTTTTACCTTTTCACGCTGGTTCATTAGCTAGCATTGTTAGTTAGTTAGTTAGCTTCTGTTGTCCATACCAAATGGATAACCTTGCCAGGCAAGGCCGGTTCAACCCTTTGCCTTAAATCCAAATGCCCTCTTCCCATTTTCGACGAGCCTCAATTAGCCTGTAGGAAAAGCGATGGAAAAGGGAAGAAAAAAAAAGAGGAAACAACAAAAGAAAAGGAAGCGAGAGATCTAGAGGGAGAGATGAACGTGCTTTTTAGCAGTAGGGTGGCGATGAGACGGATAGATTCCGGTCACGCGGTACGTAGTACGCATACACCGACCGCTGCACTGCACTGCTCCACCACCCGTCGTCGTCGTCCGTTGCCGTCACCCACGGCCACTTTCACCTCCCCTTTCCCCTTGTCCTGTTCCGTTGTAGTTTTCCTCCCCGTGTGCTGTGCGTGCCTTTTCCGTTTGAAAAAGAAAGAGAGAGAGAGGGGGGAGAAGTGACGATCCAAAGACTGTCAAGAAAAAGCTGGACGATCCAAAGATTGTTAGGGAGGAAGAAAAAGCTGGAAGATCCAACGATTGTTAAGAGACGAACACGCCTTTTGTCTGCCCGCCTAACCCACGCGGGCGCGTACGCTGGTGTGCACGGCGGGATCCCGCTTTCTGTTGTGCGTAGACACATTTTCCGTTCCGGGGCTGGTGCTGGTGCCGCACCGCGTGCGTGCGTGCGCGCGGGCGCCCACGGTTTTCTTTTATTTTATTTTCTCATGTCGTGGATCGGCACGGCACGCGTCCTCGTCACTGCCGTCGCTCTCGCGGCCACCTCCGCTGCTTGCTTCCAGCCGTGTCGTTGTTGCTCCAGCTGCTTTCGTGTGTTTTCTTATTCAGGAAAAGGAGGCGAATTGTTAAAACACTGGGCGACAGGGAGACCGCGCGCTCCCACGGCACCGCTCCGACGGACGGGCGGGCGGGAGCCAACCCAACCGGCTTTGTCGAGCCGTGCACTGCTTGATGATTAAACTACTCGGGGAGGTGATTAGGCTTTATTAGTAGTAGTCACTAGTCACCTGGTGCCCCTTTTTAATCCTCAGCCCACGTCACAAGCCTCACCATCTGTAGCTAGCTGACATGAACAAGTACTCACTGGGTTTTTTCAATGAGGCCAAAAATGGGTTCTAGACTTATAGGAGATTTTAGGGCAACAAATTGCGGAGGCCGAGGCCCAAGCCAAGGGCCCATACAAAAACCTCCTGAAATTCAAGTTTATTTCAGACTCATGTAAAAACAAAGCTTTAATTTCTTCGCTCAGATTTGAGAAGCTCTTGATAGATGTGCCGTGTTACCATTAATCCTCGACGTTCCTCGCAGAAGAAAAAACGTCTTGAAAAAAAAAGATGATGCGGTAAAGTAATGGAGTGTAGGACCTATGACTGCAGCGATAAGTAGTAGTAGTACTTAGTGTTGTAATGACACTTAACTATCAACAGTAACCGGCTAGCAGTACACATAAGAGTGGTGTGTCACTCATTAGGGGCATGTCGAATATGGTGCCGCGACTTGTCACGGCCAAGACCAAGGACGACAGCAATCTCGCAACAAGGGGATGGTACTACTTGTCGTTGACCTTCCACACAAGACCCGACTGTGTAAATGCTCTTCACTACATGTGCCATCTGTACATGAAACCCCTGCCTAGGTGAGCAACATAGCAGTACTGGCAGAGAGAGAGAGACCGTCACGCTCAAGTCCTTTAACCTCGCGACAAAATGGACAAAAATAACCCAAAGGTGAAAGTAACTTCAAAAATAAACTCTCGGCGAAACTATTTCACAAAAATAACCCTTTCAGGTAGCGCCCAACCCGTAGGCGTCCATGCCTCAGGCACTACAATGTGTAGCGCCATTGCCATTAATGCCGACGTTACGCCGCCCACCGGCTCCCGCACCGCCGAGCGGATATAAAATCCATCCCGGCCGCCCTTTCCCGACGTGCATCTCTCCCCGTCGCACACCTTTGTCGCTGCTCTTCTTTTAGGCCGTCGCACTCCTCCGTCGCCCCGCTCCACTCTCTCTCTCTCCTGTCGGGGGTGACAACCAACCACCGTGCTGGAAGTAGCCGCGAAGGTGGCGCCGCACCCGTCGGCTCGTGGCCGTCGAGCCTTATAGCTAGCCAGAGACCGTCGTGATCTACCAGTACGGCATCATGGTGCCACCGTCACTGCGCTTAGCGACGAGGTGGCATGTCACTACCGACGGCTACGCGCCTCCGGGCCCTGGCGCCACCCTCGAGCAACAACGCATGCACCCTAGTGGCCCATAGAACATCCTAGGTCGCTATCGTTTCTAGGGCAGAGCATGAGCTCTACGCCGTCCTTCGCGAGTACCGGTGTAGGGCCATCCGCGGTAATGCATCCCTTGAACCTCGCACTCCTCGCACCTCCCGCGTCCCCGCCCGTCCAGGTGGCGTGTGTTGTGTCGTGTGTCGGCCGTCGCGCACGTGCAGCCCCCCCCCCCAATCGCGCCTGTAGCCGCCTCCCCTCAGGCCTAGCTCCTGCCGGAGCTAGCGGCGCTGAAGGAGGCGGGCAAACGCGAGGACATGCGGGGTTCATCCGCGACTCGACCACGACGTCGGGCTGAATTCCACAATCGGAGTTCATAGGCCCGACGGATGAGCCGGGGTACACGAGGGCGTTGAGGAAGTCGGTGGGGACACCCGCGCAGGAGACCGCGAACGCGGGCGAATTTTTCATTTACTTTAGCGACAACGACGGCGGCGGCGCAGCGATGGTGACAACAGATTCGTTGACCTCTGTGGGAGCGGGAGCGACAAGGAGTAGTTAGGTTTTTTTTCGAATGAGTTTCGTTGAAAACATTGTAAACATCCTAAAATTTGAATGAAACTTGTGATGTTTTGAGTTAATTGTGGAATGTTTTGAATTATTGTTATGAAACTTTAGTTGTTTGTTTGAATGAATGTTTCTTATAAAATCTTGTTGTTTGAATTATTGTTGGGAAATAGTTAAAAAGGACAGCTAATGCACGTAGCTCCCGCTTGGTCACAAGGCAACAACTTTACCGCTGCACCAAGGCTCCCCTTCTGTTGGGAAATAATTCTTTATATTTTTTTATGAAAATAGGATACAGAAGCAGGGGAGATATCTACAACATCAGCAGGTGTAGAAAAGAAGATATCTAGTAATATCACAAGTAAATTTAGAAGAATGGTCACATTAATTTGGTGAAAGATGCTGGATTGAGAAAAGACAGAACCATCACGCATGATATTGATCTTGGGGCAAGCATAATACACGAACCATGCATCAGGTCTTAACATACACCGGGTCTAAACATCAACTTGCATCATCTCTTACTACTACATAGATCAGCTTGCAGGCTCTTCCACTTCTTCAATCCATTTTACACTTCTTTGTACTTCCATCTGTAAAACAATGCAGGTATCAAGTACTCCTTCCGTTTCAAAATATAGTGCTTCCTCAATTCCCGTACTTCAACTTTGACTATAAATTTAACCAACGAGACCGACTGCGGCGGGAGCAAAAGTTATACCCGTGAATTCGTATTCAAAAGAAGTTTTCAATTATATAAGTTTTTTCTCCCATCGCAGTCGGTGTCGTTGGTTAAATTTATGGTCAAAGTTGGACCTTAGGAAGCGCGGACGCATTATATTTCGAAATGAAGGGAGCAAGAACTAACTATATAAGTTTTATCTGTTTTCTTTGTAATGTTTTATCTATTTTCTCTTTATTTTGCCATGTACAAGTAATACCAAGTTAAAGAAAATTGCCATATTTTCTAGAATAACATGGCAAAAACATTGCACAACAAATCAAAAAAAGATCTTCAATGTGTACATTATATGCAAAAAATAGATATAACTTTGCCATGTTTAAAAAAATAGATAAAATTGCCATGTGACAAATTCCCACGATTGTAAAATAGATGTAAAAATTGCCATGTGAAAGAAGTACTCCCTCTGTTCACTTTTATAAGACCTTGAAGATATTTCAGACAATGTACAAAACAACCCATTTTGAGTTGTCTAAAATGACTTACAAAAGTGAACGGAGGGAGTATAAAATATTCCCAAAATTGCCATGGTCTAAATATAAAAATAACAACACATGTCAAATTTAGGATTTTTTTTTACCAATAAAAACATGAAATGTTTTTCAATCTTTTTAATTGACACATGAAAAATTTAGAAGATTTGATCTTTAACATAGATGGCAAATGTAGCAAATTGCCAGGGGCACATGGAAAATGTAGCAAATTGCCAGGGGCACATGGCAAATGTAGGAGATTTGTTCTTTGAAAAAGCTGAGAAATTAGTAATTTGACAAAATTAGGAGAATTGTCATGTGTTTCTCATTCTGTGCAAGTACTTATGCATGCTTGCTATGTGTTTGTTAGGGCCATGACAAAATCCAGTACATTAAAACTACTAATAATATAAAAAATGACGAAAATTCAATGCTTACATTAACATTGGGGTCTACTAAACCGTACGCACAAATTTTCTACATAAGACATCTATGAAAGACTATCTAACTAGATTAACATTGAGACTTGGAGATTGGATATACCTCTACTGCATGTCGGTGGAGCGTGCATTCCTCGGAGAGCGGCGGGAGAAGCGGGGAGAGCGATGAGGTAGGGGCACCTCCTTTGCATGCAGCCTCCTCCTATGCAGATTGACTGACGAGGCAGGAGGGAGAGCGATGACATGCCGCATCGCCATGACCAGCCACGTCCAGAGCCGTGCCATGGCCAACACCATTGTCAACGCTGTGGCCGCCCCGAGCAGCGCCCTGGCCAGCGCCATGACTCGCTCCATCGCCATACAGGTTAGACTTGTAGGCCCTCCAGCGGTATCTCTGCACCGGATCGTCACTCTCCGCCTCCATCATCGCCCAGTAGAGGTGCTCCACTGGAAAAGCATGGTTCGCCCGCATGCTGGCCTTCTCCTCGTCCGTGAGACAACCGGCGATGCCGATCGCCTCCTCGTAGAGCATCGTCAGGTCAAGGAACCACGAGCATATCTCGTGCAGCCGGGCCAACTTCTCCGCATCGCCAGCGGCCACCCAAACAAGGATTGCCGCCAATGAAGGAGTGATCTCCATTGTGGCTTAGAGATTGGACGATGATGGCTGGGAGATCGATTAGCGAGGGTTAGGGATTTGGGCGAGCTTGGGTGAGGGATTTTAGATGGACAACGAGGAGTGGTGGAGTGGAGGCGGTTGGCTAGAAGTGGTGCACTAGAGACGGTTGGCTTATTGAATAAGGTTGCGGCAATTTGACTACTCGACACGGAAGGCCGGGATGTGGGTCCCATGATGCAAGGCGCGCGGGGGTGGGGGGAGCACGGTCTTTTTTGAAGGCCAGCGCCACACAGCAGCACCAAAGCGACCGACCGTCGAGGGGACCATAGATAGGACCATAGTTGTTACGTATTTTTATGTATAGAGACCGTACTATAGTGTTTCTCGAGTTGCTGTAAGAAAGTGTTACGCGCGAGAGACTTGGAGGACCACAAGTGTAATTTTCTCCTGCAAGAATGTCAAAACGCAGCTAAGATGGACGGATGAGATGTAAATTTACAGAAATAGTACTATGAAACTGCACATTTCACGAACACGTGATTTGAACACGTGATTTGGACAGAGTTCCTACGCTCCCAAGTCCCAAGCATGGTTCGGAATCTTGTGCCCAAAAGAATCTGCATGTTACTTCGACCAGATACACATGGCCAATCCACAACACAAGCTTAATGAGAAATGATCATGCACACCTGTACTACACAAGTTGACATGACACACCACTTGGGCTCTTCCAAAGCATTAAATTATGGACAGAGGATGCAAATCTTGCATTTCATCCCATTTATAGACATATCTATTTATTTAGAAACGGGGACTCCGGAGGCCACGGACATGACTGTTTCTTAATGCCCCCACACCCAAAGGAAAACTATAACAAAAAAAAAGTGTCATTGTCGCCTCAGATGCATAAAGGAGTATTTCTCTAAATGATTGCCCTGTCAATCATAAACCTACAAGTCAGCTCAACAAAAAAAAAGGGGGGGTTCTTCTTTCGGAAGCTTTTTTTGGGGCAAATTGCATTTTGTTTCGTTGTTGACCTCACAGCTACATGTATAAAATGTAGTACAAATTAATCGGGTCACACAAGGTGAGCAATACTCTGCAATAGAACTACGTACATGATTTCCATACACAGCAGGATTTTGGATTTTGTAATACTTTAGTTCAGACTTCACGATGCAGAAAGAAATAAAAAATTCAGAGACTCAAACATATTCAACTATTGGTGCACCATAGCATACAGATACAGGTAGACGAAAGCGTACATCTAGCACAAATAACCCCCCTCCCCTATGATGAAGCATGTAAGGGACATTTCAACCAAAAGTTATGAGATGCTGCATCTAACAACCAATAGAAATGGACCTAGGTTTTAGGGTGCCACGCAAGGCGGACGCCACGTACCAACCTGATTTTGCAGCAGGCAAATCAAACCTTCCAAATACAGATAGAACATTGCTTCCAAATTCCACTAAAAAATGAACATTGCTTCCAAACAGATATGCGAACCATGCATCCATTTAAGTTTTTGCCAGTGCCAGTGCAGAATGTAAAAATTATTCGATGACTCTGCTGTTTCAGTCTCTTGCCTATTTTGTTCATAAGTATTACAGATTACGAAACTCCACATCCACATTCTTCGATGAGTTTCACATTTTGTCAAGTCAAACACTGCACCACCATATCTATTGGTAAGTTTTTCTTTCCCTCAATGAGGAAGGAGAATACCCATTACCCATGCCTACATCGAACTCAACAGAATGTCCATAGGCCGCATAAAATGATTTTTTAAGGAAAACTATATTTGTACTGCAAAATTCTCCTCTGAGCTCATTAACCTCAAGCAGATAATCGTGGGTCACCTGCTGGCATCTGCTTCCTCTGGCGTAACTGTCAAAGTCACATGTACATTGTTCGCCCTTTTAACAAGAACTTTAAATGGCACTCCAACCTTGTCCCCCATGATACCAATAATCTGCAATGTATACTCTCTATTAACTTGTCTGCACAAATATCCCTCAAAAAGAAAAACTCATCCGCACAAATAAAAGGATAATTTGACCCCCCCCCC
>NC_041386.1:534935443-534939346 GCF_002162155.2 Triticum dicoccoides | reverse complement strand
CCCTGAGTTGAGATTTGAGAATTTGATGCACAGAACACTAGAATAATAACCCCAGAAGCGCATGAACCATGTTAGACAACAGGCACCAGAGGCCACTATTCTAGCATCAGGCTTAATTCCATATCACGATCTAACATGACATAATTACTTCTTTCAAAATAAGGAATATTGCAAGTGATAGAAATTTAAGAAACCTCCACATAACCAGAGGTTACCCTAGCTCTTTGATCGTTTCCACTGGTTTACCATCAAATTCAGTGACTACGTCCCCAGGAGCAAATCCTGCACGTTCGGCTGGCGAGCCTGGTGTAACCTGGTAATCCACTAATCTAGTATCAGCAACTTAGCATGGCCTAACTATAATCAGAATAAATAATAAGTCAGAAACAGCAGGAGATATAAGAAAGAAAGGCATTGAACTGTGATAATTAGAATTGTACAACAAGTTTAATTCAAGCACACCACAAAGTCACAATTACAAGAATAAATAATAGGTCAGAAAGAGCAGGAAATATATGAAAAAAAGCAATGAACTGTGATAACTAGAATTGTACGACAAATTTAATTTGAGCACAGCAGTCAGAAACTTAAGAATGAGTCTTCTGGGCTGCAGAACGTCTCATCATGGCACAAGACGAATTATGAATAGCTTACCATTGGAACAAGCACACCTTTGCTTACATCAGGGAAAGAACTTGATCTTTCTTTAAGTTGCGCAATGACCATTGGATTAAGATCAAGCATCTTCAAACCAAGCCACGGGCGTACAACTCTCCTGCATTGCACAATAGGAAGTAACATCATACTGGATTTCAGTTAAATTTGTGTAATACTGATGTTCATTCATCACTAATCGGGTTACTCGAGTGGTAGAACACAAACAAATAAGAGTTAGATAACTCGATCAATCGCATTTTTATCAAGTGACCTTTCAGTATCTCAATCTAAGTTACGCCTAGTGGACTAAACCAGGACAAGTTACCATGTACAAGTATGGGCGATAATTTGAATATGGTTTTGGCATCAAATAGTTGAGTTGTCACAAAATGATAAATAACATGAACAGAAGATGATTCCCACACGAGTAAATTATAGTATAAGATATCTACAAAATAGGAAGCAAGTGTATCACTAGCATTGGCATATTGCAACAGAGACAAAAAGATTGGAGGTAATTGCATGGCCATGTATGTTCTCATACTTCGCTGTATCAGTGTGCACGCTTCATCTTGAACATTATACTTGGTGGTGGTATGCGTGTGGTAACATTTAAGTAATCCAAAAGAATCTACTTACAGAAGGTAAATGCAGACTGACTACCTATAAACTAACTTCTTATATACAAAGCGTTGTATATAATCCAAAAGAATCTACTTACAGAAGGTAAATGCAGACTGACTACCTATAAACTAATTTCTTATATACAAAGCGTAAACACCATCATCATACGACTTTCACTTACCTCATACAATGCATGTTCTAACATCACTCCAAAAGTGGAGATAATAGCCTAAAGTTAAATAAAGAAATTTCCGAAGGCAAGGTGAAATACAAGACAGTGCAATAGTTAAATGCAACCTGAGTCATACGACTAAAGGCATACCCATTTTTCTTGAAGTGCTCCACTATTTTCACGACATAGTCAATCGGTACTGAAAAGCTCAAACCATCAGCATCCCTAAGTTTCATCACATTAACTCCAATGATCTCGCCATCGAGGTTCACAAGAGGACCTCCAGAGTTACCCTGCAGCATGCAAATGCGTCCACAGTTTGTCCTAGAGAAACTGAGACCGAACCAAAAGCACCAAGGAAACAAACCACATATGTTTGCATTACATATATATGAGGCTACATTGGCAAAAACAAAATGGATGAACCAAGGAAAAACTTGAACAAAAACAAAGGTTGCCCTGTTCTTTAATATTAGTCCAAGAAGAAAGCAGGTACACAAAATTTAATTCCGTAATAGAAAGCAGGTAAAAATTAATCGATACTGACATCTATGGTCACCACCCGAGTGACAAATGGATCAGAATAGAAAGTTGAACGTTGCAACAGGAAGGTGCACAGTAGGTAAATAGCTTAAGCTGCTACTATCTTTTTTCAGATTTGCTACTGTAATTTATAACGTTTTCCTCAAAACTGTTTGGTGCATGGTCCTCATTCTGATAGGGTGCAGTTAGGAATATCTTTCTCAATTCATGATTTTTCAAAGCTATATTGTCCCAACACAAATTCAAATACATTTATACATTCAGTGTTAGTGTTTCCAATCATTTTTTTTTCATATCTCCGCATGTTCACAGAAGAAGAAAAAAGAGTGTGATGGCTGGTAACAAGACCTAGTAAAATGACATAATAATTACCAAACAGATCAGAATATCCAAGTGCACGAAGGATGTGCGCTAAAATCATGTCCAGGAAGATGAGGTCAAAGGTCTTACGATATTGATGGCACAATCTGTTTGCAGATACTCCCTTCGTATTCCTCCAAGACCCAGATCACTACTTTTCCGGTCAACACAACTACAGGAAAATGGGGTGAAAGTGGAACATTGAAGTCAGCAAAATAAAGAGCAAGTTTGGGGATCAAAAGTGGACCAGTAGTGTTAAAGATGGCCAGGGGATGAGATAAAATTAAAGCAAAAAAGGGTCAGTTTTAGGGAAATCTTAACCTTACAATGCCAGCTGTAACTGTATTCTGAAGAGAAAGTGGGCAGCCCAAAGCAACAACCCAGTCACCTGGTCGAAGCTTACATGAGGATCCAAGTCTTGCAGCTGGTAAAGGTGTCTTGGACTTGATCTTCAGAACAGCGATATCTGAGTGGTGGTCAAAATTGAGAACTATGCCTTCAAATTCACGACCATCTTGTAAACTCACACTAACCTGTTATAATTGACCCATTTTTAGGCAAGATTGAGGAAGCAAACAAATATTTATACTATTTAACTGGATGAACCAAGATGCTGGCACAACATTTTAACAGTATAAGGAAGAGGATAGAAGTGTAAGTAAAAAATCTATCTTAAGCAGAGCTACGATGTGGTAATTTGTTAGGAAAAACACTGAATTGTATATACTATGGCTTGGGTCAAATTTGACCCTAGAAAATTCCAGAACTTCAACCTTGGTACTTAGGTTATAGACTACTGTCCATTTTTATAGGGTTATCGACTGTTATTGACTGTTCTAGTGTTCCATAACTTGAAAGAATGATAAAGGACCAAGGACAGTCCATTCATCCATGTATAATCAAGAGACATATTCTAACTTCAATTCTGTTATAATTGGTCACAACGCATCTGTCCTATTCTGTAAAGAAAGTGATGCAGGTAGAAACAATGAATATGAGTTAATTCAAAAGCTTCCACTTTGCGAGATTAGAGAAGTTTCTCATGTCAATTTTTCTTCTTCCGATGTACAGAATGAGAAAAAAAGGTGCTATGACTAACAATGATATGCAATTCATTTATGTGAATCTTTACCAATTATAAAGAGATGGTCTCAACTAACTGTGATGAAGGTAGAGAAGCATTGTTCATACTCTATACACATCAACCTCAACAGTCAACACCAACTGTCTATGGAGGTATAGTAAGTGATAGTAACCTCAATACTAGCATTCGAGATTTATCAAGCATCATAACCAACATATAATATACACATCTATACTGATAGCTCAACGCTGCTCCAAATTCAGAGATATTCTAAGAGTGAGGGGAAATGGCTCCCATTATGAACAGTAAATTCTAAAGAAATACTTGGAATTATAAAAAGTCACACATATTTTGAGTCTTTGATAAGCCGTCAAATTTGTATAAAAAATGAACAGTTTTGCGCGCTAATTTTTTCCAAGCCATAAAAAAGGAGACAAAACATTAATAGCACTAAAGGTGCATA
>NC_041386.1:534886963-534934972 GCF_002162155.2 Triticum dicoccoides | reverse complement strand
TTTCCTTTACACCCAGGAACAGGTGCTCCAGGTTAGAGTTTTGACTTTCCAGTGTTTTAAGAACTTCAACAAGTCATATCCATGCATCATAATACTAGTTTCATTTGTCCATGATAAGCATTGTACAGTATTAGCAATGTCAGCCGTAATGGATAACACAAGATGAACACAAAAAGTACTGGTAGTGCCAAGTTACTAACCTTCCCCTTTAGACCTGGTTTTGTGCTTTGAAAATCTGTAACAAGATGGGCACATGTCAATATGGTCCCATCTGGATCTATTATAGTCCCTGATCCAAGGCTCTTCTCTCGCAACCATCCATTTTCTACAGAAATAATTGCACAAGTTTACAACATATAGCTAGTGAAACTGGTCATAAGTTTTAACAATTTCCGTTGCAGCTACATTCCCACCTTGCATACAAGAAATATTCACCACAGCAGGACCAACTGCAGCTGCGGCATTGGCAATTGAGTTTCTGCCTAGACATCCTGGGCAACATCTCGAATCATCAGAGTTTCCACCAGAGGCATGGTTGCTCAGGTTTGCGGGCGGAACCGATGCACATGCAAAAGAGTTTAGTATAGGGAAACCCCCTGTAAAAACCCCTGTACACAAAAATTTGAATACAATTAGTTTTTTTTTAATTAAGCTCTTGGTAAAGAGCAAGATATGGAGGCATTATTGGGCGAAACAAAGTGTAACACACACAGCATTTCTGTGAAATATATGTGCTTACAAATAGTGTTCTAATGTCCAAATGCAGGCTTCCACCAAACTGGTCTCCAACTATGTTTATTAATATATAACATCGTTGAATCCAGAGTCCAGATAACACCTTAATTCAGCTAAACTACTCGCTCAGAACAGTTGCACATCCATTAATAGCATTTACTACGTACTCTCAAGAAATCATCACGTAATAAGGTAGAAAAGGAAAAGATATATGACGGCAGACAAAAAAGGGATTTACTGCCCTAAGACAACACATATATAAGATAAGAAAAGAAGCTAAACCACAGTCACATCATTTGAGAACAGTTGTGCCCCAAGACAGAATTTATTTTCCGAGAAATGTTCTTACACTTTTCCCAGCAAAGAACTAGAACAGTATTTTTTTAGCAAAATACATAAATATGTTTTACCATTTGAAATTCTACATTTGCAAGTCTATATCGACACTCTACAAACAATAGTATGAGTTGCGCTTGGATACTAATCACCTTAGCCATCCATAAAATCTGAACGACTATATTTTTTTGGAACTTTCCTTGCAATTGCTTACTGTGTTACGATTATATTCATTGCATTTAGAGCTAATTAATCATATGTTTTGCTTTTTGCATTTCGTTCGGTTTTATGCATCAAAATTAAAACCTCTCAAACCCTGTCTCCACCGCATAATGAACGTCCCTTCCTCTGTCCCCTCAACAGCAGGCTTTAGTGCCAATTTGGGGAAACTAATAACTATCAGCAAGGATGATCTAGTGTCACTGTTCCAACAAGTGTTCTGTGTTGCAAAAATAGCTAGCTTATAAACTACTCCCTCCGTTCCGAATTACTTGTCGCAGGTATGGATGTATCTAGATGTATTTTAGTTCTAGATACATTCATTTCTGCGACGAGTAATTTGGAACGGAGGGAGTAGTAATAACCATTGGTAGTTGGCACCACAGTCCACAAAGCATTCGATGTAGTACTACTGGTTACCGATAATCGCGAATCAATGACACCCTGTTCTAACGTAGGTGATAACCGTAAACTAGCCCAGGCAAGCAGATGACGCGACAGCAAACCGAACCTTGCCACGGCGCGAAGAGGGGGTTGCTGGAGAAGAGCCCCGTGGCGGCGGTGGACAGGAGATGGCGGAGCGGCGCGGAGGCAGACACGGTGACGACCGTGGCGGAGTCGCCGCGGTCGAGGAGGTGCCCGGCTCCCGCTGCGGCGGCGCCGGCGGCGAGGAGTAGGGCGGCGCGGCGCGGGTTGCGGAACATTCTCGAGTGTGCGGGAGGATCGAGAAGAAATGTAGCGTGGTCTGTCTGCTCTAGGATGGTGGGCCGTACAGGTCGCCGTATCAGCTTGGGCTGGATTGAACTTGGACTTTTGACTTGGAATTGGAACTGGAAACTGGAGGACTTGTACGTATTTTTGGGGAGGTCCTCTTTTGGTGGAAATCCCTATTCGCCGCGCTCTGCATCAAACTGCCGGCGCTTCGCACAGGAGAGCGACTCGATAGGCGGGCCCACATTTGGCGGGCCCACTACAAAAAATTCATAAATTCAAAAAATGTTCGTGATTTTCATAAAATGCTCTTGTTGTCATAAAATGCTGCGAATGCTTTTTTTCAAAATTTAAAAAATATATTCGGGTGTTAAAAAATGTTTGTGATTTTCAAAAAATGTTCATGCTTTAAAAAATGCTTTTGTTGAAATTTTAGAAAAAATTTCATGCTTAAAAAATATATAGGAAATTAAAAAACAATGATCATTTTCAAAATCTGTTCACAATTTCAAAAAAATCTCATTTATAAAATTCATTCGCAATTTCAAAAAATATTCTCATTTTCAAAATTTGTTCACAATTTCAGAAAAATGTTCATTTTTCAAAAAACTTTTGCGATCTCAAAATTTTGTTCGCAATTTCAACAAATATTCCCATGTTTAAAATTTTGTTCGCATCTCCAAAAAAATGTACAATAAAGATCTTGTTCGCATTTTTTAAAAAAGTTCGTGTTTTAGCTTTTTTGGTGCTGAATTAAAAAAATGTTCATGTTTTCCATTTTAAAAAAACAAAAACTGTTGGCAATCTCAAAAAATGTTCGTGTTTTTCGCAATTTGTTTTCTTTTCTGAAACATTTTTTGAAAATTGTTCGCATTTTCAGATTCTGTTTGGGGTTTGCAAATTTTGTTCGTGTTTCATTTTCAAATCAGAATTACAAAACATCTTCACTTTTTCCAAAAAAAATGCGGCATTTGAAAACTGCTCACAATTTTCGAAATGGTTTCAAAATGTTTTCCAAATATCAACGCTGCTGTCTATTCTTATAGATATCTACATCTTTATGTTCAATTAATGGTGTGTGGTGTAGTGGCTAATGGCTTGCGGTTGTAGTGTGTGGTGGTGGCATCTATTCCTAGTACTCGCTGCTTAATTCAGTTTTTTTTGTCGCGCGCCTTGGTGCGCCGGGCCGGTCGTGCGTCAACCTTGTGCGAACCTGGACTCCTATGGGAATTTTTCCTTTAGAGCCCTTTGGTTCATAGGAATGGATTTCTATTCCTACATAGTATTAATTCTTATCCTTCACATTTCAAAAGGAAAATAAATATGAGCCTAGACTTAATGGAAAAAAAATCTTATTATGTGAACCAAATGACATCTCCTTTTCTAATTCTACTTATAGGATATGAGACACATCTCATCTCATTTCCTATAAATTTCCTATTTTTATGATAATCTTATCCTATGAACCAAAGGTGGCCTTAGGATGTATTTGGTAGAGTGCATGAGGGCAAAAGTTCTTAATCCGATCTACTTTTGCTTGTTTGGTACGGTGCATGGGCTCACCTGGGCTATGCTCATCTGATGCAAAAAAGGGCCCTCAGCCATGCACATCTCATGCACCCCAGAGAGGGTGCATGGAGGCAGCCATGCTCGCCCCGACCCTCGTCCCCACTCACCAGACCATGTCTAGATAACTTTAAATTTTTAAAAAATGTTCATAATTTTAAATTTTAAAATTATATTCCATTTTTTAAAAAAAAATTGAATAAGTTTAGAATTTCAAAAAAAAGAATTTATAAATATTCAGAATTTCAAAAAAACCATTTTTCAAAAAAGTTTAGAATTTCAAATTTTGTTTAAATTTTCAAAAAATGTTCTAAATGTTCTAAATTTGTTTAAATTTTCAGAAAATGTTTCAAATTTCATTTTTTATTTTTTCAAAAATGTTCATAATTTCAATTTAAAAATTATTCAAAATTTCAAAATTTCTTTGAATTTTAAAAAAGTCATAATTTTCAAAATATGTTTAAATTTTCAAAATATGTTCAAAATGTATTAAATTTTCAAAAAAGTTTAGAATTTATTTTTATTTAAATTTTCAATAAAATTGAGAATTTCAAAATATATTTAAATTTTGTTCATCATTCAAAAAAAATTAAATTCAAAATTGTTCAGCATGTTTAAACGCATGCAGGCTGCCAAATAATGTCTCAGCGCATACACCACTGCCAAACAACAGCAAATGCATGAAGTTAGCATGTATTAGAGGAGAACAACTAGGCTAGGTTGCTACCAAACACACCCTTACCGTTCGCGGTGCTCGCGCGGGTTGCCTAGTGGGCTGGCCCAATAGCCTCCTCTAAAAACGACCGTGGTACGAAAATATCTGCGGGACGTGGGATTCGAACCCACGAGCGAATGTACACGGCCGAAAGAAATGGCGCAACAAACCCCTGCATCAAGACCGCGTAGCTGTGTACAATCAAAAACCAAACTATTTAATACTTCTCCTAGTACAAAATTAACATCAATACCCCTAAAAAAACATTAACATAAATTATGTACCATATAAATCATTTCAAAAAAGAAAACGTAAAAATCAAAATGAAAATCATAGATTTGGAATAAAAGTTAAATTTTAAAAAATGTTCATGGAATTCGAAAAAAGGTCATCAAATTTTGAAAAGAATACGAATTTGAAAAAAGTTAATCAATTCTAAAAAAAGTTCATCGAATATGAAAATATAGTTCAACAATTCTGAATATAGTTCACAAATGTAAAAAAAGTTCATTGATTTTGAAAAAAGATTCATCAAATTTGAAAAATAGTTCACCAATTCTAAAAATAGTTAACAAATTTGAAAAAAAACATTGATATTGAAAAAAAAATCATTGAATTTGAAAACAAGTTCATAGAATTTGAAAGAAAGTTCATCGGATTTGAAAAAGTTCATCGAAAAAGAAAAAAGTTCATCAAATTCAAATAAAAGTTCATTGAATTGAAGAAAAATTCATGCGTTTTGAAAAGGAAATAAGTTCATCTGTTTGAAGGAAACTTCGCGAATTACAAAAATAAAAAATAGACAGAAGAAAGGAAAAAAAATGAAAGGAAAAAAGAGGCGGGAGAAGAAAATAGGAGAAACATCTCTCTAATCATGTTAAGGTGTTGTGGCCGAGTGGTTATGGCGCCTCAGTGGATACTGGGAGGTCCCCTGATCGAATCCCAGTTTGATTCCCACTCGTGGAACCTTTTTGTTTTTTAGAAACAGAAGAAGAAAATGATGGGCCGGCCCAGGTTGCAGCGAAGGGGTGAGGCTGTAGGCGCCCGTTTGCTGAAATGTACTGTAACGAATGCCTACAACGCTAAATATAATGTCATATTTTTTATTCATGTACACTCCCTCCAACTACAAGTATTTCGACAAAGGCAATATAAATCAACGAGATACCAGGTCACTTCCAGCTTTTTTGGTGTTGATTACAAGTGACTCATTGCGTGTGCAACACTTGCCACAACGTACAACCTGAGAGTTTTGTGTTTTTCTTTAGATTCATTTAAAAAAACATATCTCTTGAATCGTGTGTTCGTATGATGAATAGTTTTCGCCGTTGTGTTTTCATGTTGAGATCTTCGAAACCAGATACCATGTTAATATTTTGGATTTAAAATAGAAATCAGGAACCAAAAAAAGGAAAAATACAAAAACATAAAACCAAAAACCGAAGAGACCTAAGAGCACACAATCTTTTTTAGTCTTTTAGAAACAGAAGAAGAAAATGATGGGCCGGCCCAGGTTGCAGCGAAGGGGTGAGGCTGTAGGCGCCCGTTTGCTGAAATGTACTGTAACGGATGCCTACAACGCTTAATAGACTGTCATATTTTTTATTCATGTACACTCCCTCCAACTACAAGTATTTCGATACAAAGGCAATATAAATCAACGAGATACCAGGTCACTTCCAGCTTTTTTGGTGTTGCTTACAAGTGACTCATTGCGTGTGCAACACTTGCCAGAACGTACAACCTGAGAGTTTTGTGTTTTTCTTTAGATTCATTTAAAAAAGCATTATATCTCTTGAATCGTGTGTTCGTATGATGAATAGTTTTCGCCGTTGTGTTTTCATGTTGAGATCTTTGAAATCAGATACCATGTTAATATTTTGGATTTAAAATAGAAATCAGGAACCAAAAAAACGAAAAATACAAAAACATAAAACCAAAAACCGAAGAGACCTAAGAGCACACAACCTTTTTTAGTTTTTTAGAAACAGAAGAAGAAAATGATGAGCCAGCCCAGGTTGCAGCGAAGGGGTGAGGCTGTAGGCGCCCGTTTGCTGAAATGTACTGTAACGGATGCCTACAGCGCTAAATATAATGTCATATTTTTTATTCATGTACACTCCCTCCAACTACAAGTTGACAAAGGCAATATAAATCAACGAGATACCAGGTCACTTCCAGCTTTTTTGGTGTTGATTACAAGTGACTCATTGCGTGTGCAACACTTGCCACAATGTACAACCTGAGAGTTTTGTGTTTTTCTTTAGATTCATTTAAAAAAAACATATCTCTTGAATCGTGTGTTCGTATGATGAATAGTTTTCGCCGTTGTGTTTTCATGTTGAGATCTTCGAAACCAGATACCATGTTAATATTTTGGATTTAAAATAGAAATCAGGAACCAAAAAAAGGAAAAATACAAAAACATAAAACCAAAAACCGAAGAGACCTAAGAGCACACAATCTTTTTTAGTCTTTTAGAAACAGAAGAAGAAAATGATGGGCCGACCCAGGTTGCAGCGAAGGGGTGAGGCTGTAGGCGCCCGTTTGCTGAAATGTACTGTAACGGATGCCTATAACGCTTAATAGAATGTCATATTTTTTATTCATGTACACTCCCTCCAACTACAAGTATTTCGATACAAAGGCAATATAAATCAACGAGATACCAGGTCACTTCCAGCTTTTTTGGTGTTGCTTACAAGTGACTCATTGCGTGTGCAACACTTGCCAGAACGTACAACCTGAGAGTTTTGTGTTTTTCTTTAGATTCATTTAAAAAAGCATTATATCTCTTGAATCGTGTGTTCGTATGATGAATAGTTTTCGCCGTTGTGTTTTCATGTTGAGATCTTTGAAACCAGATACCATGTTAATATTTTGGATTTAAAATAGAAATCAGGAACCAAAAAAACGAAAAATACAAAAACATAAAACCAAAAACCGAAGAGACCTAAGAGCACACAACCTTTTTTAGTTTTTTAGAAACAGAAGAAGAAAATGATGGGCCAGCCCAGGTTGCAGCGAAGGGGTGAGGCTGTAGGCGCCCGTTTGCTGAAATGTACTGTATCAGATGCCTACAGCGCTAAATAGAATGTCATATTTTTTATTCATGTACACTCCCTCCAACTACAAGTATTTCGATACAAAGGCAATATAAATCAACGAGATACCAGGTCACTTCCAGCTTTTCTGGTGTTGATTACAAGTGACTCATTGCATGTGTAACACTTGCCACAACGTACAACCTGAGAGTTTTGTGTTTTTCTTTAGGTTCATTTGAAAAAACATTATATCTCTCGAATCATGTGTTCGTATGATGAATAGTTTTTGCCGTTGTGTTTTCATGTTGAGATCTTCGAAACCAGATACCATGTTAATATTTTGGATTTAAAATAGAAATCAGGAACCAAAAAAACGAAAAATACAAAAACATAAAACCAAAAACCGAAGAGACCTAAGAGCACACAACCTGTTTTAGTTTTTTAGAAACAGAAGATGAAAATGATGGGCCGGCCCAGGTTGCAGCGAAGGGGTGAGGCTGTAGGCGCCCGTTTGCTGAAATACACTGTAAGGGGTGCCTACATCGCTAAATAGAATGTCATATTTTTTATTCGTGTACACTCCCTCCAACTACAAGTATTTCGATACAAAGGCAATATAAATCAACGAGATACCAGGTCACTTCCAGCTTTTTTGGTGTTGCTTACAAGTGACTCATTGCGTGTGCAACACTTGCCAGAACGTACAACCTGAGAGTTTTGTGTTTATTTTAGATTCATTTAAAAAAGCATTATATCTCTTGAATCGTGTGTTCGTATGATGAATAGTTTTCGCCGTTGTGTTTTCATGTTGAGATCTTTGAAACCAGATACCATGTTAATATTTTGGATTTAAAATAGAAATCAGGAACAAAAAAACAAAAAATACAAAAACATAAAACCAAAAACCGAAGAGACCTAAGAGCACACAACCTTTTTTAGTTGTTTAGAAACAGAAGAAGAAAATGATGGGCCAGCCCAGGTTGCAGCGAAGGGGTGAGGCTGTAGGCGCCCGTTTGCTGAAATGTACTGTAACGGATGCCTACAGCGCTAAATAGAATGTCATATTTTTTATTCATGTACACTCCCTCCAACTACAAGTATTTCGATACAAAGGCAATATAAATCAACGAGATACCAGGTCACTTCCAGCTTTTTTGGTGTTGATTACAAGTGACTCATTGCATGTGCAACACTTGCCACAACGTACAACCTGAGAGTTTTGTGTTTTTCTTTAGGTTCATTTGAAAAAACATTATATCTCTCGGATCGTGTGTTCGTATGATGAATAGTTTTCGCCGTTGTGTTTTCATGTTGAGATCTTCGAAACCAGATACCATGTTAATATTTTGGATTTAAAATAGAAATCGGGAACCAAAAAAACGAAAAATACAAAAACATAAAACCAAAAACAGAAGAGACCTAAGAGCACACAACCTTTTTTAGTTTTTTAGAAGCAGAAGAAGAAAATGATGGGCCGGCCCAGGTTGCAGCGAAGGGGTGAGGCTGTAGGCGCCCGTTTGCTGAAATGCACTGTAAGGGATGCCTACATCGCTAAATAGAATGTCATATTTTTTATTCATGTACACTCCCTCCAAGTACAAATATTTCGATACAAAGGCAATATAAATCAACGAGATACCAGGTCACTTCCAGCTTTTTTGGTGTTGATTACAAGTGACTCATTGCGTGTGCAACACTTGCCACAACGTACAACCCGAGAGTTTTGTGTTTTTCTTTAGATTCATTTAAAAAAACATTATATCTCTCGAATCGTGTGTTCGTATGATGAATAGTTTTCGCCGTTGTGTTTTCATGTTGAGATCTTTGAAACCAGATACCATGTTAATATTTTGGATTTAAAATAGAAATCAGGAACCAAAAAAACGAAAAATACAAAAAACATAAAACCAAAATCCGAAGAGACCTAAGAGCACATTGTGTGCCTTTTCACTTTTTCAGAAAGCATAGTTGAGATCCATGCAAAAGCACAACCATGTTTTTCACTTTTTCAAGAAGTTATGTTTCAAGCGCAATTGTGCTTTGTCACACGGTGTGCTATACGAGAGAAAACAAGATTTATTTTGTTGTTGAGAAAAACCAAGAAATTCTAAAAAAGAATAAACCAAAAAAGCAAGCTGGCTAAGGTGGGACCTCCTCTATGTGACGCATTCTGTGTTGTTTCGCGCTAGAGCACTCACTTTTTCAAGAAGTTATGCTTCAAGCGCAATTGTGCTTTGTCACACGGTGTGCTATACGAGAGAAAACAAGATTTATTTTATTGTTGAGAAAAACCAAGAAAATCCAAAAAAGAATAAACCAAAAATCATGTGCTCAAAAATTGTGCATTCGCGGGGTGCGCCGAGCGCGCGACACATGAGGGCAATTGGGTTCACCACACGGCGCGCTAGAGCACTCACTCGCGGCGTTGCGAGCCCCCCGCAATGGGTGTCCATCACATAGTTGCTCCCATAAAAGCAGGCTGGCTAAGGTGGGACCTCCTCTATGTGACGCATTCCGTGTTGTTTCGCGCAGGGTGAGCCCTTTGATTGGGTTGGCCCATTGACGCAAACTGTAGCTCTGTCTAGGTTACTGTAGTGACTCGGGCATGACCTTTTTTTTTCTTGTTTTCCATTCAGTTTTAAGAACTAAGTATTCACAGTTTTTAGAAAATTCAAAAAATTCTAAAAAATTAAAATTATTCTTAAATTTTCAAAAAGTTCTCAAGTTTACAAAAATATTCACTGTTTTAGAAAAAAATATCGAAAAATGAAAATATGTTCTCAATTTCTTTTAATAATTTTAAACATTTTTTCGAAACAATAGATTTTTATTTTGTTAAACATGATTATTTTAAATAACATTTAGAAAATGAAATAAAAAGGAAACAAATAGAAAAAATAAAAAACTACGAAATAAACCAGTCAGGAACCTTCCCAAAGCCGGATCTTGTTTGCTACATAAAATGGGCCTGCCAATTTACCTCGTTCTTTCCCTCTCCCATTTGTGTTTTTGACGGCAGTTTGATGCATCATGCATCAGATAGGGAATACCGGCTAATGTACCATGGTTTAAGCAACAAATAGTCGGGCAAACGCCCATGCCACATCATATTTAAAATGTTCATGTGTATTTAAAAAATGCCCATCATATATTAGACAATTACATAGTGCATCTAAAAAGTGTTCAAACTAAAATTTCACAGATATGGGAACCTAGTCAAAAAAACATCTCTAGATGTTTCTTCACGAGGGCTGATACTATAGGATGTATGATTTTATATAGAGACTAGGCCATAATGGCACGCGTTGTCGCGCCCGCCCATCTTAGATATACATTTAGAAAAAAAATAGGACATCTTAGCGAAAGAATTATAGAAACATCCGACCAATTTCAATGACAAGTGATATGGATCGGAGGGAGTACTTGAAACCATCATAAATTGGTTCTATCTTCAGCCATAATATTTATATGTTCACAAATTCCGTGCATCTAATTTATGACGATAGAGTGTCCATACAACAGGAAGTCCTAAATTGTGTAGCAAGATTCCTAAATTTGACGGAAAACAAGCAAGGCTTAATTGGGGCAAGTGAAGGCCTGTCACATGTAAACAGTCCATGCAAATTGATAGGCCTGTTATTGACATCCGAAACAAAACGATCTTCGAAAAAATTATGTGTGTTTCATGTCTAAAGGGCTGACTTCTCCGAAAGTCATGTTCGGTTCCCGAGCTCATTTGAACTCGGGGTGAACAGTAAAAAACTGAACTTCTTTTTGATGAACTTTGACAAATGTTTAAGTGTTTGCAAAATTTCATCATAAAATCATATTCGCAGAAGTCGTGGAAAAAAATCAGCACTTCAAAATGCTTTTGAAAATATTTTTGGAGCATCGATTTTTTCGCCACGACTTCCACGAATGTGATTCTTTGATGAATTTGTGTAAACACTGAAAACTTTTGTAAATGTTTGCCTCAGAAAAAAATTTATTTTTTTTCGGAATTTACTGTTCACCCGTGCTCATTTGAGCTAGAGCTCAAAAACTCTGCGACTTCTCATCCTTTTCACTCATCTAGCTAGAAAGTAGTGTTAAACCGACGATTGCGTATAATCCTAATCGGCACTTAGAAAACAGACTACGTTTTGATCAACAAGTGGTGACATTACAGACTCACCAGGTTATTTTGAGCATTTGCATGAGCAGGTGATGGGGTTCCTCGATGCCCAAGCCTGTTGGAGTTAATCGGGATCACATCATGTAACACACACAAATAATGAATATCCATATATAAGAAAGTAGAGTTAAACGAGCATCAGAATACTCACAACCAGACAGAAAAGTTAACAGCTCACTAAATTAGACAGTTGATAAAAGCAAGTGAAAATGTACAGGAAGCTACCACCGAGGGAAAGGAACATATCCTTTAGTCCAGACCCCTGATGCGGCTTGAACTACATCGGTATTTTTCCAAACCGGAAGGGATGATGTAGCACAACTACGGTAGATATTTCCTTCAGTGATGAGATCAAGGTTATCGAATCAGTAGGAGAACCACGCAACACTACGTAAACGGTACCTGCACACAAAGAACAAATACTTGCAACCCGGCATAAAAGGCAATCCCTCCCGGATAAAAAAGATAGATAAAATTGTAGTAGATTGGATAAATAGATCTCGTGGGAACGCGACATAAAATAAATAACAGTAAATTGCAGCAAGATATTTTTGGATTTTTGGATTAATAGATCTGAAAATAAAAAGGGCAGCCCCAGTGCATGTAGCTCCCGCTTGCGCAGGGTCTGGGGAAGGGTCCGACCACTTTGGGTCTATTGTAAAATAAAAGCAAATAAAAATAGATCTCGAAGGCAAATATGATTAAGAAGAGACCCGGGGGCGTAGATTTCACTAGTGGCTTCTCTCGAGAAAAATAGTATAAGGTGGATAAACAAATTACTGTTGGGAAATTGATAGAACTTCAAATAATCATGACGATTTTCAAGCAATGAACATTATATAGGCATCACGTCCAATATTAGTAGACCAACTCCTGCCTGCATCTACTACTATTACTCCACACATCGACCGCTATCTAACATGCATCTAGTGTATTAAGTTCATGGAGAAATGGAGTAATGCAATAAGAACGATGACATGATGTAGACAAGATCTATTCATGTAGAAATAGACCCCATCTTATTATCTTTAATAGCGACGATACATACGTGTCATTTTCCTTTCTGTCACAGGGATTGGGCACAGTAAGATCGAACCCATCACAAAGCACCTCTTTCCATGGCAAGAAAAATTGATCTAGTTGGCCTAATTAAACCAAAAATTCGAAGAAGAAATACGAGGCTATACGTAATCATGCATATAAGAGATCAAAAGACTCAAATAAATTTCATGGATAAAAAATATAGATCTGATTATAAACTCAAAGTTCATCCAATCCCAACAAACACACACAAAAAGAGTTACACCAAATAGATCTCTAAGAGACCATTGTATTGAGAATCAAAAGAGACAGAGAGGAAGCCATCTAGGTACTAACCACGGACCCGTAGTTCTACAATGAACTACTCACGCATCATCAGAGAGGTACCAATGAGGATGATGAACCCCTCCGTGATGGTGTCTAGATTGGATCTATGGTTTTCGGAACTTGCGGCGGCTGGAATTGTTTTTCGTCGTCTCCCCTAGAGTTTCTGGAATGTTGGGGTATTTATAGAGCAAAGAGGCGGTGCGGGAGGCCACCGAGGTTGGAACAACCCACCTGGGCGCGCCTGGGGCCCAGGCGCGCCCAGGTGGGTTGTGCCCCCCTCGGGGCATCCCTCTGGTACTTCTTTGGCCCATCATGTGTCTTCTAGCCCAGAAAAATTCTCCAAAAAGTTTCTGCGAAGTAAAAACAAGAAAAAAATAGCAACTGGCACTGGGCACTATGTCAATAGGTTAGTCCCAAAATATAATATAAAGTTGCTATAAAATGATTCTAAAACATCCAAGAATGATAATATAACAGCATAGAACAATAAAAAATTATAGATATGTTGGAGACGTATCCGCATCCCCAAGCTTAATTCCTGCTCGTACTCGAGTAGGTAAATGATAAAAATATTTTTTTGATATGGAATGTTGCCTAACATGTTCATCACATATTCTTTTCTTTGTAGCATGGAAATTTGGACTTCTATATGATTCAAAGCAGTACTCTAGTTTTGACATGAAAATTTCAATACTCAAGCATATCAACAAGCAGTCATGTCTTTCAAAATATCAACACTAAAGCAAGTTATCCCTAGCCCATTATGCTTAATCATTGATCAATTCATGAAACACACTCGCATATTAGCTACACCCAATGCTCAAGTACGATCATAGTGCCCCTTAGTTGGTGCTTTATAAGAGAAGATGGAGACTCAAATAAAAATTGCATAAAGTAAATAGAAAGGCTCTTCGTAGAGGGAAGTAGGGATTTGTAGAGGTGGCAAAGCTCAAAGCGAAAAAGATAAAGATAAAACATTTTGGGTGGCATGCTTTTCCTATCAACGAAAATGATCGAGTAATTCCCAATACTTTCCATGCTAGATATATCATAGGCGGTTCCCAAACAGAAAATAAAGTTTATTTCTTTTTCCACCATACTTTCATATTCCACGGCTAACCAAATCCATGGGTATCATCCATACCAACACTTTTCAAGGAATTTATTATTTGTCAACATAAAGTAAATTCATTTTTTTTATTTCGGACTGGGCATCCATAATACCTTTTCCGTACTCATGTGTAATGACAAGTGAATGAACACTCATCTTGAGAATAACACATCTAGTATGTAAAAATATCAGCCACCCCCTACCATTTCATGAGCGGTACGAGCACACAAAAAAGAAATTTATTTTGAAAATTAGAGATGGCACATACAAATTTGCTTAGAACGATAGAAGAATTCCACATATAGGTAGGTATAGTGTACTCATATGGAAAAACTGGTTTAAGGATTTTGGATGCACAAGTAGTGATCATACTTAGTGCAAATGAAGGCTAGCAAAAGATTGAGAAGCATCCAACCAAGAAACAAAAAATCTCATAAGTGAGCATTAAGCATAACTAACACCGAATAATGCACCATAAGTAAGATGTAACTTCATTGCATAACTATTGACTTCCGTGCTTGCATAGGGAATCACAAACCTTAACACCAATTTCTTACTAAAGCATAATTAGTCATCAACATGACTCACATATTATATCATCATATCACAAAACTATTATAAAGAATCAAGTTTATTTTGTCCAATGATCTTCATGAAAGTTTTTATTATATCCCTCTTGAATATGTATCACTTTGGGACTAGTTTCATATGTTGCTTTTGATAGCTCAAACAAATCTAAGTGAAGAACATGAGCATAAATTTTTTTCTTCTCTCAAAATAATTTAAGTGAAGCAAGAGAGAACTTCTTAAAAATTTAACTAACTCTCAAATAAATCTAAGTGGAACCTGAGAGCATTTATTTAAAAATACTAAAGCACACCATGCTCAAAAAGATATAAGTGAAGCACTAGAGCAATTCCATAGCTCATAAAGATTCAAGTGAAGCATAGAGAGCAATTCTAACAAGTTATAGCATAATTTTGGCTCTCTCAAATAGGTGTGTCCAACAAGGATACTTGTCTAAAAATAAAAAGCAAAACAATCAAAGACTCATATCATACAAGACACTCCAAGCAAAACTCATGATATGTGACGAATAAAAATATAGCTCCAAGTAAAATACCGATGGTCGTTAGAAGAAAGAGAGGATGTCACTAGGGCACCCCCAAGCTTAGTTTCTTGCTTCTTTTTTAGATAATAGCTTGGGATGACATGGGTCATCCCCAAGCTTAGGCTCTTCTTACTCTTTAGTCCTTCATCCATCGTGATCTCACCCAAAACTTGAAAACTTCAATCACACAAAACTCAACAAAACCTTCATGAGATCCGTTAGTATAACAAAGCAAATCACTACTCTAAGTAATGTTGCAAACCCATTCATATTTTATTTTTGCATTATATCTATTGTATTCCAACTTTGCTATGGCTCGAACCCCCCGATAGAGTCCATAGATTCATCAAAATAAGCACACAACACAAAGAAAACATAATTTGTCAAAAATAGAATAGTGTGTAGCAATCTGAAAACTTCGAATACTTATGCAACTCCTAAAATTCCAAAAAATTAGGAAAACGTGGGCAATTTGTATATCAATCTTGTGTAAAAAATTATAAGCTTTTGTCAATTCTGTGATTTTTGAAAATTGTTTTACTAGACATAAAAGTTTCTATTTTCCAACAAGATCAAAGCAACTATCATCCAACATGATTCCAAAGGCTTTGCTTGGCACAAACACTAATTAAACATAAAAAATGCAATCATAACAGTGGCATAATTGTGCAAACACTCAAGAACAGAAAGAAAAATACAAAAATAAATTTTATTCATTGGGTTGCCTCCCAACAAGCGTTATCGTTTTACGCCATTAGCTAGGCATAATGCAAAGATCTAAGTGTTGCCATCTTTGGTTTTTGCAACTTTTGTAAGGGCCTTTTCAAACCCGGGAGGCTCTTTACACTTCCCAAGGTTTTCAGGAAAAGAGACCATCTTGAGATCCAAAATATCCAAACGCTTATTGCAAAGAGTAATCAAGGTATTCATTCGATTGACGTTCCCACTGATATGTTTCAGAGGTTCATTGTATTTCTGTAACTCAACCAAATGTTTATGCAAATCACTCAACTTATCCAAAATTTAGGCTCCTTCTTGAGTAAAAGAAATCCCCTTTTTGGTAGGTGGAATTCCCAAAATCCCTTCTAGGATCTCATAAGCGGTATTAGTATCAAGCTCAATAAAATTTCCTTTAGCGGCAAAATCCAAAAGTTGTCTATGATGCAAGGCTAAACCTATATAAAAATTTCGAAGCAAAACTTTTGCATCCCCTTTTGGATTGCAAATGCGATAGGATTCCATCAGTCTATACCAAGCATCTTTCAAATTTTCTCCTAGTCTCTGTTTGAAGTATAAAACTTCAAAATCCGGTGACAAAGGAGGGGTAGTCATGCTGGCCATAGCAACAAGATCACAAGCACAAAGATAGATCTGACAAGAAAACGATGAACAAAAAAAAGGGCGAATAAAACGGGAATTTTTGTGAAATGGGGGAGATGAAAATGAGAGGCAAATGGAAAATAATGTAAATTGCAAGGAGATGATATTTGTGATTAGAAACCTGGTAGATGTTGATGATGTCTCCCCGGCAACGGCGCTAGAAATTCCTTTTGATGCGGCTTGAACTACGTCGGTATTTCCCCAAAGAGGAAGGGATGATGCAGCATAGCTACGGTAGGTATTTCCCTCAGTGATGAGACCAAGGTTATCGAACCAGCAGGAGAACCACGCAACACTACGTAAACGATACCTGCACACAAAGAACAAATACTTGCAACCCGACGTAAAAGAGGGGTTGTCAATCCGCCCGGATAAAAAGATAGATAAAATTGTAGTAGATTGGATAAATAGATCTCGTGGGAACACAGGATAAAATAAATAAAAATAAATTGCAGCAAGGTATTTTTGGGTTTTTGGATTAATAGATCTGAAAATAAAAGCAAATAAAAATAGATCTCGAGGACAAATATGGTAAAGAAGAGACCCGGGGCCGTAGACTTCACTGGTGGCTTCTCTCGAGAAAAATAGCATATGGTGGGTAAACAGATTACTGTTGGGCAATTGATAGAACTTGAAATAATCATGACGATATCCGGGCAATGATCATTATATAGGCATCACGTCCAAGATTAGTAGACCGACTCCTGCCTGCATCTACTACTATTACTCCACACATCGACCGCTATCCAACATGCATCTAGTGTATTAAGTTCATGGAGAAATGGAGTAATGCAATAAGAATGATGACATGATGTAGACAATATATATTCATGTAGGAATAGACCCCATCTTGTTATCCTTAATAGCAACGATATATACGTGTCATTTCCCTTTCTGTCACTAGGATTGAGCAACCGTAAGATCGAACCCATCACAAAGCACCTCTTCCCATGGCAAGAAAAATCGATCTAGTCGGCCTAACTAAACCAAAGATTCGAAGAAGAAATACGGGGCTATAAGTAATCATGCATATAAGAGATCAAAAGACTCAAATAACTTTCATGAATAAAAACACAGATCCGATCATAAACTCAAAGTTCATCGGATCCCAACAAACACATCGCAAAAAGAGTTACATCAAATAGATCTCCAAGAGACCATTGTATTGAGAATCAAAAGGGAGAGAGGAAGCCATCTAGCTACTAACTACGGACCCGTAGGTCTACAATGAAGTACTCACGCATCATCGAAGAGGCACCAATGAGGATGATGAACCCCTCCGTGATGGTGTCTACATTGGATCTATGGTTTCTGGAACTTGCGGCGGCTGGAATTGTTTTTCGTCATCTCCCCTAGGGTTTATGGAATATTGGGGTATTTATAGAGCAAAGAGGCTGTGCGGGAGGCCATCGAGGTGGGCACAACCCACCAGGGCATGCCTGGGCCCCCAGGCGCACCCAGTTGGGTTGTGATCCCCTCGGGGCACCCCTCTGGTACTTCTTTGACCCATCCAGTGTCTTCTAGCCCAGAAAAATTCTCCAAAAAGTTTTGTTGCGTTTGGATTCCGTTTGATATTGATTTTCTGCGAAGTAAAAAACAAGCAAATAACAACAACTGGCACTGGGCACTGTGTCAATAGGTTAGTCCCAAAAATGATATAAAGTTGCTATAAAATGATTGTAAAACATCCAAGGATGATAATATAACAGCATGGAACAATAAAAAAGTATAGATACATTGGAGGCGTATCAATGCCATATCCACGCCTTCAGTCAGCCAAGCCCATCTCTCATCAGAACAGATCAAACCCCAACAAACTGCCTGTATCAGTTGCTTAATACCCATGAGCTTCCTAGCATGAAAGGAACATGAGAAATCGGACACCATAAGGTCGCCACTGAGGGAATACAAGCAAGCGGAGAAGGATGAATTGTTCTTTTTGTCTCCGTACAAGTAGGGAACAAAGCGTGGGGGTGATGTACAAGAGCAATGGGCTATTTCTGGGCCCAATTAATGAAATAACACATAGGTTGCTTTCTGGAGTGATGTCTACTACACAACCTTCTTCTTGTAGACGTTGTTGGGCCTCCAAGTGCAGAGGTTTGTAGGACAGTAGCAAATTTCCCTCAAGTGGATGAACTAAGGTTTATCAATCCGTGGGAGGCGTAGGATGAAGATGGTCTCTCTCAAACAACCCTGCAACCAAATAACAAAGAGTCTCTTGTGTCCCCAACACACCCAATACAATGGTAAATTGTATAGGTGCACTAGTTCAGTGAAGAGATGGTGATACAAGTGCAATATGGATGGTAGATATGGGTTTTTGTAATCTGAAAATATAAAAACAACAAGGTAACTAATGATAAAAGTGAGCGAAAACGGTATTGCAATGCTAGGAAACAAGGCCTAGGGTTCATACTTTCACTAGTGCAAGTTCTCTCAACAATAATAACATAATTGGATCATATAACTATCCCTCAACATGCAACAAAGAGTCACTCCAAAGTCACTAATAGCGGAGAACAAACGAAGAGATTATTGTAGGGTATGAAACCACCTCAAAGTTATCATTTATGATCAATCTATTCAAGAGTTCGTAGTAAAATAACATGAAGCTATTCTTTCCATTCGATCTATCATAGAGTTCATGCTAGAATAACACCTTAAGACACAAATCAACCAAAACCCTAATGTCACCTAGATACTCCAATGTCACCTCAAGTATCCGTGGGTATGATTATACGATATGCATCACACAATCTCAGATTCATCTATTCAAACAACACAAAGAACTTCAAAGAGTGCCCCAAAGTTTCTATCGGAGAGTCAAGACGAAAACGTGTGCCAACCCCTATGCATAAGTTCACGAGGTCACAGAACTCGCAAGTTGATCACCAAAACATACATCAAGTGGATCACGTGATATCCCATTGTCACCACAAATAAGTGATAACCCACAAGTATAGGGGATCTATCGTAGTCCTTTCGATAAGTAAGAGTGTCGAACCCAACGAGGAGCAGAAGGAAATGATAAGCGGTTTTCAGCAAGGTATTCTCTGCAAGCACTGAAATTATCGGTAACAAATAGTTTTGTGATAAGGTAATTGGTAACGAGTAGCAAGTAATAAAAGTAAATAAGGTGCAGCAAGATGGCCCAATCCTTTTTGTAGCAAAGGACAAGCCTGGACAAACTCGTATATGAAGGAAAGCGCTCCCGAGGACACATGGGAATTATCGTCAAGCTAGTTTTCAGCACAATCACATGATTCGCGTTCGGTACTTTGATAATTTGATATGTGGGTGGACCGGTGCTTGGGTACTGCCCTTACTTGGAAAAGCATCCCACTTATGATTAACCCCCATTGCAAGCATCCGCAACTACAACAGAAGTATTAATGTAAACCTAACCATAGCATGAAACATATGGATCCAAATCAGCCCCTTACGAAGCAACGCATAAACTAGGGTTCAAGCTTCTGTCACTCTAGCAACCCATCATCTACTTATTACTTCCCAATGCCTCCCCCTAGGCCCAAACAATGGTGAAGTGTCATGTGGTCGACATTCACATGACACCACTAGAGGGATGACAACATACATCTCATCAAAATATCGAACGAATACCAAATTCACATGACTACTAATAGCAAGACTTCTCCCATGTCCTCGGGAACAAACGTAACTACTCACAAAGCATATTCATGTTCATAATCAGAGGGGTATTAATATGCATAATGGATCTGAACATATGATCTTCCACCAAGTAAACCAACTAGCATCAACTACAAGGAGTAATCAACACTACTAGCAACCCACAGGTACCAATCTGAGGTTTGGATACAAAGATAGGATAGAAGAGATGAAGTAGGGTTTGAGATGAGATGGTGCTGGTGAAGATTTTGATGGAGATTGACCCCCTCCCAATGAGAGGATCGTTGGTGATGACGATGGTGATGATTTCCCCCTCCCGGAGGGAAGTTTCCCCGGCAGAACAGCTCCGCCGAAGCCCTAGATTGGTTCCGCCAAGGTTCCACCTCGTGGCGGCGGAGTCTCGTCCCGAAAACTTGCTTATGATTTTTTTCCTCGACGAAAGACTCCATATAGCATAAGATGGGCATCGGAGGGCCACCAGGGGCCCACGAGGCAGGGGGCGCGCCCAGGGGGGTAGGACGCGCCCCCCACCCTCATGGCTGGTGGGTGGCCCCCCTCTGGTACTTCTTGCGCTCAGTATTTTTTTATATATTTTGGAAATAACTTCCGTGAAGTTTCAGGACTTTTGGAGCTGTGCAGAATAGGTCTCTAATATTTGCTCCTTTTCCAGCCCAGAATTCTAGCTGCCGGCATTCTCCCTCTTTATGTAAACCTTGTAAAATAAGAGAGAATAGGCATAAGTATTGTGACATAATGTGTAATAACAACCCATAATGCAATAGATATCAATATAAAAGCATGATGCATAATGGACGTATCAACTCCCCCAAGCTTAGACCTCGCTTGTCCTCAAGCGAAAGCCGAAATCGAAAAATATGTCCACATGTTTAGAGATAGAGGTGTCGACAAAAATAAAATACGGACATGAGGGCATCATGATCATTCTTAGAACAACGACATATATATATATATTGTCATATGATCTCTTATGCTAAAGTAACAATTCAATCACAATTTCAAGTATGAATCATAAACTTCATTGAGAACCAACAAACTCTAATCTCAGTCATTGAGGCAATTGCAATTTATCATAACATAGGAAAGAGTCAATATAAGAGATTTTCAACAAGTCCACATACTCAACCATCTTTTAGTCTTTCACAATTGCTGACGCTCACGCAGTATTTATGGGTATGAAGTTTTAATCGGACACAGAGAAAGATAGGGGCTTATAGTTTTGCCTCCCAATGTTTTACCTCAAGGGTAATGTCAACAATAATAGTTCATGAAGACTCACATCCAATTAGCTATATATATCAGGATCTTTCCAACACATTGTGCTTGCCAAAGGATAAAATGTAAAAAGGAAATGTGAAGATCACCATGACTCTTAAGTAAGGTAGAAGATAAAAGTAAAACATAGGCCCTTCACAGAGGGAAGCAGAGGTTGTCATGCGCTTTTATAGTTGGATGCACAAAATCTTAATGCAAAAGAACGTCACTTTATATTGCCACTTGTGATATGGACCTTTATTATGCAGTCCGTCGCTTTTATTTCTTCCATATCACAAGATCGTATAAAGCTTATTTTCTCCCACACTAGTAAGTCATACATATTTAGAGAGAAATTTTTGTTGCTTGCACCGATGACAACTTACTTGAAGGATCTTACTCAATCCATAAGTAGATATGGTGGACTCTCATGGAAAAACTGGGTTTAGGGATATTTGGAAGCACAAGTAGTATCTCTACTTGGTGCAAAGAAATTGGCTAGCATGAGAGGGAAAGGCAAGCTCAACATGTTGGACGATCCATGACAATATAATTTATCTCAGATGTAAGAAAACATAATCCATTACGTTGTCTTCCTTGTCCAACGCCAACTCTTAGCATGCCATACTTTAATGAGTGCTCACAATCATAAAAGATGTCCAAGATAGTATATTTATATGTGAACCTCTCTTTCTTTATCACTTCCTATTCATTGCAACGATGACCAAAACTATGTTTGTCAACTCTCAACAACTTTTATTCATCATACTCTTTATATGTGAGCTCATTACTCTCCATAAGATCCATATGATCTCTTTATTTCTTTTTATTTCTTCTCTTTTATTTTATTCCCTCAAGATTATAGCAAAATCATCAAGCCCTTGACCCCTAGACTAATCTTTATTATACTAGATCAAGATATTATCAAAAAGAATCGAACTAAGAAAAACGGTAAAGATAAAAGCGATGGTGATACGATACCGGGGCACTCCCCCAAGCTTGGCAGTTGCCAAGGGGAGTGCCCATACCCATGTGATTATATCTCTTTTGCCGGTGAAGGAGTTGGAGTTGTTGATGATGTAGGCTTGCCGTACCTCTTCCAAGGCATAGTCTCACCATCATAGAAGGATGATCAAGTCTCCTGAGTCCTCAAATCTGCAGCCAAACTCATCCTCTTGAATCTATATTCATACTCATAGTTTTGATTTTGCAGGTCATAGATCTCGGCTTGGAGGTGCTCGATTTTCTCATGAAGCTTGAAGATGGCCTCCCCAATGTCCTTGACATCCAGCTTGTGGTTGTTGGTGAATTCCGTGATCATAATGTGATTGGAGTCGAGTCCATGCTCCACCATCTCCTGACACTTGAAAACTTGTTGCTCCAATGCCTCGAGCCTTGCCTCCGTGCTTCCGGTCTTCCTTGGTCCCTCAACATCACGGATGTGCAACAACCCCTCACGCATCTCAATGGTTTGAGGGTGTTACAGCACCTCTGCGAGGTAGGGGTTGGTGAACTTCTCGAAGAACTTGTCCTTGGGGGCACTTGAAGACGACATGACGACCTAGATCTGTCAGAAAAACAGCTAGAAACAAAGACGAGAGATATTTGCATGATACGGTGGTCAAAACCTCTGGGAGGTTATATAATGAATTTTTACCGACTAAAAGAAGTATCGTGCAAGAAAACGGAGTCCGGAGAGCGCACGAGGTGCCCACGAGGCAGGAGGGCGCGCCCTCCACCCTCGTGGAAGCCTCGTGTGTGATACGTCTTCAACGTATCTATAATTTGTGATTGCTCCATGCTATATTATCTACTGTTTTGGACATTATTGGGCTTTATTATCCACTTTTATATTATTTTTGGGACTAACCTATTAACCGGAGGCCCAGCCCAGAATTGCTGTTTTTTGCCTGTTTTAGGGTTTTGAAGAAAAGGAATATCAAATGGAGTCCAAACGGAATGAAACCTTCGGGAAAGTGATTTTCTCACCGAATACAACTCATGAGATTTGGACCCTATGTCAAGGCACATAACAGGAGGCCACGAGGTAGGGGGGCGCGCCCTACCCTACCAGGCGTGCCCCCCACCCTCGTGGCCCCCCTGTTGCTCCACCAACGTACTTCTTCCTCCTATATATATCCATGTACCCCCAAACGATCAGATACGGAGCCAAAAACCTAATTCCACCGCCGAAACTTTCTGTATCCATGAGATCCCATCTTGGGGCCTGTTCCGGAGCTCCGCCGGAGGGGGCATCGATCACGGAGGGCTTCTACATCATCATCCAAGCCCCTCCGATGAAGTGTGAGTAGTTTACTTCAGACCTACGGGTCCATAGTTAGTAGTTAGATGGCTTCTTCTCTCTTTTTGGATCTCAATACAATGTTCTCCCCCTCTCTCGTGGAGATCTATTCGATGTAATCTTCTTTTTGCGGTGTGTTTGTTGAGACCGATGAATTGTGGGTTTATGATCAAGTCTATCTATGAATAATATTTGAATCTTCTCTGAAATCTTTTATGTATGATTGGTTATCTTTGCAAGTCTCTTCGAATTATCAGTTTGGTTTGGCCTACTAGATTGGTTGTTCTTGCCATGGGAGAAGTGCTTAGCTTTGGGTTCAATCTTACGGTGTCCTTTCCCAGTGACAGAAGGGGCAGCAAGGCACGTATTGTATCGTTGCCATCGAGGATAACAAGATGGGGTTTTTATCATATTGCATGAAACTATCCCTCTACATCATGTCATCTTGCTTAAGGCGTTACTCTGTTTTTAACTTAATACTCTAGATGCATGCTGGATAGCGGTCAATGAGTGGAGTAATAGTAGTAGATGCAGGCAGGAGTCGGTATACTTGTCTCGGACGTGATGCCTATATACATGATCATACCTAGATATTCTCATAACTATGCTCAATTCTTTCAATTGCTCAACAGTAATTTGTTCACCCACCGTAGAATACTTATGCTCTTGAGAGAAGCCACTAGTGAAACCTATGGCCCCCGGGTCTCTTTCTCATCATATTAATCTCCATCACTTTATTATTGCTTTGCTTTTACTTTTTCCTTTGCATCTCTATACCAAAAATACCAAAAATATTATTTATCATCTCTATCAGATCTCACTTTCGTAAGTGACCGTGAAGGGATTGACAACCCCTAAGCGCGTTGGTTGCGTTGAGCTATTGTTTTTGTGTGGGTACGAGGGACTCACACATAGCCTCCTACTGGATTGATACCTTGGTTCTAAAAAATTGAGGGAAATACTTACGCTACTTTGCTGCATCATCCTCTCCTCTTCGGGGAAATCCAACGCAGTAGTCAAGAGGTAGCAAGAAGAATTTCTAGCGCCGTTGCCGGGGAGTCTGTGCAAAAGTCAACATACCAAGTACCCATCACAATCCCTATCTCCCACATTACATTATTTGCCATTTTCCTCTTGTCCCCCCCCCCCAATTCACCCTTGCCGTTTTATTCGCCCTCTCTCTCTATCCTCCCTCTCTTTCTCTATTTGCCTGTTTTGCCCGCTTGCTTTTTGTTTGCTTGTGTGTTAGTTTGTTTGCTCGTCGTCATGGCTAGTCTCATATATTCTCCATTGTCTCCCGAGAATGAAGTTCTAAATTTTAAACAAAGGGAGGGAGAAAATCTAAAAGATGCTTGGTATAGAATTTGCAATACTCAAAATAGATCTACCAGGAAGCAATCTACTTCAGTTCTTCTCCGCAATTTTTATGTAGGTGCTAGTACTTGGTATAGATATATCCTTGATACCATTACCGTAGGGAATTTCTTGGGTAGCCATACTTTTGATTCTTATAATGCTATGTTAGATTTATTTGGCTCACCACCTCTTTTGGTTAATGGAACTATGTTAACTTTGGAGCATGTTATGCAAAGACTTGAAATTATTGAAAATAAAGTTGCTACCATTGAATTAATTGAAAATCTAGATAAAAAGATCCACAATCAAATTACCCAATATGGATCTAAGGTAGGAATGACTTTGAAAAATAATAAGGAAAAGGAACCCATAGTTAATGAGAAAATAAATCTAGATTCCACTAGAATCGATAAACTTGAGGGTATCATTACGAACTTGGGAACCGTTTTTTCTTCCGTAAAGAATACTCCAAGTCCTCCTACTAAAATTGCCAATCTTATGTATGTTCCTAAAAATAAGGGTGAATCATCTAGTAAGGAAACTGCGGATCTTAAATCTATAAGTATTCATCCCAATCTTTTGCTATCATTAAGGAACCAATTGCTACAAATGAATTTCGATCTTGTGCCTAAGAGTTTGATAATCACTAGAAAGAAAGAAATTCCTAAGGGATATAGATGCCTCATTGAATAATTTCCTACCAAAGATGGCAATACCTAGATCTATTCTTGCTTGTTATGCCTAGCTAGGGGCGTTAAACAATAGCGCTTGTTGGGAGGCAACCCAATTTTATTTTTATTCCTTGCTTTTTGCTCCTGTTTATTAATAAATAAATTATTTAGCCTCTGTTTTGGTTGTGTTTTTTGTGTTTAATTAGTGTTTGTGCCAAGTAGAACCGTTGGGAAGACTTGGGGAAAGTCTTGTTGAACTTGCTGTAAAAAACAGAAACTTTAGCGGTCACGAGAACTGCTGTAATTTTTATTTGGAGAGTGATATTTAGTTAATTATTTTTGCAGATGATTAATAGATAAATTACTCACGTCCAGAAATTTATTTTAGAATTTTGGGGGTTCCATATCTTGCGCTAGCTACAGATTACTACAGACTGTTCTGTTTTTGACAGATTCTGTTTTTTGTGTGTTGTTTGCTTATTTTGATGAATCTATGGCTAGTAAAATAGTTTATAATCCATAGAGAAGTTGGAATACAGTAGGTTTAACACCCATATAAATAAAGAATGAGTTCATTACAGTACCTTGAAGTGGTCTTTTGTTTTCTTTCGCTAACAGAGCTCACGAGTTTTCTACTTTAAGTTTTGTGTTGTGAAGTTTTCAAGTTTTGGGTAAAGATTTGATGGATTATGGAACAAGGAGTGGCAAGAGCCTAAGCTTGGGGATTCCCATTGCACCCCCAAGATAATCTAAGGACACCTAAAAGCCAAAGCTTGGGGATGCCCCGGAAGGCATCCCCTATTTCGTCTACTTCTATCGGTAACTTTACTTGGAGCTATATTTTTATTCACCACATGATATGTGTTTTGCTTGGAGCGTCTTTTATAATTTGAGTCTTTGATTTTTAGTCTACCACAATCATCCTTGCTGTACACACCTTTTGAGAGAGCCATACATAATTTGGAATTTTATAGAATACTCTATGTGCTTCACTTATATCTTTTGAGCTCTATAGTTTTACTCTAGTGCTTCACTTATATCTTCTGAGTTATATAATTTTGCTCTAGTGCTTCACTTATATATTTTAGAGCACGATGGTGGATTTTTTTTATAGAAACTATTGATCTCTCATGCTTCACTTAGATTATTTTGAGAGTCTTAATAGCATGGTAATTTGCTTATTAATAAATATGCTTGGTATTCAAGATTTGTAAAACTTTCTTTTGAGTGTGTTGAATACTAAGAAAAAATTGATGCTTGATAATTGTTTTGAGATATGAGGATGGTGATATTAGAGTCATGCTAGTTGAGTAGTTGTGAATTTGAGAAATGCTTGTGTTAAAGTTTGTGATTCCCGTAGCATGCACGTATGGTGAACCGTGATGTGATGAAGTCGGAGCATGATTTATTTATTGATTGTCTTCCTTATGAGTGGCGGTCGGGGACGAGCGATGGTCTTTTCCTACCAATCTATCCCCCTAGGAGCATGCGCGTAATACTTTGCTTTGATAACTTCTAGATTTTTGCAATAAGTATATGAGTTCTTTATGACTAATGTTGAGTCCATGGATTATACGCACTTTCCTTCCTTCCACCATTGCTAGCCTCTCTAATACCGCACACTTTTCGCCGGTATCATACACCCACCAAATACCTTCCTCAAAACAGCCACCATACCTACCTATCATGGCATTTCCATAGCCATTCCGAGATATATTGTCATGCAACTTTCCACCGTTCCGTTCATTATGACACGCTCCATCATTGTCATATTGCTAGCATGATCATGTAGTTGACATTGTATTTGTGGCAAAGCCACCATTCATAATTCTTTCATACATGTCACTCTTGATTCATTGCATATCCTGGTACACTGCCAGAGGCATTCATATAGAGTCATATTTTGTTTTAAGTATTGAGTTGTAATTGTTGAGTTGTAAGAAAAAAGAAGTGTGATGATCATCATTTTTAGAGCATTGTCCCAAGTGAGAAAAGGATGATGGAGACTATGATTCCCCCACAAGTCAGGATGAGACTCCGGATGAAAAAAAAGAGGCCATAAAAAAAGGAGAAGGCCCAAACAAAAAAATGAGAGAAAAAGAGAGAAGGAACAATGTTACTATCCTTTTACCACACTTGTGATTCAAAGTAGCACCATGATCTTCATGATAGAGAGTCTCTCTGTCGGTGTCAAAACCGGCGGATCTCGGGTAGGGGGTCCCGAACTGTGCGTCTAGGCGGATGGTAACAGGAGGCGGGGGACACGATGTTTACCCAGGTTCGGGCCCTCTTGATGGAGGTAATACCCTACGTCCTGCTTGATTGTTCTTGATAATATGAGTAGTACAAGAGTTGATCTACCACGAGATCGAAGAGGCTAAACCCTAGAAGCTAGCCTATGGTATGATTGTTGTTGTTGGTCCTATGGACTAAACCCTCCGGTTTATATAGACACCAGAGGGGGCTAGGGTTACATAGAGTCGGTTACAAGGAAGGAGATATACATATCCGTATTGCCAAGCTTGCCTTCCACGCCAAGGAGAGTCCCATCCGGACACGGGACGAAGTCTTCAATCTTGTATCTTCATAGTCCAACAGTCCGGCCAAAGGATATAGTCCGGCCGTCCGGATACCCCCTAATCCAGGACTCCCTTAGTAGCCCCTGAACCAGGCTTCAATGACGACGAGTCTGACGCGCAGATTGTCTTCAACATTGCAAGGCGGGTTCCTCCTCTGAATACCTCATAGAAGATTTTGAACACGAGGATCGTGTCCGGCTCTGCAAAACAAGTTCCACATACAACCATAGAGAGAATAATATTTTCACAAATCTAATCTGCCGATGCATTCCGCAGTGTGACATCACACCACAGCCAGGTCACCATTCGAATCGTTTTTCACAACCAACCTTAGCGTGTTTCGCGAGGCCGTTTCCTTGGAACGTCTTGTCGAAGCAGAGATCGTGTCCCCTTATTACGGGATTCCCATCAATACGGACGTGGGTAACCCAACCGCGCCATCAATTACGGCACTTGGGGGATAAGCGAGTTTTACCAGGCTGGTGGGGGCGCATAGTTTCATCCGCCCTTATAAAGGGATAAGGGTTCACCTTTTTCTACCCACGCCTTCTTCCTCCTTGATCATCCATTCTCGCACACTCGAGCTCCAGTGCCCAAGTCCACATCCTTCTCCTCAACCCTCTCCAAACATGTCCGGAGCGGGAGGCAAGTGGATGGTCTCCTCCGTTACAGAGGGAGACATCAAAAAGCTGCGCGGGGCCGGATACTTAGCCGCGGATATTGCGCACCGGCTGCCAGCCGCGGGGCAGATCGTCCCTACCCCGGAACCTTACGGAAGGGTGGTATTCCTCACCCACTTCGTCCGCGGACTGGGGTTTCCCCTCCATCCATTCGTCCGCGGCCTTATGTTCTATTATGGGCTGGACTTCCTTGATCTAGCTCCGAATTTCATCCTTGACATCTCGGTGTTCATCATCGTGTGCGAGGCTTTCCTCCGCATCCGGCCCCACTTCAGCCTGTGGCTGAAGACCTTCAATGTCAAACTGAAGGTAGTAGGCGGCCAACAAGCGGAATGCGGCGGAGCCATGGTGGGAAAAATGCCCAACGTTACATGGCTCGAGGGCTCCTACGTGGAGAACATAAAGGGGTGGCAATCGGGGTGGTTCTACATCACCGAGCCGCGCGACACCAACTGGGTGGCGGCCCCCGAGTTTTGATCCGGAATCCCCACGCGGCTCACTTCCTGGAAGGAGAAGGGCCTGTCCTGGGGCTCATCGGTGGAGCTAGACGGACTCCAGAAGTGTATCCGGAACATGATAGGCAAGAAACTCAAGCTTGTCAACATAGTCCAGGTTATGCTCTTCCGCCGGATCCTCCTGTGTCAACAACGGGCTTTCAACTTATGGGAGTTCGACCCGGCCCAGCACCAGACTCTACGCGAGCTCTTTGACACGACGCATAAAGACGTCTGGAAGGTGCTGTTCAAGGGCACCGAGGTACCCCTCCCCTTACCGAGGACCGCGGGCTAAGCGCGACGCGCCCTGCGAATCTGGTAAGTTATGTACATCTCGTAGGGTATTTATTTTCCATAGTTTAACCATGTGCGAGGTCTGAGCTCCCATGCCTTTGACAGGACTGGGTGGAGACATCGGAGCAGATTGACTGTCCGGCCCCTCTGCCCGAAGACCCTGCAGACGCTCTCCTGACGGAGATGCGGACTCCGGCTCCTTATGAGGTGTCGGAGAAGAAGATCAAGAAGAAGGCCACGGGAACCCGAAAGAGTTCCCGGTGCCAGGTGGTATCGGACTCATCGTCCGATAACTCCGAGACGCACTCCTTCCGTGAGGAGGAGGAAGATGACGGTTCTCCCCCTCCAGCCGGGGGAGATAGGAAAAGGAAGGCCACCCCAACCGGGGAGGCAGGAGGGTCCAAGAAGGGAAGGACTCTCCTTTCGGACTGTTCCACCACCGCCGCCGACAACAAAGATGAGTGGTTACTCAGGGCCAAGCCCCTGGCGAAGTCGTAAGTATTCGGATACCAGAGTAACTCATAGCATACTTTTATTGCACTGCTTCTCCTAACGTCAAATATGATCATGTAGTCCGCCCCGAGCCCGCATCGACGTATCCTCGTCAGACGGTTCCTTGGACTCGTCGGATATGAATAGCAAGTCACTTCCAACCGCCTCCTCTCCTCGCCCTATGGACAATGTCGAGGTATTGTCTCAAGGGGCACCGAACCGAGGGGAGGTAGTACCGGAGGCGCCTCAAGGCGACCTTCCGGACTCCAGGCGCAAAGTGAGCAAGACTCCCAAGGGCTCCAAGTTCGGCCCTCAGCCGAACACCACGCTGGAACCACTAGTGGTTCCGGACTCCGGCGGGTGACCCCCTGCCAATAGGGGCAAGCCGCACGTGCCGATGACCTCTACCAGAGGCACCGGACAACCTGCTGGGAGCGCTTCGCGGCGCTTCCATCGACGAAGAGCACCGCACTATTATGAGTGCGGTGATCAAGAAGGTTCAGTCTGCCAAGAGCGGACTGACTGAAGCCTGTGCCAGCCTTCTAACAGGCTTTGAGGTAAGTATTTAAAATATAGGAAAATATTACTGCATAGATAGTAGCCCCTGATGCTCTGTTTGGTGTTCACAAAGAAAAGCCAAATAGAGGATCAAATAATATCCGCAGGAGTCTAATACAAGTATGTCTATATGCGTATGCAGGCTTCGCTGCTGACCTCTGCCGCACTGACTGCAGAGGTCGCCGCACGGAAGCAGAACCTCGAGCGGTCTGATAAAGAACTCGTCCTTGCCAAGAGGCAGCTCGAGGAGAACAAAGGTAAGTAATACCTTGTCTATATATATAAAAGATGTGGTTGCAAAATGATAGGATCATCATGGATGTGCCAGGGGCCACGACCGAAGTGGCGACCATGAAGCGAGCGCTGTCTGAGGCCGAAAACAAAGCAGTCGAGGAGCGCACCGAGCGGGAGAAACAAGAGGCACGGGTGGGCGAGGTGCAGCAAGAGCTCCAGGCTCTCGTGAAGAAGCACGAGACTTTGGAGCTTGACTCGAAGACGCGAGAGTCCGAGCTTGCCGCGACCCTCGAGAGCACAAAGCATGCCATGGCTGAAGCTCAAAAGGCCCTCCAGGAAATTGAGGCGATGAGGAAGATAGTGGCGGGTAAGGCATTCATTATGCAAAGCAAGCATGTGAAAGTAAATTACTTGTTTCTTACCCGACTCCGGAGCTCTCCAGGAGCATTCGCAGATTTGCCCCGCAGCGTGTCGGATGCCGCCAAACTACCAGGACGAGGAGGGAAGCTTGACAGAGAAGTTGTTCTGGTCTCAGTATACTGGGACCGAACACCCGATGCCTGTGAGCGACCAGCTGAAGCAACTGGTCGAGCTGCACAAGGCGACCGAACAGGCCATGAGGGGCCTTATAGTCTAGATGTGTCCTGGCGACTCCCTTCCCAACAGCTACTTCGGCCTGGTGAGGCGGCTTGTGGATGCCTGCCCACGGCTGGAAGTCATAAAGCGGTCCGTCTGCATCGAAGGTGCACGCCGGGCTTTTACCCGTGCGAAGGTGCACTGGGCCAAGATGGACGCCGAGAAGCTGGTGAAGGAGGGGCCGCCGCAGGGCAAGGAGCATCGCCACCCTGAAATGTATTATGAGGGTGTCCTGAAGGGTGCCCATCTTGTGGTGGACGAGTGTGCGAAGGATGTAATTTTTGAATGAACTTGCTCATGTGATCCTGTATTATGAAAACTTGTTCATGTGCGCTATGCAACGCTTGTTTGAATTTAAAATATTACCTTCTGTGTGGCTATTTATCAAATCTGAGAGATGGCTAGTCGTCGGCTTCTGCCCCCATGCCACGAGTGCTGGGGTGTTCGGGATAAATCTGAGCACTTTTTTTCCCATTGTTGGGGTCCTTCGAGGGAGGTGCTCAGCCCAACGAACAAGGCAATCAGACTATAATGCTTTATCACTGTCACTTAGCCATAGAAGTCTACAATTTTAAATTTTGGCGAAGCCCCTAGTATTCGGAAGGCCGAATTCGGGGCGCTATACATGCCTAAGCCGGACAAAGCCGACTCCTCGCCCTAAGCGGCGTAAGTCTTTAGGGACTCGAGACCTCTCGAACAGCGACCAGCTCTCGCCTTATCATGACAGTCAGTTTTAGCTTTCTCTACTGAGGTGCTTGCCCAGATGAACCGGGGCACAATCGCAGTAGTTCTCCCAGTGCTACCTTAGCTGATATAGCGGAACGTAAGGTACCAAAACATGGGAGCCGGGCAAACCCAACTATTGACCCAAGACATGATTCGAAGTTGATGCATATAACACTATAAGTTCGGGGTGCCACACTGTCGAAAGTGTTCGGACTTCTCACGCCGTATTATGGGGTACGCTTAAGCCCCCGGCGTATTGGCCATACCAGAGTGTAAGGGTGCTGAATGTCATGAATGAACATATATATAAAAAAGAATAGAGAATGCGGTAATAGTCTAGTGCTATGCATTGTTTATTCAAAAAGGTGCGTCGAAGCAGAATGATACAAGTAGTGCGATAAGCAAAAAGTAGGACTATTTGACATGTCCCCTCCAAGGGCAAGCTGAGGAATGGTATTTAAAGCAGGTATTTCACTCGTTATTAGAGACCACCTGGGAGTTCCATGGTGCGACGTAGCTTTCTGCCTCCTTGGTTGTTGTATCATGTGTCCGACAATCGTACTGTCGGACGGGGTTTCCAGAGAGTAAAGTCCTGAAAGAGAGAAAAAATAACAAAGCGGGGATCCCTTAGTGCGGTTGAGCCGCGTTTTGGGGCGTGTCGTAGTCGTGCCCCCACCTATGCCCATGGTATTTTCAATGCGTAATTATGTACACGTGGCACGGATTTCGCCATTTGGCTGGGACTAGGGTGGGGGCCGCATTGCTATGCGAGCTCGGAACGTGCCCGGCGGTCTTGTTGCAGATTACTCCAGGCGTGCTTGACGGTGTCCGGGTGTTTAATCACCGAACTGGTGGATTGCTTGAAGAGGCTGCTTTGTGCTTCTCCTGCGAGGGCCGCAGTGTGCTCCTCCGTGCGGAGAGAGCGCTCTGTGTTTCCATTGACTGTGATGACCACCCGAGGTCCTGGCATCTTGAGCTTGAGGTATGCATAATGCGGTACCGCATTGAATCTCGCAAATGCGGTTCGCCCGAGCAGTGCATGATAGCCACTACAGAACGGGACTAAATCGAAGATTAACTCCTCGCTTCGGAAGTTATCCGGGGATCCGAAGACCACTTCCAGTGTGACTGAGCCTGTGCAATGGGCCTCTACACCTGGTATGACGCCTTTGAAGGTCGTTTTTGTGGGTTTGATCCTTGAGGGGTCTATACCCATTTTGTGCACTGTGTCCTGATAAAGCAGGTTCAGGCTGCTGCCGCCGTCCATAAGGACTCGAGTGAGGTGAAATCCGTCGATGATTGGGTCTAGGACCAGTGCGGCGAATCCGCCATGACGGATACTAGTGGGGTGGTCCCTGAAGATCGAAGGCGATCGGACATGAGGACCATGGGTTGAACTTTGGGGCGACTGGCTCCAACGCATATACGTCCCTTAGCGCACGCTTCCACTCCCTCTTGGGGATGTGGGTTGCGTATATCATGTTCACCATCCGCACTTGTGGGGGGAACCTCTTCTGTCCTCCGGTGTTCGGCGGCCGGGGCTCCTCCTCGTCATTGCTATGTAACCCCTTATCTTTGTTTTCGGCATTTAACTTGCCGGCCTGCTTGAACACCCAACATTCCCTGTTGGTGTGGTCGGCTGGCTTGTCGGGGGTGCCGTGTATTTGACCCGAGCGATCGAGTATATGGTCCAAATTGGACGGGCCCGGAGTGCTTCTTTTGAATGGCTTTTTCCGCTGACCGGTTTTAGAGCCTCTAAATCCGGCATTGACTGCCGTATCCTCGGTATTGTCGCTGTTGATGCGGCGCTTGTGTTTGTTGCGACGTGACCTGCCATTGCTATCCTTGGTATCCGAAGTACCATGGTTCTTTGATATGTTATTGTTTCGAGCTAGCCAGCTATCATCTCCCGCGCAAAAGCTGGTCATGAGTGTTGTGAGGGCTGCCATAGATTTCGGCTTTTCCTGGCCAAGGTGCTGGGCGAGTCACTCATCGCGGATGTTGTGCTTAAAAGCTGCTAGGGCCTCTACATCCGGACAATCGATGATTTGATTTTTCTTTGTCAGGAACCATGTCCAGAATTGCCTGGCCGATTCCTCTGGCTGCTGAATTATGTGGCACAAGTCATCGGCATCTGGTGGTCGCACATAAGTGCCCTGGAAGTTGTGGAGGAATGCGGCTTCCAGATCTTTCCAACAGCCAATGGATTCTCTGGCAGGCTGTTGAGCCAATGCCGAGCTGGTCCTTTGAGTTTGAGTGGGAGGTATTTGATGGCGTGTAGATCGTCACCGCAGGCCATGTGGATGTGCAGGAGGAAGTCCTCGATCCATACCGCATGATCTGTTGTACCGTCGTATGATTCGATATTTACGGGTTTGAAACCCTCTGGGATTTGGTGATCCATTACTTCGTCTGTGAAGCATAGGGGGTGTGCGGCGCCTCTGTACTGGGCTATATCGCGACGCAACTCAAATGAGTCTTGTCCACTGTGTTCGGCCCGTCCGGATTTACTTTTACTGTATCCGACGTGACGGTCATCGACTCGCATAGTGGCGTGCCCTCGTGATCCGTAGATCGATCTTGCGTGTTTTGCTTTGTCCTCCAATACGTCTCGTAGGTCTAGCGTGTTTCCCCGTGCCTTGACATTTTTATTTGAGTGGCGTTCGGGTGCGGACTGAGCTTTTGGCTGAAATGCCTCTCTGTCACGGCCACGAGGTGGCCGATCAGCCGCGTCATACGCTAGAGATGTAGGTTTTAATGCTTCCTCCTCCAGTCGGGGTAGCAACCTGCGCTTTGGGTAACTGTTGGAGGGGCATTCAAGTTCATATTCCTCGGCCGCAAGGACTTCAGTCCATCTGTAAGCTAGCAAATCTTGGTCAGCTCGAAGCTGCTATTGCTTTTTCTTAAGGCAATTTGCCGTGGCTGTAAGCCGGCGCTTGAAACGCTCTTGCTCGATGGGATCCTCAAACATGACAAATTCGTCATCGTCGAGGCTTGCCTTGTCTTCGGAGGGAGGCATGTAATTATCATCCTCCACCTCTCCATGTGCCGCTCTCTCGGGAGGGCTGGCTTCTCCATCCTCCTGCTCTAAATCTTGCTGGAGGGGATTGTCGTCATCTTCGGCACTGTCCGGAGTGCTATTATCTCCTGTGCCGGTATCACCACTTTTGCCTTGGCGAGAGTTAGAGCGGCGCCGCTGACATTGGCGCTTGGGTTGCTTCTTGGAGGGGTCATCCTCCGCTGTCCCGTCGCCATTGCCTTCTTTGGGTGTGTCCACCATATATATATATATATCATATGATGAGGTGGATGTCCAGTGCCCTGTGGGCAGTGGTTCTTGTTCATCTCATGCATCATCATCCATACCGCCGTTGTCTTTAGAGTCGAAGTCGAGCATGTTGGTCAAATTGTCGATAGTGGCTACTAAGTGGGTGGTGGGTGGGCGGCGAATTTCTTCGTCATCCGCATCCCAATCCTGTCGGACATAGTTCGGACAGGACTCTCCTGACAAGGAGAGAGACCTTAATGAGTTCAGTATGTCGCCGAAGGGCGAGTGCTGAAAGATATCCGCGGAGGTGAACTCCATGATCGGCGCCCAGTCGGATTCGATAGGCACAGGCGCAGGCGGTTCGGAGTCCATGGCCGGGGAAGAATCCAGCAGTTTGGCGTCACGGCTCTCGTGAAGGGTAAGGTCGATACTCGGCTCGATCGCCGCTGAGAGTGCGGCCTCCGTGGCGGGGTCTATCCACCCGTCCATGGATGGCGCAATTGGCTCCGAATTGAGGGTCGGAGCGGTTGCCGGTGCGGTCTCCTGAACATTGTCCGATGGTAGAGCTAAATCATGCTCATCGTGATCGTGCGGCACACTCGATAGGGGCTCGAATCCATCAAAGATCAAGTCTCCGCGGATGTCGGCCGTGTAGTTTAAGCTTCCAAACCTGACCTGGTGGCCAGGGGCGTAACTCTCGATCTGCTACAGATGGCCAAGCGAGTTGGCCCGCAGTGCGAAGCCGCCGAATACGAAGATCTGTCCAGGGAGAAAAGTCTCACCCTAGACTGCATTGCCATCGATGATCGAAGGAGCCATCAAGCCTGACGATGACGACACAGAGGAACTCTCAATGAAAGCACCAATGTCGGTGTCAAAACCGGCGTATCTCGGGTAGGGGGTCCCGAACTATGCGTCTAGGCGGATGGTAACAGGAGGCGGGGGACATGATGTTTACCCAGGTTCGGGCCCTCTTGATGGAGGTAATACCCTACGTCCTGCTTGATTGTTCTTGATAATATGAGTAGTACAAGAGTTGATCTACAACGAGATCGAAGAGGCTAAACCCTAGAAGCTAGCCTATGGTATGATTGTTGTTGTTGGTCCTACGGACTAAACCCTCCGGTTTATATAGACACCGGAGGGGGCTAGGGTTACACAGAGTCGGTTACAAGGAAGGAGATCTACATATCCATATTGCCAAGCTTGCCTTCCACGCCAAGGAGAGTCCCATCCGGACACAGGACGAAGTCTTCAATCTTGTATCTTCATAGTCAAACAGTCCGGCCAAAGGATATAGTCCGGCCGTCCGGATACCCCCTAATCCAGGACTCCCTCACTCTCATTCTGTCACTTTCATATACTAGTGGGAATTTTTCATTATAGAACTTGGCTTGTATATTCCAATGATGGGCTTCCTCAAAATGCCCTAGGTCTTCGTGAGCAAGCGAGTTGGATGCACACCCACTCAGTTTCTTTTGTTGAGCTTTCATATACTTATAGCTCTAGTGCATCCGTTGCATGGCAATCCCTACTCACTCACATTGATATCTATTGATGGGCATCTCCATAGCTCGTTGATACGCCTAGTTGATGTGAGACTATCTTCCCCCTTTTTGTCTTCTCCACAACCACCATTCTATTCCACATATAGTGCTATATCCATGGCTCACGCTCATGTCTTGCGTGAAGATCGAAAAAGTTTTGAAAATGTCAAAAGTATGAAACAATTGCTTGGCTTGTCATCAGGGTTGTGCATGATTTAAATACTTTGTGTGGTGAAGATAGAGCATAGCCGGACTATATGATTTTGTAGGGATAGCTTTCTTTGGCCATGTTATTTTGAGAAGACATAATTGCTTTGTTAGTATGCTTGAAGTATTATTATTTTTATGTCAACATGAACTTTTGTCTTGAATCTTTTGAATCTAAATATTCATACCACAATTAAGAAGAATTACATTGAAATTATGCCAAGTAGCACTCCACATCAAAAATTCTGTTTTTACCATTTACCTACTCGAGGACGAGTAGGAATTAAGCTTGGGGATGCTTGATACGTCTCCAACGTATCTATAATTTTTGATTGCTCCATGCTATATTATCTACTGTTTTGGACATTATCGGACTTTATTATCCACTTTTATATTATTTTTTGGACTAACCTATTAACCGGAGGCCTAGCCCAGAATTGCTATTTTTTGCCTATTTTAGGATTTTGAAGAAAAGGAATATCAAACGGAGTCCAAACGGAATGAAACCTTCAGGAACGTGATTTTCTCACCGAATACAACTCAGGAGACTTGGACCCTACGTCAAGGCACGTAACACGAGGCCACAAGGTAGGGGGCGCGCCCTACCTTACCAGGTGCGCCCCACCCTCGTGGGCCCCCTGTTGCTTCACCGACGTACTTCTTCCTCCTATATATATCCACGTACCCCCAAACGATCAGATATGGAGCCAAAAACCTAATTCCACCACCGCAACTTTCTGTATCCACGAGATCCCATCTTGGGGCCTGTTCCGGAGCTCTACCGGAGGGGGCATCGATCACGGAGGGCTTCTACATCATCATCCAAGCCCCTCCGATGAAGTGTGAATAGTTTACTTCAGACCTACGGGTCCATAGTTAGTAGTTAGATGGCTTCTTCTCTCTTTTTGGATCTCAATACAATGTTCTCCCCTCTCTCGTGGAGATCTATTCGATGTAATCTTCTTTTTGTGGTGTGTTTGTTGAGACCGATGAATTGTGGGTTTATGATCAAGTCTATCTATGAATAATATTTGAATCTTCTCTGAATTCTTTTATGTATGATTCGTTGTCTTTGCAAGTCTCTTCGAATTATCAATTTGCTTTGGCCTACTAGATTGGTTGTTCTTGCCATGGGAGAAGTGCTTAGCTTTGGGTTCGATCTTACGGTGTCCTTTCCCAGTGACAGAAGGGGCAGCAAGGCACGTATTGTATCGTTGCCATCGAGGATAACAAGATGGGGCTTTTATCATATTGCATGAAACTATCCCTCTACATCATGTCGTCTTGCTTAAGGCGTTACTCTGTTTTTAACTTAATACTCTAGATGCATGCTGGATAGCAGTCGATGAGTGGAGTAATAGTAGTAGATGCAGGCAGGAGTCGGTCTACTTGTCTCGGATGTGATGCCTATATACATGATCATACCTAGATATTCTCATAACTATGCTCAATTCTGTCAATTGCTCAACAGTAATTTGTTCACCCACCGTAGAATACTTATGCTCTTGAGAGAAGCCACTAGTGAAACCTATGGGCCCCGGGTCTCTTTCTCATCATATTAATCTCCATCACTTTATTATTACTTTGCTTTTACTTTTTACTTTGCATCTCTATACCAAAAATACCAAAAATATTATTTATCATCTCTATCAGATCTCACTTTCGTAAGTGACCGTGAAGGGATTGACAACCCCTAAGCGCGTTGGTTGCGTTGAGCTATTGTTTTTGTGTAGGTACGAGGGACTCGCGTGTAGCCTCCTACTGGATTGATACCTTGGTTCTCAAAAACTGAGGGAAATACTTACGCTACTTTGCTGCATCATCCTCTCCTCTTCGGGGAAATCCAACGCAGTGCTCAAGAGGTAGCAGTGTCCTTTCCGGTCCGCTTCTTATTTTCCTGTTTTCTTAAATATTCCAAAATGAAGAAAAATTGCCATTAGAACTGTTTTGGAGTCGGTTTACTTACCGTACCACGTACCTATTCCTTTTCGGAGTCTAAAACGTTCCGGAAAGTGTCCCTTGTGTATTCCTCTGGGGTTACGGTTTCAATGATATTAGTTTCAACATTTATAGGATTACCTGAGATATAATGTTTGATTCTTTGACCGTTCACCACCCTCGGATTTGTGCCTTTGAAGTTGTTGATTTTTATGGCACCGAAACGATAGACCTCCTCGATAACGTAAGGACCTTCCCATTTAAAGAGAAGTTTTCCTGCAAAAAATCTTAAACGAGAGTTGTATAACAATACATAATCACCTACATTGAACTCACGCTTTTGTATCCTTTTATCATGCCATATTTTAACTTTTTCTTTAAACAATTTGGCATTTTCATAGGCTTGGGTTCTCCATTCATCAAGTGAGCTAATGTCAAATAACCTCTTCTCACTGGCAAGTTTGAAGTCATAGTTGAGCTCTTTAATAGCCCAATATGCCTTATGTTCTAATTCAAGAGGTAAGTGACATGCTTTACCATAAACCATTTTATACGGAGACATACCCATATGATTTTTGTATGCAGTTCTATAGGCCCATAATGCATCATCAAGTTTCTTGGACCAACTCTTTTTAGATCTATTAATAGTCTTTTGAAAAATTAATTTGAGCTCTCTGTTACTCAATTCTACTTGACCACTAGACTGTGGGTGATAAGGAGATGCAATTCTATGATTAACATCATACTTAGCAAGCATTTTACGAAAGGCACCATGAATAAAATGTGAACCACCATTAGTCATTAAATATCTAGGGACTCCAAACCTCGGGAAAATACCTTCTTTAAGCATCTTAATAGAGGCGTTATTGTAAGTGCATCTAGTGCCACCCCTAGTTGGTTTTGGAGTATTGACGACAAACCTAGTTGAGGGACTAATGTGTTTATGAGAATTGCAGGATAACACAGGTAGAAGTCCCTCATTGATTCGGTTTTCCTACCAGAGATGACCCCTAAAAATGTATGAAGACATTGAAGTCAAAGGTGGTATATGAAGATATTCACATTGAAGACTATGACAAGAGAAGACACCACATGAAGCCTATGGAGCTCGAAGACTTAGATCTTTCGTAGTTCTCTTTCTTCTGTGTTGAGTCATAGGAACCACCATACTGTTAAGTGGGGTCCAAGAGAACCAGTCAGAATGACTGAAGTGATGCTTAAACAAAACCTATGTCTTCGAGTGAAGACTTTGAGAGCGAATCTTGTCCAGAGTCGGGCAAGTCAGCTTTGCTTGAAGCCCAAGTAAAGTTGCCGTGTGAGTTTGAAATCTGACCGTTGGAACACGTGTCAGTTCCTTAGTGACCCAGGGTCATTTCGGACAAATCAGGTCGGGTTGCCAAGTGGCTATAAATAGCCCACCCCCTACAACCATAAATGGTTGGCTGCTCAGATTCAGAGTACGGCTTTTGTCGTTTGAGAGCAACCCACCTCGAAGCCTTTGAGAGAGAATTCCTTGCGAGGATAAAGCCCTAACCACCCAGAGCCAAAGAGAATTAGGCATCACTTAAGTCTTCTTGTCTGTGTGATCTGAAGACTTATTACACTTGAGGACTGTGCATCCTCCAGCCGGTTAGGCGTCGCGTTCTGAGCATCCAAGAGACATTGTGGATTGCCAGTGAACGAAGTCTGTGAAGGTTTGGGAGTCTACCTTGAAGACTTACCAGAGTGATTGGGCAAGGTCTGTGTGACCTTAGCTCAAGGGGAATACGGTGAGGACTGGGTGTCCTGAGCTGCGTATTCAGGACTGGGTGTCCGGGACTGTGTGTCCTAAGGTTTAAATACCTAGCCGCCCTAACCAGACATACAGTTGTCACAGCAACTGGAACTGGTCCAACAAATCATTGTCTTCAGCGAGTCACTGGTTTCATCTTCCCTTCCCTTTACTTACTGTTACTCCTTGTGAAGTCATTGTATGTTCGCACTATCTTTTGTCTTCACTGAGTGACTGCGTGTTCTGTGTGGCTTCACAATATCTTCCTACCTGATCCTTACTACATTGCTGCTATTAGTCATTGTGCTTTCACTCTATTGAATACTTGACTATGGCTTGCCTAGTGTAGTCTACCTTCCGCTGTAGGGTAATAGGTTTATTTCTATCGTTTGTCTTCATAACTTCCACGTTTTGAAGACTTTCATAAAAATCGCCTATTCACCCCCCCTCTAGTCGATATAACGCACTTTCAATTGGTATCAGAGCAAGGTGCTCCCTTGTTCTGTGTGATTCGGTTTAACCACCTAGAGTTTTAGCTATGTCGACTACAGGGATAATTAAAGTCTCCGCTGCGTGCCCCGTCTTCGATGGAACTGAATATCCCTACTGGAAGAATAAGATGCGCATGCATCTTGAAGCCATTGACGTCGACCTATGGTATGTCGTCAAGAACGGCATTCCCAAGGCTGGAGAAGGTGTCACTGTTGCTGATGTCAAGAAGTTCGTTCAACTGGACTCTACTGCCAAGAATATCATCTGTGGTCATCTAACCAAAGGAAAGTATGGCCGTGTGAGTGCTTTGGAAACATCTAAGCTGGTCTGGGACTGGCTCTCCAAGGTCAATGAAGGCGTCTCAACCCAGAGAGATCAGAGAATCAGTGTCCTTCGCAACCTCTTCAACCGCTTCAAGCGAAATGACAATGAGAATGTCCAGCTCACATTTGACCAACTCACTGACATCACAAATGAGCTTCAAGCCCTCGGCGCTACTGAGTTCACCAAACATGAAGTCGTCAAGACACTACTGAGATCACTTGATAGTTCGTTTGACACCCTAGCCCTGATGATTCAAGAACGTCCTGATTTCAAGACACTCGATCCGTCTGACATACTTGAGAGGCTCAACACACATGAGTTTCAGCTTTCCGAGAAAAGAGATATCTACGGTCCAAACTATGGGCGAACTCGTGCCTTGAAGGCAAAAGCTGTCTCCTCATCTGAAGAAGAATCTGACAGCAGTTTGGATGATCCTGAAGACATTGGAAGGGAACTTGCTATGCTTGTGAAGAAGTTCCAAAAATTCACCAAGAAGAAAGGTTTCAGAAAGTCTTCCCGATCAAGCTCAAGGAATGATGAAGCTTCTGCTCACGACTACAAGAAGAAAACATGTCACAAGTGCAAGAAACCTGGCCACTTTATCTCTGAGTGTCCACAGTGGGACAATGAGAACAAAAAGAAGAAGAAGAGCAAGGAATATGACTCTGATGACAAGAAGAAGAAGAAATACTCAAAGTCTTCTTCCAAGTCTTCCTCAAAGTCTTCATCACACAAGAGGAGCTCATCTGGCAAGGCACATGCGTTTGTTGGCAAGGAAATGGATTCAGAGGAGGAGTCCGCTTGTGAGGAGGCAGAGGTGGAGTCTGAGGAGGAGTCCGATTCAGGCGTCGCAAGTCTGGCTACAACATACGTTGCCAAGTCCATCTTCAACACTGAAGACAATGACTTCATCACCGACACCGATGCAAATGACAAGGACTACTCCGCTTCTACCTACTACTTCATGGCACGCGATGCCAAGGTAAAGACATGCACTACTCACTATCAAACATGTAGTGACAATGACTCTGATTGTGGTTCAAAACCAGCTACAAAACACTTGCTAGAATTGCAACTGAACAACAGAAAGCTATGGAACATATTCAAAAACTGTTAGACAGAAGCGATGATCTGTTAGGTGCTGAAATGACTCGATCTGAATCCTTAATTGAAGACATAAAAAATCTTCACGTTAAGTATGAGGAACTTGAAAGTCGTCATGAAACTCTCTCAACAACTCATGAAAAGCTTTCCTATGATTATCTTCAAAGGAAGCAAGATCTTGAGAAATTGAGAGCGGCTCATGAAGATCTTCAAAAGGAAAACGAGTCACTTCGCGCCAAACAGATCAGTTACGCTCAGGAAGGATTTGAACCACCATGTCTTAAATGCATTGAGCGTGATAATGCTACTTCTGTTGCTGAATGTTCTACTGCTACTACTGTTGCAATATCTTCAACTGTTGATGTGGTAACTAACCCCTCTGCTGAGGATACCACTGCTATTGCTGATGAGAATGCTAGGTTGAAGACATTGCTTGAAACAGGGATGTACAAAAGTCTTAAAGGGCATCAGACACTATGTGATGTCCTCAAAAAGCAGATTCTGAACCGAAATCCGAGGAAAGAGGGTGTTGGGTTCGTAAGGAAAATGAATGCTGATGGCTCTTACTGGAAACCTGAGCAGTACCCCAAAACCACGTGGGTTGCTGCAAAGGAACCTTCAGCAGATCCATCCAATCTATCTGGCTTCACTTGTGCTAACCCCATTATCATTGATGAATCCCTTGATGCAAACTATAAACTGTTTAAGAATCAGAATGGTGAAGTGTTTGCCAGGTACATTGGTACTAACTGCAGGAATGGACCGCCTATGAAGAAGATCTGGCTTCCGAAAAGGTGTCTGGAGAATCTTCCTGTGAATGTCATCATGACACCTCACGTGAAGAAGACAAACCTCAGACCAAAGGCTTCATAGGGTCCAAAGGCTTCATACAGACAGAGGACTCACCTGAGTCGCACTAACGCAAATGTTTTGCAGGGAAACCATACTCAGGCATATGAATATGAGAGCGGTTCATCAAACCGCCATGTTCATAAGACCAAGAACTATTCTGCTTATTCTTATGAGTACTATTGTCCGCCTGCAAGACTGTTTGCTAGGGCTCCAAAGCCAAAGTTCTCAGATGCTGCACTTAGACTTATTGCTTCTAAGCCACCCTTGAAGATGTGGGTGGCTAAGAAAGCTTAACTCTCTTTTGCAGGGAAAGGTCTCCAGCAGAAAACCAAAATCGTCTGACGCTATTGCTGGGGACCTTAAACATCTTGTAAGGCGCAAGATCAAATGCCCGAATGGTCTTACTATGTACTTCGTTCCTGAATCGCTTGCTACTCTCCCTATTAGTCCTAATCTGGATCTAAGCTTTCATAACCCACTGGTTCGTCAAATGTTTTTGCTTCACAATGCTCTTCGTGAAGCCTATCCCCCTAACTGCACTGTAGGGTACGACACCAGCGTCTTCAGAATGGATTATTGATAGTGGGTGTACAAATCACATGACTGGCAAAAGAAGCCTTCTTATGGACTCAACCTTACGTCCATCCAACAAGAGCCACATCACATTTGCTGACACTGGTAAAAGTAAGGTATTGGGTCTAGGTAGAGTTGCAATCTCAAGGGATCAACACATGGATAAAGTCATGCTTGTTGAATCCCTTGGCTTCAACTTAATGTCTGTCTCAATGCTTTGCGATTTAAACATGATCGTAATATTTGGAAAATATCATTGCCTTGTTCTAATGGAATCTGACAAGTCTCTAGTATTTGAAGGGTATCGAAAAGATGATTTGTACGTGGTAGATTTCTCAGCAGGACCACAGCTTGCCGTATGTCTTCTAGCAAAAGCTTCAGAATGCTGGCTCTGGCATCGGAGGCTTGGGCATGCTGGCATGAGGAACCTCCACACCCTGGCAAAGAAGAAGCATGTCATAGGCATCAAGGGCGTCAAGTTCAAGAAAGATCACTTATGCGGTGCCTGTGAGGCAGGAAAGATGACGAGGGCCAAACATCCATCGAAGACAATCATGACCACTACTCGACCCTTCGAACTGCTTCACATGGATCTTTTCGGTCCCACTCATTACTCAACTCTTACTACTACTGCTTGTCTCTATGGCTTTGTCATTGTTGATGATTATTCTAGATATACTTGGGTGCACATAATCCTTTACAAGACTGAAGTGCAGGATGTCTTCAGACGCTTCGCCAATCGAGCAATGAACAACTATGGCGCCAAGATAAAGCATATCAGAAGTGACAATGGCACTGAATTCAAGAACACTGGCCTTGATACATATCTTGATACCTTGGGCATCACACATGAATTCTCAGCCCCGTACACGCTACAGCAGAATGGGGCCGTCGAACGCAAGAACAGAACACTCATTGAGATGGCCAGAACGATGCTAGATGAATATAAGACTCCAAGAAAATTCTGGCCTGAAGCCATTAATACTGCATGCCATACAATCAATCGGGTTTATCTTCACAAGATTCTGAACAAGACATCTTATGAGCTCCTTACTGGCAAGAAGCCAAATGTCAGTTACTTCAGAGTATTTGGCGCCAGGTGCTGGATCAAGGACCCACATCACACCTCAAAGTTTGCACCAAAAGCACATGAGGGTTTTATGCTTGGATATGGAAAGGATTCGCACTCCTACAGAGTCTTCAATCTCTTTCATTACAAAGTGGTTGAAACAGTGGATGTGCGGTTTGATGAGACCAACGGTTCACAAAGAGAGCAACTGCCAAATGTGCTAGATGAAGTTCCATCCAGTGAATCAATCAAGCTAATGGGAACTGGAGAAATTATACCTTCTGAAGCTCATCCTGAAGAAGAACTTATCATCTCAGCACCTGATCAACATGAAGACAATGCTCAGCCTGAAGACATTCCTTCTAACAACGACAATGATCAGCAAGAGCAAAATCTTCGCCCTGTACATCTTCGCGTTGCCAATGAAGTGCAGATTGAAAGAATAATTGATAGCATCAATGCACCCGGTCCACTCACTCGTTCAAGGGCAACTCAGCTAGCAAATTTCTGTGGGCACTTCGCATTCGTCTCAATAACAGAACCCGAGAAAGTTGAAGAAGCCTTCATGGAACCTGAATGGATTCAAGCTATGCAAGACGAGCTTCAACAGTTTGAGCTGAATAATGTATGGGTACTGGTCAAGCGTCCCGATCCTCGGAAGCACAACATAATAGGCACCAAATGGATATACCGCAACAAGCAAGATGAGCATGGTCAAGTTGTCAGAAACAAAGCTCGTCTTGTTGCTCAAGGATATACTCAAGTGGAAGGCATTGACTTCGATGAAACATTTGCTCCTGTGGCTAGAGTTGAAGCCATACGCATACTGCTGGCCTATGCAAATCATCACAACATACTTCTTTATCAAATGGATGTGAAGATCGCCTTCCTCAATGGCAAGATTGAAGAAGAAGTGTATGTTGCACAACCTCCTGGCTTTGAAGATCCAAAACATCCTGACATGGTATACAAGCTCAACAAGGCAATGTATGGCCTCAAACAAGCCCCTCGGGCCTGGTATGACACACTCAAATACTTCCTGAAGAGCAAAGGCTTCATACCTGGTTCTCTCAACCCCACTCTCTTCACGAAGACATATGATGGTGAATTGTTTGTGTGCCAAATATATGTGGATGACATTATCTTCGGCTGCACCAATCAGAAGTACAGTGAAGAGTTTGGATATATGATGCAAGAGCAATATCAAATGTCTATGATGGGAGAGCTAAAGTTCTTTCTCGGTCTTCAAATACGACAGCAACGCAACGGCATCTTCATATCTCAAGAGAAGTATCTCAAAGATTGCCTGAAGAAGTTCGGTATGCAAGACTGCAAAGGCTTCACGACGCCAATGCCAGCCAAGCATCATCTGGGTCCTGACGACAATGGTAAAGAGTTTGATCAAAAGGTATACCACTCCATGATTGGTTCTTTACTTTATCTATGTGCATCTAGGCCAGATATTATGCTTAGTGTTTGCATGTGTGCTCGATTTCAAGCGGCACCAAAGGAGTCGCATCACTTAGCTGTGAAGCGAATTCTTCGATATTTGGCTCACACCCCAACTCTAGGATTATGGTATCCAAAGGGCTCAGAGTTTGATCTGGTTGGATTCTCGGATGCTGATTATGCTGGTGACAAAGTTGATCGCAAGTCTACATCAGGCACATGTCACTTTCTGGGACGATCACTTGTATGTTGGTCTTCAAAGAAGCAGAACTGTGTATCTTTCTCCACTGCTGAATCTGAATACATTGCTGCTGGATCTTGCTGCGCTCAGCTTTTGTGGATGAAGCAAACGCTCAAAGACTATGGCATTCATCTGAAGCAAGTGCCACTCTACTGCGACAATGAAAGCGCCATCAAGATTGCCAACAACCCAGTTCAGCACTCGAAGACAAAGCACATTGAAATTTGTCATCACTTTCTCAGAGATCATGTTGTAAAGGAAGATATTGATATCATACACGTCAACACTGAAGAGCAATTGGCAGATATCTTCACCAAGCCCTTGGATGAGAAGAGATTTTGCAAGTTACGGTGTGATCTAAATATCCTGGAATCCTCAAATGTCCTGTGATCAGGCACACATCCTAACCCTTATGCATATTGATGACTTAGATGTGCAACACACGAAGTAAAGTATATCTTCAATCAATGAAGACATACATTCTAAGTGTGAATACATTAATGTGGAATTTGACTTCGGAGCACCACGATAATTGTGCGCCGTGTCTGGGTCTAATACTTCCTATACAGTGGGTAATGCCACCACCAAATGTTCTATTTTGAAGTGTTTCACTCATGGCGTTACCTTGCTATGTCTTCACATTTGGTTTGGCTTCAATCTCAACATGTCTTCATGATTATCTTCACTATGTTGATTATATATATATATATATATATATATATATATATATATATATATATATATATATATATATATATA
>NC_041386.1:534784091-534886657 GCF_002162155.2 Triticum dicoccoides | reverse complement strand
TATATACTAGTGTTCTGTCCTCTACATCATTCACTTATAGCTATGTCTTCTTGTTGAATCTTTTGAACTAAGTGAATGTGATCGGACCCTAACCTCTCTATGCTATCTATCTCAAACTCTATCTCTCCAAATCATATGCATTCTATTGAAACTGTCGAATGTCTTCTCTGCGTCCTTGTCAGCAGAAGATACAAAGACAAACCTTAAGTCCACCTTCAATGCTCATTCCTCCACATGAAACCCGGAGAAGTAGGAATGACCACCCGACAATCCAGGCGTGCGTGGGACGTGGAACAAACCCCAAAATTCTGCATGATGGCCACGTGTTCCTCAGATGCGAATCACCAGGGGCACCTGTGTAATAACGCAGTGCCGCCCCTATACCTATAAATACACACTTCACGGCGGTCATTATCTATTCTTCCACTCTCGCACGAACCATGGAGCCACCGCTAGCCCTCGACGACGCCGGCGACGAAGCGCTTCGCTGCCGCAACCTCTCCGACACTGTCTTCACGCTGACCGCGGACATCGTCCTCTCCGCCGTCGCCGTAGGTGTCCTCCGTCGCCAAGTTAGGGCACGGAAGATCGAACTACTCGGCCTCATCTTCCACTCCGTCTAGCAGTTCTTGGTGTGGTAAATAAAACTTCCTTTTTACGACACCGTTGATCCTATGGCTTTGTCACTTTCTACCACAAGCAGTTTCTATTCACACAAGTTAGATCTCTCTCATACTGCATCTCATAACATGCCTAGTATATTTACTTATGCTTCACAAAGTAGTTAGATTCCTCACTTGTACTGATCTCTGGATTCGTACAAATCTGGAACCAACTCCTTATCTATGAGTGAATGTCTTCGCACGATGAGGTCAATGTCTTCTAAACTGATTTATATTCAAAATCTTCTGAGGATGCATATGACCTCTTCCCCTTCTCTCGCACCTTAATGCTGTCACAGGTACATGTCTGTGGGAGAATCCCTTGGTTCTCATAGTCTGCATTCATTTGCAGAATTCTTACAGCATCATATAAATTCTCCCGAAGCAAGTTCCTGTTTGTCCAGCAAGCGAAAATCTTTGAAGCCTTTGAACGTGTTGAAGCCTTTCAGTTTAAAGTTCATGGCTTCAGAGAAATCAGCAAGGAAGGGTGGCAGAAAGCGTCGTGGAGAAACATCTAGAGATCTGCCAGATGATCTCTCAGAACTGTACAAGACAAATCCTGAAGAGGATTACAATCAGCGCAAGACCCGAACCCAATGGATTCGAAGATATTGGGCAGAACAATGGTTCAAATACCGATTTGTAACCCAGGAATATGCTGAGAAAAATGCCATCAAGAGACCGTGGGGAGACATCCTATACAAGAATCTTCAACCCAGGTTCAGAGATGAAGCCATTGAACAAGGCTTCTATCCCTGCATGGTCCGTGGGTCACAGCCTGTTGATGCACACCCATCGTCACTACTATGGTGTCGTGACGACATTATGTTCAAGCGCAACTTCCAGTTTGCCCAGAACTCAGCGAAGCAAAACAAGAAGACATTGGGACTAGACTTCAACCCTGGTCCCTCAGCTCCAAGGGCTGATGGCACACGAGATGCAGAACCCAATGTCGTCGGTCCTTTCTACAACCTTGAAGGCCTCATCACCCATATCTTGGTTCAAGGGACTGCAGTGAATGAGCCTGCAGCTAACGCTGAATCAGATGAAGCGCCTGCAGCGCCAAAGCCAAAGAAGTTGAAGAAGCCTAAAGCTTCAAAGCCTGCCCCTTCACCAAAAATCTCACGGGCGAAGCCACTGGCAATTGCACCTCCTGAAGACAGTGTGCAGTCCGAAGATTTATCACGCATCTCCAAGCCCCAGAAGGTCAAGATGCCTCTGCCACACACCGGCCAAGAGCTAATAGCTGCTGCCATTCTGCGCAATGATGCCATTGATCTGTCAAGTGATGAAGATCTTGCAGATGACGCTCTTGAGCAACTCATCAAGAGCAAAGAAGAAGCAGAAATCTTCAATGATCTGCCTCTCTTTGATGTAACAATCATCCACAAGTTCATTGATGAATGGTTTGACACGCCAAACATCAGCTTCGACGATCTCCAACTACCCATTGGCCTTAGTGTCGCCTTCCATGGCGCCATTGCTTCAGAGTTAGCTATCGCCCAACGCATTGTTGAACTGAAGCAGAAGATTGACTTTGAGAAATCTCAGTTCAAGAAGCATATGGCCAAGCTCAGCGTGCAAGACGTGAAGAATTTCAAGATTATGCTGCACGAGCTCAAGGAAGGCTTTCTAAAGAAACGTGCAGAAGCTCAGGGTTCTCGTGAGTGCATGAAGGTCCTAGCTTATAGGTGTGTGCAAGCCTACAATGAGGTTGAGAAGCGCAAGGCCCTTGGGTGTCCTGGCATCGACCCCAAGATGGCTGCCAAGAAGCAGAAGAAGCCCGCTATGGCTAAACCTGAAGCACCAAGGCAGGAGGCAGATCCCCTTGTCTTCCCAACTAGCATGACTGGCCTGAAGCCAAAGGTCAGGTCAACCGCTTCAGAACTGAAGAAGACCAGGACTGCTGAGGCTGAAGGAAGGAAGAGAAAACATCCTGAAGCCTCTGCTACTGCCCCCGCCAAGAAGAAAAGAATGATCAAGAAGGAACGGGCTACTCCCACAGAGCCCTTGATTGTTGAACTCATTTCCATGGTTCACCCTGACGCCGATCCACAAGAACGTCAACTGACTGTCCATGAGCCTGCTTTCACAGAGGCTCATGAAGCTGAAGACTTTCCAACAACTGATCCCATCGCTGCTGAAGACATTGGTCATCATGACCATGTTGAAGATGATGCAGCCCTTCCTCAGCTAGAACACCAACAGGTATCATCGCCTGTGCTAACGCACAGCGAACTCATCAGCATTGGTCGTCCACTAACGCCAATTGCATAGGATGCTTCATGGGCGGATCGCCCACAAGAGAATGAAGACCTTGAGGCCCAGCCAACAGCAACTCCACAGGCGTCACCCGCATTGCGTAGGCTTCGCAAAGGTCCAAGGCCTCAAGTCTCTGCTGAAGACAATCTGGCTGCATTAGCCGCGGAAGAAGAAGTCCCACAAGTTGCCACTCCCCTGTCCCACCAAGAAGCAGTTCTCGAGGAGAACGTGATCCTGACTGATCCTCCTGCTCGTCAAGTGGAGGTTGAACATCTTGAGGCTGCCACCAACAAAACCACTGAAGCCACTGACGCTGTCATGGCTGAAGCTAATGTGGAGCCCTCACCAACAAAAGCACCAGAAGTCAGCGAAGCCACTGATCCTGCCACTTCTGTTCCTGAGTCTACTGCCGGTCCCCAGTTCGACTATCATGTTGAGCACAGGCCTCAGGTACAGAAGCCAATCCCAAGATTACCAAGGTTCTCAGGTCCTGCATCAGCACCTGGCTCCTTCAATATCAATGGCTTCAGAGCAGATAACACATTCTTCAACAGCTCCAGGAACCCCTACTCCAGGGAAAGAATATCATCTGATCGGTTCTGGAGTTATCCGCAGTGAAGCTATTACTCATGCGTTCTTTACAACCAAGGTCGCATCTTCCCACACAAGCGCCTTGACATTGAAGCAATAGCTGGTCTGCCCTGTCTGGAAGAAGCTCTGGATTGCTTCAAAGAGGTTGGACTGCTGCCGTTCGTCACTGACCAAGAGCATTGGAATGAAGAGTTGCTGCTCCAATTCTATGCCACACTTCACATCCGCGGGTATAGCAGAGATCCGAAGACTTGGGTCCTGGAGTGGATGATAGGAAATGTTCATCACGAAGCCAAAGCCTTTGACATCATTGAGCTCACTGGTTTGCCCACTCCTGGCAATCTCTACGAGCATGGCTGTCAGCTTCATAGTGAAGCTATTGAGAGCATCTTTCAGAAGACTGAACCTAATATGAGTCAGATGCTCAGTATGATGAAGCCATTACCCCAAGATGCTGCTTATCCCACGGAGTTCTTTGTTGAAGACCTTGAGTATCTGCCAAGAACCATTTATCACATCATAAGGCGAACTCTCTGGCCAATCAAAGGACATTCTCCTCATGCCAAGCTGGAAGGTGCAATGAAGACTTTGGTCTTCTACATTCTTCATGGAAAATGCTTCAATACACAGGATTTCTTCATTCGCCAACTTGCTGCATTTGGCTCTGATCTGTTTGGTTTGAAGTTCTACGCCCCTTGGGTGATGTGGCTGATCAAACTTCACTCCGCTATCTCATATCAGCCCTCGGCCTGCAACCATCGGATCTTTTTGCCTGATGTGGATATGTCTATTGAAGCCATCTATCCTGAGCCTGCCAAGGAACCTCTCAGTCTTCAGAATGCAGAGCATCAAAGTTTCACTCAGAATGTTGAAGGCGTGGAAGCCGTAACTCGCGTGTATCCTTTGGCTGGCACTACACGTGCACCGCATCCTTCTCTCACTGAAGCCACTGACAGTATAACTGCTCCACGACCCAAGAAGCGCACTCGTGTTCTCAACGATCGAGAGCTTCTTGTGGCTCTTCATCAGAAACAGGATAGGCATCATGACTGGCTGAAGCATCAGACGCAAAGCCTCTTGGTGGATGTTAATCGCATTCGCAATCTTGCCACCAAGAATGCTTTTGTTGCCCATGAAACCTCTCGCCGCACATGGAAAGGGCTAACGCTGATGTGTTCTGAAGATGATCTTCAAGAGGATGGCTTCACTAAGCGATTCAAGTTTGACTCCACACCTCCTCGAAGGGCAGTGCTGCGATGAACTCCATCCCTTGAAGACTCTGAGTTCTCTTCCTCTGCTGCAACTGTGAATGCCAGAGTGATCGAGGATGAAGACGATGCTACTTCACCGCCACCTCCTTCAGCACGCTTCGACTCTGCTCCATGCTCTTGAGCACCGCCAAACACCACCAACGACCCTGCTGCTTCACCTACTCCTCATGGGAACGAGTAGATGCTCTATGTCTTCAAACCTTTTTGGTCCTTACTGACAAAAGGGGGAGAAGCATATGAGGTTGATAGTCTTCAAGCGAGTCCATATGGGCGGGTGCTTTATATTTTGCTTCGTGCTTACAACTCTTGTTTTGCTACATTTGGTTCTTTGAGTTGTAACACTTAAACTCGATGGTCGTCTGCTACTTATCTGCCACCTTGTGTTGCGATGATAAATTCCGCATGTGCGACGATAAATTCCGCACTTAGATCATTCTGCAGACGTCCATTTTCCATTATGCATGTCATTATCTTCATATACTTCCACATGCATAGTGGATTGTCATCATAAGTTGAAGTGGATCTCCACAAGTACAACCTGCCATGTGCATTTGCATTCTAAAAGCAAATTACTTATATGCACATCTTCAGGGGGAGCCCTTGCAACTTATGAAGACAATTCCTTATCCTTTACAATTTCACAGATTATATTCCCCGTTGAAAACTTCAACTAGTTTGTCATCAATCACCAAAAAGGGGGAGATTGTAAGTGCATCTAGTGCCACCCCTAGTTGGTTTTGGAGTATTGACGACAAACCTAGTTGAGGGACTAATGTGTTTGTGAGAATTGCAGGATAACACAGGTAGAAGTCCCTCATTGATTCGGTTTTCCTACCAGAGATGACCCCTAAAAATGTATGAAGACATTGAAGTCAAAGGTGGTATATGAAGATATTCACATTGAAGACTATGACAAGAGAAGACACCACATGAAGCCTATGGAGCTCGAAGACTTAGATCTTTCGTAGTTCTCTTTCTTCTGTGTTGAGTCATAGGAACCACCGTACTGTTAAGTGGGGTCCAAGAGAACCAGTCAGAATGACTAAAGTGATGCTTAAACAAAACCTATGTCTTCGAGTGAAGACTTTGAGAGCGAATCTTGTCCAGAGTCGGGCAAGTCAGCTTTGCTTGAAGCCCAAGTAAAGTTGCCGTGTGAGTTTGAAATCTGAATGTTGGAACACGTGTCAGTTCCTTAGTGACCCAGGGTCATTTCGGACAAATCAGGTCGGGTTGCCAAGTGGCTATAAATAGCCCACCCCCTACAACCATAAACGGTTGGCTGCTCAGATTCAGAGTACGGCTTTTGTCGTTTGAGAGCAACCCACCTTGAAGCCTTTGAGAGAGAATTCCTTGCGAGGATAAAGCCCTAACCACCTAGAGCCAAAGAGAATTAGGCATCACTTAAGTCTTCTTGTCTGTGTGATCTGAAGACTTATTACACTTGAGGACTGCGCATCCTCCAGCCGGTTAGGCGTCGCGTTCTGAGCATCCAAGAGACATTGTGGATTGCTGGTGAACGAAGTCTGTGAAGGTTTGGGAGTCTACCTTGAAGACTTACCAGAGTGATTGGGCGAGGTCTGTGTGACCTTAGCTCAAGGGGAATACGGTGAGGACTGGGTGTCCTGAGCTGCGTGTTCAGGCTGGGTGTCCGGGACTGTGTGTCCTAAGGTTTAAATACCTAGCCGCCCTAACCAGACGTATAGTTGTCACAGCAACTGGAACTGGTCCAACAAATCATTGTCTTCAGCGAGTCACTGGTTTCATCTTCCCTTCCCTTTACTTACTGTTACTCCTTGTGAAGTCATTGTATGTTCGCACTATCTTTTGTCTTCACTGAGTGACTGCGTGTTCTGTGTGGCTTCACAATATCTTCCTACCTGATCCTTACTACATTGCTGCTATTAGTCATTGTGCTTTCACTCTATTGAATACTTGACTATGGCTTGCCTAGTGTAGTCTACCTTCCGCTGCATGGTAATAGGTTTATTTCTATCATTTGTCTTCATAACTTCCACGTTTTGAAGACTTCCATAAAAATCGCCTATTCACCCCCCCTCTAGTCGATCTAACGCACTTTCAGTTATGTTCAGCACTACTAGTTGGAATAGCTTCTACCCACTTAGTAACGTAATCAACATCGACTAAAATATGTGTATACCCATTAGAGGAAGGAAAAGATCCCATATAATCAAAGCCCCAAACATCAAATGGTTCAATAACAAGTGAATAATTCATAGGCATTTCTTGACGTCTATTAATATTACCAATTCTTTGACATTCATCACAAGACAAGACAAACTTCCGGGCATCCTTGAAGAGAGTAGGCCAATAAAAACCGGATTGCAATACCTTATGTGCAGTTCTATCTCCAGCATGGTGTCCTCCATAAGCCTCGGAGTGACACTTGCGTAGGATATGTTCCTGTTCATGCTCAGGTACACAACGTCTAATAATACCATCTACTCCTTCTTTATAAAGATGTGGGTCATCCCAAAAGTAATGTCTCAAGTCATAGAAGAACTTTTTCTTTTGTTGGTATGTGAAACTAGGTGGTATAAATTTAGCAACAATATAATTAGCATAATGAGCATACCATGGAGCAGTACGAGAAGCATTTATGACATTTAATTGTTCATCTAGAAAGCTATCATCTATAGGTAGTGGGTCCTCAAGAACATTCTCTAACCTAGACAAGTTGTCTGCAACGGGGTTCTCAGCTCCCTTTCTATCAATAATATGCAAATCAAATTCTTGTAGCAGGAGAACCCATCTAATAAGTCTAGGTTTAGCATCTTTCTTTTCCATAAGGTATTTAATAGCAGCATGATCAGTGTGAATAGTTACTTTAGAATCAACAATATAAGGTCTGAACTTATCACAAGCAAAAACAACTGCTAAAAATTATTTTTCAGTGGTAGCATAATTTCTCTAGGCATTGTCTAGAGTTTTACTAGCATATTGAATAACATTTAATTTCTTATCAAGTCTTTGTCCTAGAACAACACCTACAACATAATCACTAGCATCACACATAATTTCAAAGGGTAAATTCCAATCAGGTGGTTGAACAATAGGTGCAGAAATCAATGCTTTCTTAAGTATTTCAAATGCTTCTACGCAATCATCATCAAAGACAAAAGGAATATCTTTTTGTAGTAGATTAGTCAGAGGCCGAGAAATTTTTGAGAAGTCCTTAATGAACCTCCTATAAAAACCGGCGTGACCGAGGAAGCTTCTTATACCTTTAATGTCCTTGGGACATGGCATCTTTTTAATAGCATCAACTTTAGCTTTATCAACTTCAATGCCTCTTTCAGAAATTTTATGCCCCAAGACAATACCTTCATTAACCATAAAGTGGCATTTCTCCCAATTCAGAACAAGATTAGTTTCTTCACATCTCTGCAAAACTCGATCAAGGTTGCTCAAGCAATCATCAAAAGAGGATCCATAAACGGAGAAATCGTCCATGAAAACCTCACATGTCTTTTCACAAAAGTCAGAAAATATAGCCATCATGCATTTTTGAAAAGTACCAGCTGCATTACATAAACCAAAAGGCATACGTCTATAAGCAAAAGTACCGAAAGGGCAAGTAAAAGTGGTCTTTGCTTGATCATCAGCTGACACAGGTATTTGAGAGAAACCAGAGTAACCATCTAGAAAGCAAAAATGTGTATCTTTGGATAATCTTTCTAGCATTTGATCAATAAAAGGTAAGGGGCAATGATCTTTTTTAGTAGCCTTATTTAATTTGTGGAAATCAATTACCATCCTATAACCTGTAATAATTCTTTGCGGAATCAATTCATCTTTATCATTAGGAACAATAGTAATACCTCCCTTCTTAGGGACACAATGGACATGACTTACCCACTGACTATCAACAATGGGATAAATTATACCTGCCTCAAGGAGTTTTAATATTCCTTTCTTACAACTTATTTCATCTTAGGATTCAGCCGTCGTTGGTGATCAATAATTGGTTTGGCGTCTTTCTCCAAATTTATTTTGTGTTGACATAGAGTGGGACTAATGCCCTTAAGATCATCAAGAGTATATCCAACAGCAGCACGGTGCTTCTTCAGAGTTTTCAATAATTTTTCTTCCCCCTTCTCTGGAAGGTTAGCACTAATAATAACATGATATATCTCCTTTTCATCAAGATAAGCATATTTAAGAGTATCAGGCAATGGTTTAAGCTTAAACACAGGATCACCCTTGGGTAGAGGAGGATCCCCTAGGATTTCAACTGGCAAATTGTGTTTCAGAATGGGTCCTTGTTTAAAGAATACTTCACCTATTTCCCTTCTTTCATTCATAAACATATCATTCCCATGGTCTAGCAAATATTGTTCTAAAGGATCATTAAGAGGCACAACAATAGACGCAAGACCAATAATTTCATCTTTACTAGGCAATTCTTCATTACGGGGTTGTCTACGAAATTTAGAGAAGTTAAACTCATGAGACATATCACCGAAACCAATAGTAACAACATCCTTCTTGCAATCTATCTTAGCATTAACAGTATTCAAGAAGGGTCTACCAAATATAATGGGACAAAAGCTATCTTGAGGGGAACCAAGAACAAGGAAATCAGGAGGATATTTAACTTTCCCACACAATACTTCAACATCTCTAACAATCCCAACTGGTGAAATAGTGTCTCTATTGGCAAGCTTAATTGTGACATCAATCTCCTCTATCTCAGTAGGTGCAATATCATGCATAATTTCTTTGTATAAGGAATGAGGTATTGCACTTGCACTAGCACCCATATCACATAAGCCATGATAGAAATGATATCCTATTTTAACAGAAATAACATGCATGCCTACAACATGTCTATGTTTATTTTTAGTATCAGACTAACAATTCTAGCAGCTTCATCACAGAAGTAAATAACATGCCCATCAATATTATCGGCCAAGAGATCTTTAACAATAGCAATATTAGGTTCAACTTTAACTTGCTCAGGGGGTTTGTGTGTCCTAATATTACTTTTGTTGACTACAGTTGAAACTTTAGCATGATCCTTTATTCTAACAGGGAAAGGTGGTTTCTCAACATAAGCAGTAGGAACAACATGATCATTATAAGTGATAGTCTTTTCTTCAACTTTAATAGGTGCAACTACTTTTACTTAAACGGGAGAATTATATTTAAACCACTTCTCCTTAGGGAGATCAACATGAGTAGCTAAGGATTCACAAAAAGAAGCTACTATCTCAGAGTCAAGTCCATATTTAGTGCTAAATTTACGGAAAACATCAGTATCCATAAAAGATTTAACACAATCAAACTTAGGTGTTATACCTGACTCCTTACCTTCGTCGAGATCCCAATTTCCAGAGTTGCGTTTAATTCTCTCCAATAAATTCCATTTGAATTCAATAGTCTTCATCATAAAGGAACCAGTACAAGAAGTATCGAGCATGGAGCGATTGTTGTTAGAAAGCCGAGCATAATTTTTTTGAATAATCATTTCTCTTGAGAGCTCATGATTGGGGCATGAATATAACATTGACTTAAGTCTCCCCCAAGCTTGAGCGATGCTTTCTCCTTCGCGAGGCCAAAAATTATATATATAATTACGATCACGATGAACAAGATGCATATGTTAAAACTTCTGGTGAAATTCCAATTTCAATCGCCTATAGTCCCATATTCCCATATCATCACATAGCCTATACCATGTCAATGCATCTCCCTTCAAAGATAAAGGGAAGACCTTCTTCTTGATAACATCATCGGGCATCCTGCAAGCTTAAATAATCCACAAACTTCATCCACATAGATTAAGTGTAAGTCGGGATGCAATGTTCCATCTCCCGCAAAAGGATTAGCTAGCAGTTTCTCTATCATACATGAAGGAATTTCGAAGTAAATATTTTCATTTTCAGTAGGTCCAGTAGGTTGAGGAGCAACTATTTGCTCTACCGGTCGGGGTGAAGATACCCCGAACAAGCCCCCCAAAGGATTACTTTCCATAGTAACAAGTGACAGTAAATTTCAGCACACTATATAAAATTTTTCTTACCAAATTCCACCTACCAAAGGCGCTCCACTCCCCAGCAGCGGCGCCAGAAAAGAGTCTTGATGACCCAAAAGTATAGGGGATCTATCGTAGTCCTTTCGATAAGTAAGAGTGTCGAACCCAACGAGGAGCAGAAGGAAATGATAAGCGGTTTTCAGCAAGGTATTCTCTGCAAGCACTAAAATTATCGGTAACAGATAGTTTTGTGATAAGGTAATTGGTAACGAGTAGCAAGTAATAAAAGTAAATAAGGTGCAGCAAGATGGCCCAATCCTTTTTGTAGCAAAGGACAAGCCTGGACAAACTCTTATATGAAGGAAGCGCTCCCGAGGACACATGGGAATTATCGTCAAGCTAGTTTTCATCACGATCATATGATTCGCGTTCGGTACTTTGATAATTTGATATGTGGGTGGACCGGTGCTTGGGTACTATCCTTACTTGGACAAGCATCCCACTTATGATTAACCCACATTGCAAGCATCCACAACTACAACAGAAGTATTAAGGTAAACCTAACCATAGCATGAAACATATGGATCCAAATCAGCCCCTTACGAAGCAACGCATAAACTAGGGTTTAAGCTTCTGTCACTCTAGCAACCCATCATCTACTTATTACTTCCCAATGCCTCCCCTAGGCCCAAAGAATGGTGAAGTGTCATGTAGTCGACGTTCACATGACACCACTAGAGGGATGACAACATACATCTCATCAAAATATCAAACGAATACCAAATTCACATGACTACTAATAGAAAGACTTCTCCCATGTCCTCAGGAACAAACGTAACTACTCACAAAGCATATTCATGTTCATAATCAGAGGGGTATTAATATGCATAATGGATCTGAGCATATGATCTTCCACCAAGTAAACCAACTAGCATCAACTACAAGGAGTAATCAACACTACTAGCAACCCACAGGTACCAATCTGAGGTTTGGATACAAAGATTGGACACAAGAGATGAACTAGGGTTTGAGATGAGATGGTGCTGGTGAAGATGTTGATGGAGATTAACCCCCTCCGGATGAGAGGATCGTTGGTGATGACGATGGTGATGATTTCCCCCTCCCGGAGGGAAGTTTCCCCAACAGAACAGCCCCGCTGGAGCCCTAGATTGGTTCCGCCAAGGTTTCGCCTCGTGGCGGTGGAGTCTCGTCCCGAAAACTTTCTTATGATTTTTCCTCGATGAAAGACTCCATATAGCATAAGATGGGCATCGGAGGGCCACTAGGGGGCCCATGAGGCAGGGGGCGTGCCCAGGGGGTAGGGCGCGCCCCCCACCCTCGTGGCTAGTGGGTGGCCCCACTCTGGTACTTCTTGCGCTCAGTATTTTTTATATATTCTGGAAATAACTTCCGTGAAGTTTCAGGACTTTTGGAGCTGTGCAGAATAGGTCTCTAATATTTTCTCCTTTTCCAGCCTAGAATTCCAGCTGCCGGCATTCTCCCTCTTTATGTAAACCTTGTAAAATAAGAGAGAATAGGCATAAGTATTGTGACATAATGTGTAATAATAACCCATAATGCAATAGATATCGATATAAAAGCATGATGCAAAATGAACGTATCAATAAGCACATGCAAGACATACATCAAGTGTTCTCAAATCCTTAAAGACTCAATTCGATAAGATAACTTCAAAGGGAAAACTCAATCCATCACAAGAGAGTAGAGGGGGAGAAACATCATAAGATACAACAATTATAGCAAAGCTCATGATACATCAAGATCGTACCACCTCAAGAACACGAGAGAGAGAGAGATCAAACACATAGCTACGGGTACATACCTTTAGCCCCGAGGGTGAACTACTCCCTCCTCGTCATGGAGAGTGCCGGGATGATGAACATGGCCATCGGAGAGGGATCCACCCTCCGGCAGGGTGCCGGAACGGCTGTAGATTGGTTTTCGGTGGCTACGGAAGCTTCTGGCAGCGGAACTCCCGATCTAGGTTTCTTTCTGGAAGTTTCTGTATATATAAGAGGTTTTGGCGTCGAGAACAAGTCAGGGGGGGTCTCTGGGCTGTCCACGAGGCAGGGAGGCACGCCCAGGGGGGTGGGCGCGCCCCCACCCTCGTGGGCATCTCGGGACTCTTCTGGCCCAACTCTGTTACTCCATGGCCTTCTTCTGGTCCAAAAATAAGCTCCGTCAAGTTTCAGGTCAATTGGACTCCGTTTGGTTTTCCTTTTCTGTGATACTCAAAAACAAGGAAAAAACAGAAACTGGCACTGGGCTCTAGGTTAATAGGTTAGTCCCAAAAATCATATAAAATAGCATATAAATGCATATAAAGCATCCTATATGGATAATATAATAGCATGGAACAATAAAAAATTATATATACGTTGGAGACGTATCATGGAGCAACAACCCTTTTATGTTGGCAGGTCGTTCGCACAGTCTAAGGTGCGGTGAAAATGACCAAGCGACGGTTGGTGGGACCATTGGAAGATCTGAGACGTCTAACAAGTGATCGGACGGCCGAAAGAGTTGAATCGGTATGGTGACGAATGATAACCCACAAGTATAGGGGATCACAACAGTTTTCGTGGGTAGAGTATTCAACCCAAATCTATTGATTTGACACAAGGGGAGCCAAAGAATATTCTCAAGTATTAGCAGCTGAGTTGTCAATTCAACCACACCTGGAAAACTTAATATCTGCAGCAAAGTATTTAATAGCAAAGTAATATGATAGTAGCGGTACCGGTAGCAAAAGTAACGGTAGCAGTTTTGTAGTGATTGTGATAGTGGCAATGGGAAAGTAACTAAGCAGAGATCAATATGTGAAAAGCTCATAGGCATTAGATCAGTGATGGATAATTATGCTAGCTGCGATCAATCATGCAACAGTTATAACATAGGGTGACACAGAACTAGCTCCAGTTCATCAATGTAATGTAGGCATGTATTCCGAATATAGTCATACATGCTTATGGACAAGAACTTGCATGACATCTTTTGTCCTACCCTCCCGTGGCAGCGGGGTCCTATCAGAAACTAAGAGATATTAAGGCCTCCTTTTAATAGAGTACCGGACCAAAGCATTAACACATAGTGAATACATGAACTCCTCAAACTACGGTCATCACCAGTAAGTATCCCGATGATTGTCACTTCGGGGTTAACGAATCATAACACATAATAGGTGACTATAGACTTGTAAGATTGGATCAAGAACTCACATATATTCATGAAAACACAATAGGTTCAGATCTGAAATCATGGCACTTGGGCCCTAGTGACAAGCATTAAGCATAGCAAAGTCATAGCAACATCAATCTTAGTACATAATGGATACTAGGGATCAAACCCTAACAAAACTAACTCGATTACATGATAAATCTCATCCAACCCATCACCGTCCAGCAAGCCTACGATAGAATTACTCACGCACGGCGGTGAGCATCATGAAATTGGTGATGGAGGAAGGTTGATGATGACGATGGCTACGGATTCCACTCTCCGGAGCCCCGAACGGACTCCAGATCAGCCCTCCCGAGAGAGTTTAGGGATTGGCGGCGGCTCTGTATCGTAAAACGCGATGAATCCTTCTCTCTGATTTTTTTCTCCCCAAATGTGAATATATGGAGTCAGGATGGACGTCGGTGGAGCACCAGGGGGCCCAAGAGGCAGGGGGCGTGCCCCCACCCTCGTGGACAGGGTGTGGCCCCCCTGGCCTTGATTCTTCCGCCAATATTTTTTATATATTCCAAAAATATTCTCCATTGATTTTCAGGTCATTCCGAGAACTTTTGTTTCCGCAGAAAAATAATACCATGGCAATTTTGCTGAAAACAACGTCAGTCCGGGTTAGTTCCATTCAAATCATGCAAGTTAGAGTCCAAAACAAGGGCAAAAGTGTTTGGAAAAGTAGATACGATGGAGACGTATCAACTCCCCCAAGCTTAAACCTTTGCTTGTCCTCAAGCAATTCAGTTGACAAACTGAAAGTGATAAAGAAAAACTTTTACAAACTCTATTTTCTCTTGTTGTTACAAATATGTAAAGCCAGCATTCAAGTTTTTAGCAAAGATTATGAACTAACCATATTCACAATAACATTTAGGTCTCATGTTTACTCATATCAATGGCATAATCAACTAGCGAGCAATAATAATAAATCTCGGATGACAACACTTTCTCAAAATAATCATGATATGATATAACAAGATGGTATCTCGCTAGCCCTTTCTGAGACCGCAAAACATAAATGCAGAGCACCTTTAAAGATCAAGGATTGACTAGACATTGTAATTCATGGTAAAAGAGATCCAGTCACAGTCACACTCAATATAAATTAATAGTAATGGATGCAAATGATAGTGGTGCTCTCCAACTGGTGCTTTTTAATAAGAGGATGATAACTCGGCATAAAAGTAAATAGATATGCCCTTCGCAGAGAAGCAGGGATTTGTAGAGGTGCCAGAGCTCGGTTTTGAAATAGAGATGAATAATATTTTGAGCGGTATACTTTCATTGTCAACATAACAACCGAGAGATCTCGATATCTTCCATGCTACACACATTATAGGCGGTTCCCAAACAAAATGGTAAAGTTTATACTCCCCCTACCACCAACAAACATCAATCCATGGCTTGTCCGAAACAACGGGTGCCTCCAACTAACAACAATCTTGGGGAGTCTTGTTTGCAATTATTTTGATTTGATTTAAGTATGGGACTGGGCATCTCGGTGACCAGCCATTTTCTCGTGAGTGAGGAGCGGAGTCCACTCCTCTTGAGAATAACCTGACTAGCATGGAAGATACTGACAGCCCTAGTTGATACATGAGCTATTCGAGCATAGAAAACAGAATTTTATTTGAAGGTTTAGAGTTTGGCACATACAAATTTACTTGGAATGGTAGGTAGATACTGCATATAGGAAGGTATGGTGGACTCATATGGAATAACTTTGGGGTTTATGGAATTGGATGCACAAGCAGTATTCCCGCTTAGTACAAGTGAAGGCTAGAAAGAGACTGTGAAGCGACCAGCTAGAGAGCGACAACAGTCATGAGCATGCATTAAAATTAATCAACACTGAATGCAAGCATGAGTAGGATATAATTCACCATGAACATAAATATCGTGGAGGCTATGTTAATTTTGTTTCAACTACATGCGTGAACATGTGCCAAGTCAAGCCACTCGAATCATTCAAAGGAGGATACCACCTCATCATACCACATCACAACCCTTTTAATAGCATGTTGGCACACAAGGTAAACCATTATAAACTCCTAGCAAATTAAGCATGGCATAAGTAACAATAATCTCCAATTGTCATTGCAAACATGTTTCATTCATAATAGGCTGAATCAGGAACGATGAACTAATCATATTTACAAAAACAAGAGAGGTGGAGTTCATACCAGCTTCTCTTATCTCAATCAGTTCATCATATATCGTCATTATTGCCTTTCACTTGCACGACCGAACAATGTGGATAATAATAATAGTGCACGTGCATTGGACTAAGCAGGAATCTGTGAGCATTCAATTCAAGGGAGAAGACAAGGTAATATGGGCTCTCCGTTAGATCAATAATAAAGCATATGAGAGCCACTCAACATTTTCATCGAGGACTTCTCCTCTCAACCCCCAAAGAAAAGAAAAGAAACAAAACTATTTACATGGGAAAGCTCCCAACAAGCAAAAGAAGAACGAGAAATCTTTTTGGGTTTTCTTTTAATTATTACTACTATGGGCATGGAAAGTAAACTAGCTAAAAGCTACAACTAATTTTTTTGGTTTTTCTTAAGGTTTATCAAACACACAAGAAGAAAGCTTAAAACAGAAAATAAACTACATGGATGATACAATGAAAGAGTATGAGCACCGACAACTAGCATGAGTGTGTGAACATGAATGTAATGTCGGTGAGGAATACGTACTCCCCCAAGCTTAGGCTTTTGGCCTAAGTTGGTCTATGGCCACGGCTGGCCTGGTGGAGACCCAAAGTTGTACCTGGGGTCGTACTGAGGAGGGTCCTCAAGGTGCCACTGGTTGGCGATCTCCTCCGGATCCCACTGATAAACAGACTGATGGTGAGGATCAGATAGTGGCTCCGGCTCTGAAGCTGATGTCAGGCTCTGGTATGCCTGAACAGCCTCTGGCAAGACAATATACGCGCCTGAAAATATGTTGAACAAAGAGGGAGCAGGCAAGGTAATAGTCTCAAAGTAATTCTTATCAAATAACAGTCTATAGTTGAGCATCTTCTTCTTATTCTTAACAATAAAATCATGTGCTACCATACTATTATAATCTAGAAAAATATGAGGCAGCAACTTTTCCTCTTTCTCATAATGCCTAATAGGTATGTTAAAGTGTGCAGCAAGGCGCGAGGCAAAGATGCCTCCTAAAACGGGACCCTTTGTACGGTTCAGATTTAACCGTTTAGCAACAATAGTGCCTAAACTAAAAGTGGTATCATGAAACAAAGCATGGCGCAAAATAACAATATCAGGGGCACTAAGATTCCCACAGTTCCCGTGACCAATTAAGCATCTACTAGCAAATATTGCGAAGTAACGTAGAACAGGAAAATGTATGCTAGTAATTCTTGCATCGGAAACCTTCCTCGTTTCCCCTATAGCAATCATATCAATAAATCCTTCCACATCATTATGATGTGGTTCCTCTATCCTGCCCTCAAAGGGTATCCTACAAACCCGGCAAAAATCATAGAGTGACATCTCCTTATGCTCATCATATAAATAAAATTCCACCGAAGGTGGCGATCTCCTAGCATGGAAATGAAAATTTTGCACAAAAATATTGGTGAGTAGAAGATACTGTTCACGCTGGTCATGGAGGAAGTCGGTGAGGCCTGCATTCTCAGCCAAATAATAAAAATCTTCATAAATCCCGTCTTCTCTCAAGAACTCATCATAAGGCCATTCACACGCCCGAACTTCCGCAGTGCGAGGGAGATTATATTTGGGCTTCTTATTTTCTTCACCTTGCTTATCCTTCGAGCGTCGGCTTGAGGAACCCCTAAAAAATCTCTTCATCTTTTTCTGAAAATTTTAGTAACTTAAAATAAAAGTGAACCAAACTCAACAAGATTGATAGCAACTACTCCTACAAGTGCCTAAAGGCCATATCATGCATTAAAACTACTTTGGACCAAATAAATTGACATGCAAGCTCAAGAACAGGGTCACCTAAGCAGCAAAAATTTGCAATAAATAAAGCACTAGAACAAAAACTAATTGGACCATTGGAGGAGTCACATACCGAAGAACAATCCTCCAAAGAAGTTTTGTGAATGGAGCTTTGAGTAAGGAGATCGAAAATGGCAGCAAGATGAGCTAGAACTCGGGTTTGAGCTGGTGGGTAGTTTTTTTGGAGCAAGACGAAGTGTGTGGGTGCAAGGATAAGTGGAGGGGACCCACGTGGGGTCCATGAGGCAGGGGGCGCGCCCAGGGGGTGGGTGCGCCCTCCACCCTCATGGGCACGTGGTGGGTCCCCCTGGTGTGTTCTCAGTGCCAATAATTCTCAAATATTCTAGAAAAAATCATATTAAATTTTCAGGGCATTTGGAGAACTTTTATTTTTGGGGTACTTTTTATTGCAAGGATAATTCAAAAAACAGACAAAAAATACTATTTTTACTTTATTTAATCTAAATAACAAAAAGTAAAAAGAGGGTACAGAGAGTTGTGCTTTCTAACTTCATCCATCTCATGCTCATCAAAAGGAATCCACTAACAAGGTTGATCAAGTCTTGTTAACAAACTCTTTTCGAATAACATGAAACCGGAGAATTTTCGAATAACACTAAGTTACCTCAACAAGGATATGCATGTCCCCAACAATAAGAATATCATATTTCTTCTTGACAGTAGGAAGAGGAAATTCAAAACCTCCAATAGTAATTGTTGAAAATTTTCCAATAGAATTGATACTATGGACTTGAGGTTGTTTCCTCGAAAAGTGTATCGTATGCTCATTACCATTAACATGAAAAGTGACATTGCCTTTGTTGCAATCAATAACAGCCCCTGCAGTATTCAAAAAGGGTCTTCCAAGAATAATAGACATATTATCGTCCTCGGGAATATTAGGAATAACAAAGTCCGTTAAAATAGTAACGTTTGCAACCACAACAGGCACATCCTCACAAATACCAACATGTATAGCAGTTGATTTATCAGCCATTTGCAAAGATATTTCAGTAGGCGTCAACTTATTCAAATCAAGTCTATGATATAAAGAGAGAGGCATAACACTAACATCGGCTCCAAGATCACATAACGCAGTTTTAACATAGTTTCTTTTAATAGAGCATGGTATAGTTGGTACTCATGGATCTCCTAGTTTCTTTGGTATTCCACCCTTAAAAGTATAATTAGCAAGCATGGTGGAAATTTCAGCTTCCGGTATCTTTCTTTTATTTGTAACAATATCTTTCATATACTTAGCATAAGGATTCATTTTAAGCATATCAGTCAAACGCATACGCAAAAAGATAGGTCTATCATTTCATCAAAGCGCTCAAAATCCTCATCATCCTTTTTCTTGGATGGTTTAGGAGGAAAGGGCATGGGTTTCTGAACCCATGGTTCGCTTTCTTTACCGTGCTTCCTAGCAACAAAATCTCTCTTATCATAACGTTGATTCATTGATGGTGGGTTATCAAGATCAACAGCAGGTTCAATCTCTACATCATTGTCATTGCTAGGTTGAGTATCAACATGAACATCAGCATTAACATTATCACTAGGTTCATGTTCATTATCAGATTGTGTTTCAGCATTAGAAATAGAAATATCATTGGGATTCTCAGGTGTATCTACAACAGGTTCACTAGAAGCATGCAAAGTCCTATCATTTTTCTTTTTCTTCCTCTTAGAAGAACTAGGTGCATCAATATTAATTCTCTTAGAATCCTGCTCAATTCTCTTAGGGTGGCCCTTAGGATACAAAGGTTCCTGAGTCATCTTACCCCCTCTAGTCATAACTCTAACAGAATTATCATTTTCTTATTATTTAATTCATTGAGCAAATCATTCTGAGCTTTAAGTACTTGTTCTACTTGAGTGGTAACCATAGAAGCATGTTTACTAATAAGTTTAAGTTCACCTTTAACATTAGCTATATAATCACTCAAGTGTTCAATCATATAAGCATTACATTTCAATTGTCTACCAACATAAGCATTACATTTTTCTTGTTTAACAATAAAATTATCAAACTCATCTAAGCATTGGCTAGCAGACTTATAACAAGGAATAACACCTTCATCAAATCTATAGAGAGAATTTACCTTTACTACCTGTGTCGGGTTATCAAGACCATGTATTTCTTCAATAGGCGGTAAATTCTTGACGTCTTCAGCTTTAATACCTTTTTCTTTCATAGATTTCTTTACCTCTTGCATATCTTCAGGACTGAGAAATAGAATACCCCTTTTCTTCGGAGTTGGCTTAGGAGTTGGTTCAGGAAGTGTCCAATCATTTTCATTACTCAACATATTATTCAATAGCAATTCAGCTTGATCAGTTGTTCTTTCCCTGAAAACACAACCAACACAACTATCTAGGTGGTCTCTGGAAGCATTGGTTAGTCCATTATAAAAGATATCAAGTATTTCATTTTTCTTGAGAGGATGATCAGGCAAAGCATTAAGTAATCAGAGAATCCTCCCCCAAGCTTGTGGGAGACTCTCTTCTTCAATTTGCACAAAATTATATACTTCCCTTAAGGCAGCTTGTTTCTTATGAGCAGGGAAATATTTAGCAGAGAAGTAATAAATCATATCCTGGGGACTACGCACACAACCAGGATCAAGAGAATTAAACTATGTTTTAGCATCACCCTTTAATGAGAACGGAAATAGCTTAAGGATAAAGTAATAGCGAGTTTTCTCATCATTAGTGAACAGGGTGGCTATATCATTTAATTTAGTAAGATGTGCCACAACAGTTTCAGATTCATAGCCATAGAAAGGATCAGATTCAACCAAAGTAATTAACTCAGGATCGATAGAGAAATCATAATCCTCATCGGAAATACAGATAGGTGAAGTAGCAAAAGCAGGGTCATATTTCATTCTAGCATTCAAAGATTTTTCTTTAAGCTTAGCTAATAATTTCCTAAGATCATACCTATCATTGCAAGCAAGAAACTCTCTAGGAGTCTCTTCATCCATAACATAACCCTCAGGCACAACAGGTAATTCATAGGGAAAATTTTGTTTTTGCCACTCTAGATTTTGCCAATTTTTCTTATGCCACTCTAGATTTTGACATTTCACTTTTGCCACTCTTAGATTTTGACAATTATCACAATTGCCATTCTGTGGCAAAAGCAAAATAATTTTATTTCATTTTTGCCACTCTTAGCTTTTGACAATTATCACAATTGCCACTCTCAGCATTTTGCTTTTGCCACGGGAATGGCAATTGTGATAATTGTCAAAAACTAAGAATGGCAAAAGTGAAATGTCAAAATCTAGAGTGGCATAAGGAAAATTGGCAAAATCTAGAGTGGCAAAAACAAAAATTTCCCTAATTCATATCTAGGGGGAGAATCTTCATCATCACTTTCATCAATATTATCAGTTTCAATAATTTCATTCTCTCTAGCCCTAGCAAGTTGTTCATCAAGAAATTCACCTAGTGACATAGTAGTATCAAGCATAGAAGTAGTTTCATCATAAGCATCATGCAAAGCAGACATGGCATCATCAATAACATGCGACATACCAAAATGAATAGCAAGAGTAGGTGTCGCAAGTTTACTTAAAACAGAAGGTGAATCAAGTGCAGAGCTAGATGGCAGTTCCTTACCTCCCCTGTAGTTGAGGGAATTTTTTTGGTTCTTTGATCTTTCAAGTTCTTCATAGTGATCAAAAGATATAAATCCCAAGTGACTCAAAGAATAGAGCTATACTCCCCTGCAACGGCGCTAGAAAATAGTCTTGATAACCCACAAGTATAGGGGATCGCAATAGTTTTCGAGGGTAGAGTATTCAACCCAAATTTATTGATTCGACGCAACGGGAGCCAAAGAATATTCTCAAGTATTAGCAGCTGAGTTGTCAATTCAACCACACCTGGAAAACTTAAGATCTGCGGCAAAGTATTTAGTAGCAAAGTAATATGATAGTAGCGGTAACGGTATCAAAAGTAACGGTAGCAGTTTTGTAGTGATTGTAACAGTGGCAACGGGAAAGTAACTAAGCAGAGACCAATATGTGAAAAGCTCATAGGCATTGGATCAGTGATGGATAATTATGCCAGATGCGATCAATCATGCAATAGTTATAACATAGGGTGACACAGAACTAGCTACAGTTCATCAATGTAATGTAGGCATTGTTGGGGATCATTGCAGAAATTAAAAAAATTTCTACGCATCACCAAGATTAATCTGTGGAGTAACTAGCAATGAGAGGGGAGTGCATCTTCATACCCTTGAAGATTGCGAGTCGGAAGCGTTGCAAGAACGCGGTTGGAGGAGTCATACACGTAGTGATTCAGATCGCGGCCGAATCCGATCTAAGCACCGAACAATGGTGCCTCCGCGTTCAACACATGTGCAGCCCGGTGACGTCTCCCGCACCTTGATCTAGCAAGGAGGAGGGAGAGGTTGAGGAAGAAGGCTCCAACAGCAGCACGACAGCGTGGTGGTGATGGAGTGGCAGTTCTCCGGCAGGGCTTCTCCAAGCTCACGCGGAGGAGGAGAGGTGTTGGGGAGGGGAGGGGCTGCGCCTTGGATGTGGTGCTGCAGCCCTCCCCTCACCCCTCTATTTATAGGTAGAAGGGGGAAGGGGGCCGGCTCCTCTAGATGAGATCTAGAGGGGGGGCGGCGGCCAAGGGGGAGGGGGCTTGCCCCCCAAGCAAGGGGGGCACCCCCCTTTAGGGTTCCCCCCAAACCCTAGGCGCATGGGCCCTAGGGGGGATGGTGCCCAGCCCACTAGGGGCTGGTTCCCTTCCACCTACAGCCCATAAGGCCCTCCGGGACAGGTGGACCTTCCCGGTGGACCCCCGGAACCCCTCCAGTGGTCCCGGTACAATACCGGTATACCCCCAAATATTTTCGGTGACCGTATGATAACTTCCCATATATAAATCTTCACCTCCGGACTATTTCGGAACTCCTCGTGACGTCCGGGATCTCATCCGGGACTCCAAAAAACATTCGGTAATCACATACAAATCTTCCTAATAACCCCAGCATCATCGAACCTTAAGTGTGTAGACCCTACGGGTTCGGGAACCATGGAGACATGACCGAGACAACTCTTCGGCCAATAACCAACAGTGGGATCTGGATACCCATGTTGGCTGGCTCCCACATGTTCCATGATGATCTCATCGGATGAACCACAATGTCGAGGATTCAAGCAATCCCGTATACAATTCCCTTTCTCAACCGGTACGTTACTTGCCCGAGATTCGATCGTCGGTATCCCAATACCTCGTTCAATCTCGTTACCGGCAAGTCACTTTAATCGTTGTGTAACACATCATCCCGTGACCAACCCTTAGTCACATTGAGCTCATTACGATGATGTCTTACCGAGTGGGCCCAGAGATACCTCTCCGTCATACGGAGTGACAAATCCCAGTCTTGATTCGTGCCAACCCAACAAACACTTTTAGAGATACCCGTAGTGCACCTTTATAGTCACCCATTTACGTTGTGACGTTTGGCACACCCAAAGTATTCCTACAGTATCCGGGAGTTGCACAATCTCATGGTCTAAGGAAAAGATACTTGACATTAGAAATGCTTTAGCAGACGAACTACACGATCTTGCGCTATGCTTAGGATTGGGTCTTGTCCATCACATCATTCTCCTAATGATGTGATCCCGTTATTAATGACATCCAATGTCCATGGTCAGGAAACCGTAACCATCTATTGATCAACGAGCTAGTCAACTAGAGGCTCACTAGGGACATGTTGTGGTCTATGTATTCACACATGTATTATGATTTCCGAATAACACAATTATAGCATGAACAATAGACAATTACCATGAACAAGGAAATATAATAATAACCATTTTATTATTGCCTCTAGGGCATATTTCCAACAGTCTCCCACTTGCACTAGAGTCAATAATCTAGTTACATTGTGATGAATCGAACACCCATAGAGTTTTGGTGTTGATCATGTTTTGCTCAAGGAAGACGTTTAGTCAACGGATCTGCGACATTCAGGTCCGTATGCACTTTACAAATATCTATGTCTCAATTTTGAACATTTTCACGAATGGAGTTGAAGCGACGCTTGATATGCCTGGTCTTCTTGTGAAACCCGGGCTCCTTGGAAAGGGCAATAGCTCCAGTGTTGTCATAGAAGAGAGTCATCGGGCCCGATGCATTGGGAATAACTCCTAGGTCGGTAATGAACTCCTTCATCCAGATTGCTTCTTGTGCTGCCTCCGAGGATGCCATGTACTCCGCTTCACATGTAGATCCCGCCATGATGCTTTGCTTGCAACTACACCAGCTGACTGCCCCACCATTCAAAATATACGCGTATCCGGTTTGTGACTTGGAGTCATCCAGATCGGTGTCGAAGCTAGCATAGACGTAACCATTTACGACGAGCTCTTCGTCACCTCCATAAACGAGAAACATATCCTTAGTCATTTTCAGGTACTTCAGGATATTCTTGACCGCTGTCCAGTGTTCCATGCCGGGATTACTTTGGTACCTTCCTACCAAACTCACGTTAAGGTTTACATTAGGTCTGGTACACAGCATGGCATACATAATAGACCCTGTGGCCGAGGCATAGGGGACGACACTCATCTTTTCTCTATCTTCTGCCGTGGTCAGGCATTGAGCCATGCTCAATCTCATACCTTACAATACAGGCAAGAACCCCTTCTTGGACTGATCCATATTGAACTTCTTCAATATCTTGTCAAGGTATGTACTTTGTGAAAGACCAATGAGGCGTCTCGATCTATCTCTATAGATCTTGATGCCTAATATATAAGCAGCTTCTCCAAGGTCCTTCATTGAAAAACACTTGTTCAAGTAGGCCTTTATGCTTTCCAAGAATTCTATATCATTTCCCATCAATAGTATGTCATCCACATATAATATGAGAAATGCTACAGAGCTCCCACTCACTTTCTTGTAAACACAGGCTTCTCCATAAGTCTGCGTAAACCCAAACGCTTTGATCATCTCATCAAATCGAATGTTCCAACTCCGAGAGGCTTGCACCAGCCCATAGATTGAGCGTTGGAGCTTGCACACCTTGTCAGCATTCTTAGGATCGACAAAACCTTCCGGCTGCATCATATACAATTCTTCCTTAAGGAACCCATTAAGGAATGCCGTTTTGACGTCCATTTGCCATATCTCATAATCATAGAATGCGGCAATTGCTAACATGCTTTGGACGGACTTCAGCTTCGCTACGGGTGAGAAAGTCTCATCGTAGTCAACCCCTTGAACTTGTCGATAACCCTTAGCGACAAGCCGAGCATTATAGATGGTCACATTACCATCTGTGTCTGTCTTCTTCTTAAAGATCCATTTATTTTCTATGGCTCGCCGATCATCGGGCAAGTCAGTCAAAGTCCATACTTCGCTTTCATACATGGATCCTATCTCGGATTTCATGGCTTCCAGCCATTTGTCGGAATCTGGGCCCGCCATCGCTTCCTCATAGTTCAAAGGTTCACCATTGTCTAACAACATGATTTCCAGGACAGGGTTGCCGTACCACTCTGGTGCGGAACGTGTCCTTGTGGACCTATGAACTTCAGTAGCAACTTGATCTGAAGTTTCATGATCATCATCATTAACTTCCTCTCTAGTCGGTGCAGGCACCTCAGGAACATTTTCTTGAGCTGCGCCATTCTCCGGTTCAAGAGGCAATACTTCATCAAGTTCTACTTTCCTCCCACTTACTTCTTTCGAGAGAAACTCTTTCTCTAGAAAGGATCCATTCTTGGCAACAAAGATCTTGCCTTCAGATCTAAGGTAGAAGGTATACCCAATAGTTTCTTTAGGGTATCCTATGAAGACACATTTTTCCGATTTGAGTTCGAGCTTTTCAGGTTGAAGTTTCTTGACATAAGCATCGCATCCCCAAACTTTCAGAAACGACAGCTTAGGTTTCTTACCAAACCACAATTCATATGGTGTCGTATCAACGGATTTCGACGGAGCCCTATTTAAAGTGAATGCGGCAGTCTCTATAGCATAACCCCAAAATGACAGTGGTAGATCCGTAAGAGACATCATAGATCGTACCATACCCAATAGAGTGCGATTACGACGTTCAGACACACCATTACACTGAGGTGTTCCAGGCGGCGTGAGTTGTGAAACAATTCTGCATTTCCTTAAGTGTGTGCCAAATTCGTGACTCAAATATTCTCCCCCACGATCTGATTGTAAAAACTTGATTTTCCTGTCACGTTGATTCTCAACCTCACTCTGAAATTCCTTGAACTTTCAAAGGTCTTAGACTTGTGTTTCATTAAGTAGACATACCCATATCTACTCAAGTCATCAGTGAGGGTGAGGACATAACGATAGCCACCGCGAGCCTCAACACTCATTGGACCGCACACATCAGTATGTATGATTTCCAATAAGTTGGTTGCTCGCTTCATTGTTCCGGAGAATGTAGTCTTGGTCATTTTGCCCATGAGGCATGGTTCGCACGTGTCAAATGATTCATAATCAAGAGACTCCAAAAGTCCATCCGCATGGAGTTTCTTCATGCGTTTGACACCAATGTGACCAAGGCGGCAGTGCCACGAGTATGTGGGACTATCATTATCAGCCTTACATCTTTTGGCATTCACACTATGAATATGTGTAACATCACGTTCGAGATTAAATAAGAATAAACCATTGACCAGCAGGGCATGACCATAAAACATGTCTCTCATATAAATAGAACAACCATTATTCTCAGATTTAAATGAGTAGCCATCTCGCATTAAACGAGATCCAGATACAATGTTCATGCTCAAAGATGGTACTAAATAACAATTATTGAGGTTTAAAACTAATATCATAGGTAAATGTAGAGGTAGCGTGCCGACGGCGATCACATCGACCTTGGAACCATTCCCGACGCGCATCGTCACCTCATCCTTCGCCAGTCTCCGCTTATTCCGCAGCTCCTGTTTTGAGTTACAAATATGAGAAACCGCACCGGTATCAAATACCCAGGAGGTACTATGAGCGCTGGTGAGGTACACATCAATAACGTGTATATCTCATATACCTTTGACATTGCTGGCCTTCTTATCCGCTAAGTACTTGGGGCAGTTCCGCTTCTAGTGACCGTTTCCCTTGCAATAAAAGCACTCAGTCTCAGGCTTGGGTCCATTCTTTGTCTTCTTCCCTGCAGCTTGCTTACCGGGCGCGGCAACTCCCTTGCCGTCCTTCTTGAAGTTCTTTTTACCCTTGCCTTTCTTGAACTTAGTGGTTTTATTCACCATCAACACTTGATGTTCCTTTTTGATTTCCACTTCCGCTGATTTCAGCATTGAATATACCTCAAGAATGGTCTTTTCCATCCCCTGCATATTGAAGTTCATCACAAAGCTCTTGTAGCTAGGTGGGAGCGACTGAAGGATTCTGTCAATGACCACATCATCCGGGAGGTTAACTCCCAGCTGAGACAAGTTGTTGTGCAACCCAGACATTTTGAGTATGTCCTCGCTGACGGAACTATTCTCCTCCATCTTACAACTGTAGAACTTGTCGGAGACTTCATATCTCTCGACCCGGGCATGAGCTTGGAAAACCATTTTCAGCTCTTGGAACATCTCATATGCTCCATGTTGCTCAAAATGCTTTTGGAGCCCTGGTTCTAAGCTGCAAAGCATGCCGCACTGAACCAGGGAGTAATCATCACTGCGCGTCTGCCAGGCGTTCATAACGTCTTGTTCTGCTGGGAAAACAGGTGCTTCACCTAGCGGTGCATCAAGGACATATGCCTTCCTGGCAGCTATGAGGATAATCCTCAGGTTACGGACCCAGTCCGTGTAGTTGCTGCCATCGTCTTTCAGCTTGGTTCTCTCTAGGAACGCGTTGAAGTTGAGGGCAACATTAGCGTGGGCCATTTGATCTACAAGACATATTGCAAAGATTTTTAGACTATGTTCATGATAATTAAGTTCATCTAATCAAATTATTTAATGAACTCCCACTCAGATAGACATCCCTCTAGTCATCTAAGTGATACATGATCCGAGTCAACTAGGCCGTGTCTGATCATCACGTGAGACGGACTAGTCATCATCGGTGAACATCTTCATGTTGATCGTATCTTCTATACGACTCATGTTCGACCTTTCGTGTTCCGAGGCCATGTCTGTACATGCTAGGCTCGTCAAGTCAACCTAAGTGTATTGCGTGTGTAATTCTGGCTTACACCCGTTGTATGCGAACATTAGAACCTATCACACCCGAGCATCGCGTGGTGCTTCGGAACAACGGACCTTAGCAACGGTGCACAGTTAGGGGGAACACTTTCTTGAAATTATTGCGAGGGATCATCTTATTTATGCTACCGTCGTTCTAAGAAAATAAGATGTAAAACATGATAAACATCACATGCAATCAAATAGTGACATGATATGGCCAATATCATTTTGCTCCTTTTGATCTCCATCTTCGGGGCGCCATGATCATCATTGTCACCGGCATGACACAATGCCATCATCATGATCTCCATCATTGTGTCGTCATGAAGTTGTCTCGCCAACTATTACTTCTACTACTATGGCTAACGGTTAGCAATAAAGTAAAGTAATTACATGACGTTTATGTTGACACGCGGGTCATAAATAAATTAAGACAACTCCTATGGCTCCTGCCGGTTGTCATACTCATCGACATGCAAGTCGTGATTCCTATTACAAGAACATGATCAATCTCATACATCACATATATCATTCATCACATCCTTTTGGCCATATCACATCACACGGCATATGCTGCAAAAACAAGTTAGACGTCCTCTAATTGTTGTTGCAAGTTTTTTTATGTGGCTGCTATAGGTTTCTAGCAAGAATGTTTCTTACCTACGCCAAAACCACAACGTGATATGCCAATTTCTATTTACCCTTCATAAGGACCCTTTTCATCGAATCTGATCTGACCAAAGTGGGAGAGACAGACACCCGCTAGCCACCTTATGCAACTAGTGCATGTCAGTCGGTGGAACCAGTCTCACGTAAGCGTACGTGTAAGGTCGGTCCGGGCCGCTTCATCCCACGATGCCGCCGAATCAAGATAAGACTAGTAACGGCAAGTAAATTGACAAAATCGACGCCCACAACAACTTGTGTTCTACTCGTGCATAGAAACTACGCATAGACCTAGCTCATGATGCCACTGTTGGGGATCATTGCAGAAATTAAAAAAAATTCTACGCATCACCAAGATCAATCTATGGAGTAACTAGCAACGAGAGGGGAGTGCATCTTCATACCCTTGAAGATCGCGAGTCGAAAGCGTTGCAAGAACGCGGTTGGAGGAGTCGTACACGTAGTGATTCAGATCGCAGCCGAATCCGATCTAAGCACCGAACAACGGTGCCTCCACGTTCAACACACGTGCAGCCCGGTGACATCTCCCGTGCCTTGATCCAGCAAGGAGGAGGGACAGGTTGAGGAAGAAGGCTCCAACAGCAGCACGACGGCGTGGTGGTGATGGAGTGGCAGTTCTCCGGCAGGGCTTCGCCAAGCTCACGCGGAGGAGGAGAGGTGTTGGGGAGGGGAGGGGCTGCGCCTTGGATGTGGTGTTGCAGCCCTCCCCTCGCCCCTCTATTTATAGGGAGAAGGGGGATGGGGGCCGGCCCCTCTAGATGAGATCTAGAGGGGGGCGGCGGCCAAGGGGGAGGGGGCTTGCCCCCCAAGCAAGGGGGGCACCCCCCTTTAGGGTTCCCCCCAAACCCTAGGCGCATGGGCCCTAGGGGGGATGGCTCCCAGCCCACTAGGGGCTGGTTCCCTTCCACCTACAGCCCATAAGGCCCTCCGGGGCAGGTGGACCCTCCTGGTGGACCCCCGAAACCCCTTCGGTGGTCCCGGTACAATACCGGTATACCCCCGAATATTTCCGGTGACCGTATGATGACTTCCCATATATAAATCTTCACCTCCGGACTATTCCGGAACTCCTCATGACGTTCGAGATCTCATCCGGGACTCCGAACAACATTCGGTAATCACATAAATCTTCCTAATAACCCCAGCGTCATCGAACCTTAAGTGTGTAGACCCTACGGGTTCGGGAACCATGCAGACATGACCGAGACAACTCTCCGGCCAATAACCAACAGCGGGATCTGGATACCCATGTTGGCTCCCACATGTTCCACGATGAACTCATCGGATGAACCACGATGTCGAGGATTCAAGCAATCCCGTATACAATTCCCTTTGTCAATCGGTACTTACTTGCCCGAGATTCAATCGTCGGTATTCCAATACCTCGTTCAATCTCGTTACCAGCAAGTCACTTTACTCGTTGTGTAACACATCATCCCGTGACCAACCCTTAGTCACATTGAGCTCATTATGATGATGTCTTACCGAGTGGGCCCAGAGATACCTCTCCGTCATACGGAGTGACAAATCCCAGTCTCGATTCGTGCAAACCCAACAGACACTTTCAGAGATACCCGTAGTGCACCTTTATAGTCACCCAGTTACGTTGTGACGTTTGGCACACCCAAAGTATTCCTATAGTATCCGGGAGTTGCACAATCTCATGGTCTAAGGAAAAGATACTTGACATTAGAAAAGCTTTAGCAGACGAACTACACGATCTTGCGCTATGCTTAGGATTGGGTCTTGTCCATCACATCATTCTCCTAATGATGTGATCCTGTTATCAATGACATCCAATGTCCATGGTCAGGAAACCGTAACCATCTATTGATCAACGAGCTAGTCAACTAGAGGCTCACTAGGGACATGTTGTGGTCTATGTATTCACACATGTATTACGATTTCTGGATAACACAATTATAGCATGAACAATAGACAATTATCATGAACAAGGAAATATAATAATAACCATTTTATTATTGCCTCTAGGGCATATTTCCAACAGGCATGTATTCCAAATATAGTCATACGTGCTTATGGAAAAGAACTTGCATGACATCTTTTGTCCTACCCTCCCGTGGCAGCGGGGTCCTATTGAAACTAAGGGATATTAAGGCCTTCTTTTAATAGAGTACCAGACCAAAGCATTAACACATAGTGAATACATGAACTCCTCAAACTACGGCCATCACCGGTAAGTATCCCGATTATTGTCACTTCGGGGTTAACGGATCATAACACATAATAGGTGACTATAGACTTGCAAGACAGGATCAAGAACTCACATATATTTATGAAAACATAATAGGTTCAGATCTGAAATCATGGCACTCGGGCCCTAGTGACAAGCATTAAGCATAGCAAAGTCATAGCAACATCAATCTCAGAACATAATTGATACTAGGGATCAAACCCTAACAAAACTAACTCGATTACATGATAAATCTCATCCAACCCATCACCGTTCAGCAAGCCTACGATGGAATTACTCACGCACAGCGGTGAGCATCATGAAATTGGTGATGGAGGAAGGTTGATGATGACGATGGCTACGGATTCCCCTCTCCGGAGCCCCGAACGGACTCCATATCAGCCCTCCCGGGAGAGTTTAGGGCTTGGCGGCGGCTCCGTATCAGAAAACATGATGAATCCTTCTCTCTGTTTTTTCTCCCCGAACGTGAATATATGGAGTCAGGTGGACGTCGGTGGAGCACCAGGGGGCCCATGAGGCAGGGGGCACGCCCAGGGGGAGGCGCACCCCACCCTCGTGGACAGGGTGTGGCCCCCCTGGCCTTGATTATTCCGCCAGTATTTTTTATATATTCCAAAAATATTCTCCGTTGATTTTCAGGTCATTCCGAGAACTTTTGTTCTGCACAAAAATAACACCATGGCAATTCTGCTGAAAACATCGTCAGTACGGTTTAGTTCCATTCAAATCATGCAAGTTAGAGTCCAAAACAAGGGCAAAAGTGTTTGGAAAAGTAGATACGATGGAGACGTATCAACGAACATGAAATTGGACGCCATAAGGTAGCGGCCGAGGGAATACAAGCAAGCGGAGAAGGATGAATTGTTCTTTTTTCTCCATCGAAGTGGAAGGGGAACATCACATGGGGGTGATGTACAAGAGCAATGGGTTGTTTCTATGCCCATTTAATGAAATGACGCATAGGTTGTTTTTTCGGATCAGCGACCCTTTTATGTTGGCGGGCCGTTCACATAGTCTAAGGTGCGGCGAAAATGACCTAGCTACGATTAGTGGGACCATTGAAAGATCTGAGACATCTAACAAGTGATCGGATGACCAAAAGAGTTGAATAGTTTTCGTGCCTCGTAGCTAGCTCGGTTTTACTGTTTTTCAATTGACTTGATTTCATTGTCACATAGCAGATGGCAAAATAGATTAACAGGGTTGATGCACAACCAGGAATATAAGTCATTATTTATTTGCTTTGTGTGTTTTTAATTAGATATGGTTTATATTAGATCAATAGAACATTGAATACAACCAGATATAGAGTAACTAAATTCGCATACACAAAAAATGACCCTAAACAAAGGAGAGAGTATGACTACGATTATGTGTCTCGCAATTCTTCATGAAGTTGCTGAACGAAATGTGCCCTAGAGGAAATAATAAAGTTGTTATTTGTTTTTATTTATATCATGATAAATGTTTATTATTCATGCTAGAATTGTATTAACCAGAAACTTAGTACATGTGTGAATACATAGACAAACAGAGTGTCCCTAGTATGCCTCTACTTGACTAGCTCGTTAATCAAAGATGGTTAAGTTTCCTAGCCATGGAAATGTGTTGTCATTTGATGAATGGGATCACATCATTAGAGAATGATGTGATGGATAAGACCCATCCATTAGCTTAGCATAATGATCGTTTAGTTTTATTGCTACTGATTTCTTCATGACTTATACATGTTCCTCTGACTATGAGATTATGCAACTCCCAAATACCGGAGGAACACCTTGTGTGCTATCAAACATCACAATGTAACTGGGTAATTATAAAGATGCTCTACAGGTGTCTCCGATGGTGTTTGTTGAGTTGGTATAGACCGAGATTAGGATTTGTCACTCCGTCTATCGGAGAGGTATCTCTGGGCCCTCTCGGTAATGTACATCACTATGAGCCTTGCAAGAAATGTGACTAATGAGTTAGTTGCAGGATGATGCATTACAGAATGAGTAAAGAGACTTGCCGGTAAAGAGATTGAACTAGGTATGATGATACCGACGATCGAATCTCGGGCAAGTAACATACCGATGACAAAGGGAACAACGTATGTTGTTATGCGGTTTGACCGTAAAGATCTTTGTAGAATATGTAGGAGCCAATATGAGCATCCAAGTTCAGCTATTGGTTATAGACCGGAGATGTGTCTCGATCATGTCTACATAGTTCTCGAACCCGTAGGGTCCACACGCTTAATGTTCGATGACGATTTGTATTATGAGTTATGTGATTTGATGTACCGAAGGTTGTTCGGAGTCCCGGATGAGATTACGGACATGACGAGGAGTCTCGAAATGGTCGATACGTAAAGATCAATATATTGGAAGGCTATATTCGGACATCGGAAAGGTTCCGAGTGATTCGGGTATTTTTCGGAGTACTAGAGAGTTATGGGAATTTGCCGGGGAAGTAATGGGTCATACAGGAAAGGAGAGAAGGGCCTCAAGGGGTGGCTGCGAGCCCCCCCATGGGCTGGCCCGAATTGGACTAGGGAGGGGGTGGCGCCCCCCTATTTCCTTCTCTCCCTCTTCCCCTTCCTTCTTCTCCTACTCCAACAAGGGAAAGGGGGAAACCTACTACTACTAGGAGTAGGAATCCCCCTTGGTGCGCGCCATAGAGAGGGCCGGCCCTACCCTCCTCCACTCCTTTATATACGGGGGAGGGGGACACCCGATAGACACACAAGTTGATCATTGATCTCTTAGCTGTGTGCAGTGCCCCCTTCCACCATAATCCACCTCGGTCATATCGTAGCGGTGCTTAGGCGAAGCCCTGTTCCGGTAGCATCATCATCACCGTCATCACGCCGTCGTGCTAACGAAGCTCTCCCTCGACACTCTGCTGGATCGTGAGTTCGTGGGACGTCACCGAGCCGAACTTGTGCAGATCGCAGAGGTGACATACGTTCGGTACTAGGATCGGTTGATTGTGAAGAAGTACGACTACATCAACTGCGTTGTCATAACGCTTCCGCTTACGGTCTACGAGGGTACGTAGACAACACTCTCCCCTCTCGTTGCTATGCATCACCATGATAGATCTTGCACGTGCCTAGGAATTTATTTGAAATTACTGCGTTCCCCAACAGTGGTATCAGATCCAGGTTTATGCGTAGATGTTATATGCACGAGTAGAACACAAAGGAGTTGTGGGCGTGAGTATATACATATTTCTTGCCGTTACTAGTTAATTCTTGATTCGGCGGTATTGTTGGATGAAGCGGCCGAGACCGACATTACACGTATGCTTACGCGAGACTGGTTCTACCGCCGTGCTTCGCACACAGGGGGCTAGTGGGTGTCTATTTCTCCAACTTTAGTTGAATCGGTTTCAATGAACATGGTTCTTTCTGAAGATCAAAAAGAAATCACTATACTACGTTGTGGTTTTTGATGCGTAGGTAAGAATGGTTCTTGCTCAGCCCATAGCAGCCACGTAAAACTTGCAACAACAAAGTAGAGGATGTCTAACTTGTTTTTGCAGGGCATGTTGTGATGTGATATGGTCAAGACATGATGAGATATAAATTGTTGTATGATATGATCATGTTTTGTTAAAGTTATCGGCAACTGGCAGGAGCCTTATGGTTGTCTCTTTATTGCATAAGATGCAAGCGCCATATAATTGCTTTACTTTATCGTTATGCGATAGCAATAGTTGCAAAAGCAATAATTGGCGAGACGACCATGTGACGACACATTGATAAATATCAAAATGATGGAGATCATAGTGTCATGCCAGTGATAATGGAGATCATGACGGTACTTTGGAGATGGAGATCAAAGGCACAAGATGATGATGGCCATATCATGTCACATATTTTGATTGCATGTGATGTTTATCTTTTATACATCTTATTTTGCTTAGTTCGGCGGTAGCTTTATAAGATGATCCCTTACTAAAATTTCAAGGTATAAGTGTTCTCCCTGAGTATGCACCGTTGCTACAGTTCGTCGTGCCAAGACACCACGTGATGATCGGGTGTGATAAGCTCTACCTTCACATACAACGGGTGCAAGCCAGTTTTGCACACGCGGAATGCTCGGGTTAAACTTGACGAGCCTAGCATATGCAGATATGGCCTCGGAACACTGAGACCGAAAGGTCGAGCGTGAATCATATAGTAGATATGTTCAACATAGTGATGTTCACCATTGAAAACTACTCCATCTGACGTGATGATCAGACATGGTTTAGTTGATATGGATCACGTGATCACTTAGATGACTAGAGGGATGTCTATCTAAGTGGGAGTTCTTAAGTAATATGATTAATTGAACTTTAATTTATCATGAACTTAGTCCTGATAGTATTTGCATAACTATGTTGTAGATCAATAGCTCGCGATATAGCTCCCCGTTTATTTTTGATATGTTCCTAGAAAAAAATAGGTTGAAAGATGATAGTAGCAATGATGCAGACTTGGTTCATGATCAGAGGATTGTCCTCATTGCTGCACAGAAGAATTATGTCCTTGATGCACCGCTAGGTGACAAACCTATTGCAGGAGCAGATACAGACGTTATGAACATTTGACAAAGCTCGGTATGATGACTACTTGATAGTTTAGTGCACCATGCTTTTACGGCTTAGAACCGGGATTTCAAAAACGTTTTGAACACCACGGAGCATATGAGATGTTCCAAGAGCTGGAATTGGTGTTTCAGACTCATGCTCGAGTCGAGAGGTATGAGACCTCTGACAAAGTACTTAGCCTACAAGATGGAGGAGAATAGCTCAGCTAGTGAGCATGTGCTCAGAATGTCTGAGTACTACAATCACTTGAGTCAAGTGGGAGTTAATCTTCCAGATAAGATAGTGATTGACAGAGTTCTCTAGTCACAATCACCAAGTTACTAGAACTTAGTGATGAACTATAAATGCAAGGGATAACGGAAACGATTCCCAAGCTCTTCACGATGCTGAAATCAGCGAAGGTAGAAATCAAGAAAAAGCATCAAGTGTTGATGGTTGACAAGACCACTAGTTTCAAGTAAAAGGGCAAGGGAAAGAAAGGAAACTTCAAGAAGAATGGCAAGCAAATTGCCACTCCCATGAAGAAGCCCAAAGCTAGACCCAAGCCTGAAACTGAGTGCTTCTACTGCAAAGGAAATGGTCACTGGAAGTGGAACCGCCCTAGATACTTGGTGGATAAGAAGGATGGAAAAGTGAAAAAGGTATATTTGATATACATGTTATTGATGTGTACTTTACTAGTATTTATAGCAACCCCTCGGTATTTGATACTGGTTCAGTTGCTAAGAGTAGTAACTCAAAACGGGAGTTGCAAAATAAACAGAGACTAGTTAAGGGCGAGGTGATGATGTGTGTTGGAAGTGATTCCAAGATTGATAAGATCACCGTCACACACTCCCTTTACCTTCGAGATTAGTGTTGAACCTAAAATAAATGTTATTTGGTGTTTGTGTTGAGCATGAATATGATTGGATCATGTTTATTGCAGTACGGTTATTCATTTAAGTCAAAGAATAATTGTTGTTCTATTTACATGAATAAAACCTTCTACGGTCATACACTCAACATAAATGGTTTATTGAATCTCGATCGTAGTGATACACATATTCATAAATATTGAAGACAAAAGATGCAAAGTTAATAATGATAGTGCAACTTATTTGTGGCACCGCCGTTTAAGTCATATTGGTGTAAAAGCACATGAATAAACTCCATGATGATGGACTTTTGGAATCACTTGATTATGAATCATTTGATGCTTGCAAACCATGCCTCATGGGGCAAGATGACTAAGACTCCATTCTCTGGAACAATGGAGTGAGCAACTGACTTATTAGAAATAATACATACGGATGTATGCGGTCCGATGAGTGTTGAGGTTCGCAGTGGGTATCGTTATTTTCTGACCTTCACAAATGATTTGAGCAGATATGGGTATATCTACTTGATGAAACATAAGTCTGAAACATTTGAAAAGTTCAAAGAATTTCAGAGTCAAGTGGAAAATCATCATAACAAGAAAAATAAAGTTTCTGCAATCTGATTGCGGAGACGAATATTTGAGTTACGAGTTTGGCCTTCATTTAAAACAATGCGGAATAGTTTCACAACTCACGCCATCTAGAACACCACAGCATAATGGTGTGTCCGAATGTCATAACCGTACTTTATTAGATATGGTGTGATCTATGATGTCTCTTACCGATTTACCACTATCGTTTTGGGGTTATGCATTAGAGACAACTGCATTCACATTAAATAGAGCACCATATAAATCCGTTGAGACGACACCATATGAAGTGTGGTTTAGCAAGAAACCTAAGCTGTCGTTTCTTAAAGTTTGGGGTTGTGATGCTTATGTGAAAAAGTTTCAACCTAATAAGCTTGAACCCAAATCAGAGAAATGCGTCTTCATAGGAGACCCAAAGGAAACTGTTGGGTACACCTTCTATCATAGATCCGAAGGCAAGATATTCGTTGCTAAGAATGGATCCTTTCTAGAGAAGAAGTTTCTCTCGAAAGAAGTGAGTGAGAGGAAAGTAGAACTTGATGAGGTAATTGTACCTTCTCCCGAATTGGAAAGTAGTTCATCACAGAAATCAGTTCCAGTGATTCCTACACCAATTAGTGAGGAAGCTAATGATGATGATCATGAAACTTCAGATCAAGTTACTACCGAACCTCGTAGGTCAACCAGAGTACGGTCCGCACCAGAGTGGTACGGTAATCCTATTCTGGAAGTCATGTTACTAGACCATGACGGACCTACGAACTATGAGGAAGCGATGATGAGCCGAGATTCCGCAAAATGGCTTGAGGCCATGAAATCTGAGATGGGATCCATGTATGAGAACAAAGTATGGACTTTGATTGACTTGCCCGGTGATCAGTGAGTCATTGAGAATAAGTGGATCTTCAAAAGGAAGACGGACGTTGATAGTAGTGTTACTATCTACAAAGCTCGAATTGTCGCGAAATGTTTTCGACAAGTTCAAGGTGTTGACTATAATGAGATTTTCTCACTCGTATCGATGCCTAAAAGTCTGTCCGAATCATGTTAGCAATTGCCACATTTTATGAAATCTGGCAAATGGATGTCAAAACTGTATTCCTTAATGGATTTCTTAAAGAAGAGTTGTATATGATGCAACCAGAAGGTTTTGTCGATCCTAAAGGTGCTAACAAAGTGTGAGCAAGCTCCAGTGATCCATCTATGGACTTGTGCAAGCATCTCAGAGTTGGAATATATGCTTTGATAAAGTGATCAAAGCATATGGTTTTATACAGACTTGCGGTGAAGCATGTACTTACAAGAAAGTGAGTGGGAGCACTACAACATTTCTGATAAGTATATGTGAATGACATATTGTTGATCGGAAATAATGTAGAATTTTCTGGAAAGCATATAGGAGTGTTTGAAAGGAGTTTTTCAAAGAAAGACCTCGGTGAAGCTACTTACATATTGAGCATCAAGATCTATAGAGATAGATCAAGACGCTTGATATATTTTCAATGAGTACATACCTTGACAAGATTTTGGAGTAGTTCAAAATGGAACAGTCAAACAAGGAGTTCTTGCCTGTGTTGCAAGGTGTGAAGTTGAGTAAAGACTCAAAACCCGACCACGACGGAAAATAGAAAGAGAATGAAAAGTCATTCCCTATGCCTCAGTCATAGGTTCTAAAGTATGCTATGCTGTGTACCAGACCTATTATGTACCTCACCATAAGTTTGGCAAGAGGGTACAATAGTGATCCAGGAGTGGATCACTGGACATCGGTCAAAAATATCCTCAGTGGAATAAGGAAATGTTTCTCGGTTATGGAAGTGACAAAGAGTTCATCGTAAAGAGTTACGTCGATGCAAGCTTTGGCACCGATCTGGATGACTCTAAGTCTCGACCTAGATACATATTGAAAGTGGGGGCAATTAGCTAGAGTAGCTCCGTGCAAAGCATTGTAGACATAGAAAATTTGCAAAATACATACAACTCTGAATGTGGCAGACCCGTTGACTAAATTTCTGTCACAAGCAAAACATGATCACTCTTTGGGTGTTAATCACATAGCGATGTGAACTAGATTATTGACTCTAGTAAACCCTTTGGGTGTTAGTCACATGGAGATGAACTAATCACATAAAAGATGAACTATTGGTGTTAAATCACATGATGATGTGAACTAGATTATTGACTCTAGTGCAAGTGGGAGACTGAAGGAAATATGCCCTAGAGGCAATAATAAAGTTGTTATTTATATTTCCTTATATCATGATAAATGTTTATTATTCATGCTAGAATTGTATTAACCAGAAACTTAGTGCATGTGTGAATACATAGACAAACAGAGTGTCCCTAGTATGCCTCTACCTGACTAGCTCGTTAATCAAAGATGGTTAAGTTTCCTAGCCATGGACATGTGTTGTCATTTGATGAACGGGATCACATCATTAGAGAATGATGCGATGGACAAGACCCATCTGTTAGCTTAGCACAATGATCGTTTAGTTTTATTGCTACTGATTTCTTCATGACTTATACATGTTCCTCTAACTATGATATTATGCAACTCCCGAATACCGGAGGAACACCTTGTGTGCTATCAAACATCACAACGTAACTGGGTGATTGTAAAGATGCTCTACAGGTGTCTCCGATGGTGTTTGTTGAGTTGGCATAGATCGAGATTAGGATTTGTCACTCCGTCTATCGGAGAGGTATCTTTGGGCCCTCTCGGTAATGTACATCACTATGAGCCTTGCAAGCAATGCGACTAATGAGTTAGTTGCGGGATGACGCATTACGGAACGAGTAAAGAGACTTGCCTGTAACGAGATTGAACAAGGTATGATGATACCGACGATCGAATCTCGGGCAATTAACATACCGATGACAAAGGGAAAAACGTATGTTGTTATGCGGTTTGACTGATAAAGATCTTCGTAGAATATGTAGGAGCCAATATGATCACCCAGGTTCCGCTATTGGTTATTGACCGGAGATGTGTCTCGGTCATGTCTACATAGTTCTCGAACCCGTAGGGTCCGCACGCTTAATGTTCGATGACGATTTGTATTATGAGTTATGTGATTTGATGTACCGAAGGTTGTTCGGAGTCCCGGATGACATCACGGACATGACGAGGAGTATCGAAATGGTCGAGACATAAGGATCGATATATTGGAAGGCTTATTCGGACATCGGAAAGGTTCCGAGTGATTCGGGTATTTTTCGGAGTACCGGAGAGTTACGGGAATTCGCCGGGGAAGTAATGGGCCATACGGGAAAGGAGAGAAGGGCCTCAAGGGGTGGCTGCGCGCTCCCCCACCCCATGGGCTGGTCCGAATTGGACTAGGGAGGGGGCGGCGCCCCCCTCTTTCCTTATCTCCCTCTTCCCCTTCCTTCTTCTCCTACTCCAACTAGGGAAAGGGGGAAACCTACTCCTACTAGGAGTAGGAATCCCCCTTGGGGCGCGCCATAGAGAGGGTCGGCCCTCCCCTCCTCCACTCATTTATATACGGGGGAGGGGGGCACCCCATAGACACACAAGTTGATCATTGATCTCTTAGCCGCGTGCGGTGCCCCCCTTCATCATAATCCATATCGGTCATATCGTAGCGGTGCTTAGGCGATGTCCTGTTCCGGTAGCATCATTGTCACCGTCATCACGCCGTCGTGCCGACGAAGCTCCCCCTCGACACTCTGCTGGATCATGAGTTCGTGGGACGTCACCGAGCCGAACGTGTGCAGATCATGGAGGTGTCGTACTTTCGGTACTAGGATCGGTCGATCGTGAAGACGTATGACTACATCAACCGCGTTGTCATAACGCTTCCACTTACGGTCTACGAGGGTACGTAGACAACACTCTCCCCTCTCGTTGCTATGCATCACCATGATAGATCTTGCTTGTGCGTAGGATTTTTTTTAAATTACTGCGTTCCCCAACAGTTGCGATTGATCTAATCATCATTGCACCACCGTAGCTCACGCCGATAATGGGCAACATTGAGAAATACAACGCCGATTAGGACAGTGGATTTTGATGACGTGTAGTACATGAGATCTTGTCGAGTCTCTTATCTATTGCAAAGAGTAGTAAATCCTTAAACCATGACCTGGGAGGGGGTATTTAAAGAGGGGCCAAAGGGGATTTGCCCATCCGAGGAGGGTGTCAAATCCAACCTTAAATCAATCTCCTCTATCAAAACAAACTCTACAAACTCCATGGAGTCTTTTATTCTGAAGATACATAGGCCTGACAAAAAATTAAGGTGGCGCAACACCTATAGATGGCCATGGACAAAACTATAAAGTGTCATCTTGTACATTTCGTCCATGTTGATGGCTTCAAAGTTCTCAGATAGTCACTGGAAGCTCCGTCTTTGCTCCTTGTACCGCCTGCTGCTATCTCCATGTTTGATCATACTCGAGTGTGTGTCCCTCTGGTCCATTCTAGTTCCTTCATTCCTAAGTAATTCACTAAATTTGATTTAGACAACATCATATTCTTATGAACAATATTGGAAGTCCATGGAAATGAAAGCACGTGATAATTAAGTCATTGTGTGCAAGCTCTAGTCATTAGTCCTTTTGTCTTGGGAATTTGAGATGGTGCAGAAGTTGTAGGTATAACTAAACTAGAAATGTCCTCGTCAATGGCGATTCACAATCACGCGAATCATATTGGCAGGGAATCACCACATCCTCACCAGTATCTTCACATCAAGCCGACTACCTTACTCGAAAAGGCTCACACGGGGGCGAAAGCTGCACCAAGCATGGTAGAGGCAAAACTGGATCAAGTTGGAGGACTTTTGTTCAAGATCCACCGCTATACATGGGCAGAAGGGGATCCTCTCTCCTCCACCTCATGGCATCGAAGCTACGATTTTTTAGTCGGGAGATGAAACCTATAGTTTGAGACGTACAACTAGTCTTTCATTAACCTCAACGAGTCGTGTGAGATGCGGTTTGCGATTCTATTTATATGCCCTCAGGCTAACACATATTTCACAACCAGAACCGCGGTAACATAATTTAAGTTCCACTGATTTCATTATGTTAGTTATGTTCTAGCACCTAGTTTATTCAACATTTATTTTCAAATATAAGAACCTTATAAATATATCACATTTCACATGTTTGACTTTTTGTTGCTGAATTTGTTTTTTTATAATTCCCAAGTGAGTTGAAACTAAAACTCCACGTGTTTGTAGAACATCACCTCCCCAACACACTATTTTCCGGAAATTTCAAGCATGCTTTTCACAAGTTTCCACGGAAACTTGGTCTCCACCGTATAATTTCTAAACAATGTTAGAAACATAAAAAAAATGACCAATCCGGATACATCAATTTGTGGAATTTTTTAGAATAAGAGGATTAATTTGCATGCCTTTGTTCAAGTGAATTTGCGGGATTTTTCTCGGAGACACAAAAACATTTAAAAAAATCTCTAAACAATTTTCTTTATGAATTCTAATACTAGAAGATGTAAAGATTGATGTAACCGGATTGGTAGAATCTTTTTTGTACCGGTATGTCATTTTCCTCCGGTTCCCTTCAAAAATAAAAAGTGGCACACAACAAAGAGAAACATATAAACAAATTTGACGCGCTGTATGATCTTTTTTAGGAACATAGTATAGATGCAATCGCTACAAACAAAACCACAGCCACATCATTTGAGAACGGTTGTGCCCCAAAGAAGAATTTATTTTCGAAGAAATGTTCTTAAACTTTTCCAGCAAAGGACTTCAATCTTGGTAAATTATGTTTTTAGCAAAATACATAAATATATTTTACCATTTGAAATTGTTCTTTTGCAAGTCGACATCGATATTGTACAAACAAAAGTATGAGTTGCGGTGGGATACTAATCACCTTAACCATCCATAAAATATGAACGACTATACAAAAAATGGAACTTTCCTTGCAATTGCTTACTGTGTTATGATTATCTTCGTTGCATTTAGAGCTAATTACTCATATGTTTTGCCTTTTGCATTTCATTTGGTTTTATGCATCAATTAAAACCCCTCAAACCCTGTCTCCATCTCCCCTTATGTCTCTCCACCGCACAATGAACGTCCCATGTCTCCTCAACAACACGATTTAGTGCCAATTTGGGGAAACTATTAACCATCAGCAAGGATGATCTAGTGTCACTATTCCAGCAAGCGTGTTGTAGAAATAGCTAGCTTAAACTAATAACCATTGGTAATTGGCACCACAAAGCATTCGATATACTACTGGTTACCGAATTGCGAATCAATGACACCCTGTACAAACGTAGGCATAAATTAGCCCAGGCAAGCTGATGAGGCGTCAACAAACCGAACCTTGCCACGGCGCGAGGAAGGGGTTGCGGAAGACGAGCCCCGTGGCGGCGATGGACAGGAGATGGCGGAGCGGTGCGGAGGTGGACACCGTGGTGGAGTGGACGCGGTCATGGAGGGCCTCGGCTCCCAAGTGTGTGGGGCCACTTTGGACTTGGGAGAAAAGAAAAAGGTGTATTGTGAAAGAAGTTTTTTTGTAGAGAATGTCGGCTTTATTAATCAAACACCAATATTACACGAAAAAATTCATGCGTTTCAAAAAAAATGTATGTGACATTTCAAAATATTCACGAGTTTCAACACAATGTACGTGCCATTTCTGAAAAATGTTATACAATGTAAAAAATCTTTTTGGGATTCAAAAAGATTTCAGTACCTTTCAAAAGAAATGTCATATGTTTGTGACATTTCAAAAAATGTTATACAATGTAAAAAATATTTGCATAGTTGAAAAAATATTTCCTATAATTAACAAAATGTTTCAATGTGTATTGGAAAAACGTTTTACATCTATTCAAAAAATTATTTGAAACATATATTTATGAAAATATGAATCATATATTAAAAATATGTTATACATGTATTAGTATGTTTTAGATGTATAGAAAATATTTACATTGTATATGAAAAAAATAGACATTAACACGTATATTTGGAGAAAAATGTTAAGCATGTATTTGAAAATTTTAGCCATGTATAAAAAACATATTCTTGATGTATTAAAAAATGTGCAGAAAATGTAGACATGTGCTTTAAAAGAGACAGAAAAAAGAAAAACATAGTACAGAAAACAAAGAAAACCATAGGTAAACAGAAGAACCCACTGCAAACAGTAAAGCCTAATATAAAGACCAGAGAGGAAAAAACATGTGCTGCTGCAGTATTGGGCCGGCCCAGTATCCCTGCGCCATAGGCGAGCCAGAAGTATGCCTCGTAGTAGGCGATACATAGCTCTCGTGGTACCATCCATCGGAGAAAAGCACGAAATCATTAATTAAGGAGTACTCGTTGCAAAGAACACTCCACTTTCCCAGGTCGCGACAAGTGGCGCACATACAGTGCGCCACTTGTCGCAACCTGAGAGTTTTCTCTTTTTTCGTAGATTCGTTTATTCAAAATGTTTTATCTTTTAAACTGTGCGTCCAAATCTCGAACCGTTTTCATCATTGGATTCCTCGCGTCGAGATCTTCAAAACTAGATCCCATGTTGATAGGTTTTGACGAACTTTTTTTCATGAAAAAACCGTACGAAAAAAACTGAGCGAAATAACCAAACCGGGAGCACGGTTTTTTCCCTTTCCGAAAGAGGCACGCCCGTGCCTCTCGCAAAATCACAACCGTGCCTCTCGTGGGAGCAAAACCGTGATTCTCGTGTAAGAAAAAAAAATAGAAAACTCGTTTTTTTCTGTTTCCGAGAGGCACGACCATGACTCTCACGAAAGCACAACCGTGCCTCTCGCGAAAGCAAAACCGTGACTCTCGCGAAAGAAAAAAAAACAAAAAACGCGTATTTTTTCCCTTTCCGAGAGGCACGGCCGTGACTTTCGCGTAAGCACAACCCTGCCTCTCATGAATGAAAAAAAATAGAAAACGTGTTTTGTTTTTCCTTTTTCGAGAGGCACGGCCGTGACTCTCGCGAAAGCACAACCGTGCCTCTCGCGAAAGCAAAACCGTGACTCTCGCGAAAAAAAAACAGAAAACACATTTTTTTCGTTTCCGAGAGGCACGACCGTGACTCTCGCTAAAGCACAACCGTGCCTCTCGCGGAAGAAAAACTGTGACTTTCACAAAAGAAAAAAAAAGAAAACGCATTTTTCACGAAAAAAATTTGAATTTTTTTTTGAACGAAAAGTTAAGAAAGACCGGGGGAAAACCAAAACGTCGAAAAAACCCAAAAAAACCATTTAAAAAGCCGAAAACGCGTGCGGAAAAATAAAAAAACAAAATCCGAAGGGAGCGTCTAGAGTGCGACACGTGGCGAATAGCTGAGAGCGCGCCAAGTAGCGCTGATCGTTGTGAGGCTCCCGAAGGAGCGCTCGTTAACTAGTTGCTAAAAAAACAAAGACATGGGAGGTAATCCCCAGCTCGACCTCCAGTTGGCCCATAGGCCTAGTTAAATGTTTTTGTTTGCGATTAAATGCCATTAACAAAGAAAATTATTTTCCTATAAAAAGGAACATAATATAAATTTACATTTGTCATGCTCCAATTTACAAAACATCCGTGTTATACTTTATAAAAAATGACATACTCCAATTTAAAAAACTTACCATTATTAATTCAAAATGGTACGATGGCATTTTCAACAGAAAAAATGTTTATCTAGATCATCTATAAATTAGGTGTGTTTAACAAGGTAGACTGAGGAGAAAATTTGGTTCTCCAAAGAAAATTGTGGAAAATTTATAAAACATTTATATAGTGCTCACATGGCAAAATTTGCTTTGTAAAAAAAGTGTAAGCTTGTGAGAGAGGCAGAAATTACCCATGTGAAATTTTTCATAGTATATAAAATAATAATTTGTCATGGTATGTTAAATAAAATTTTCATGGCAAGTCCAACAAATATTCCATGGTAAGAAAAGGAAAACAAAATATTAATTGTAAGACCTTTTTTTGCCATGGTCTAATTGATAAAATTGACATGGTGCAAATAATAAAATTGTCATGCTAACTAAAATAAAACTACTACGTCGAATAAATAAATTTGTCATGGTCTCATATAATGAATTTGCCATGCTACCAAAAAAATACCATGATCTAATTAATAAAACTGCAATGGTCTAAATGAAATATAATTTCCATGCTACCTATAATAAAATTTCATATGGCCAATTTATCAATTTTGTTATCTAGAAACATGGCAACTTTTGGGAATTTCTAAATGGCCACATGAAGAAAATATATTGCACCATTAAAATATATATGCCCCCGTTGCAACACACGGGCAAATACCTAGTATGCGTGCATTATTATGAGTCGGCCTATATAGGGACCGTCCAAGGCAATGAAACACTTTGTATTGCTACAAGCAAGACAAAGCAGGAAAAATCATATTTACCGCTCGGTGTGCCAAACAGTTGTTGTTCCGCCAAGAGCTGCCGAGCAAAAGATTTAACTGGGCCGGCCAGTTAAGGTGCTGTGCCGATCCTGTTTTTGTTTTGAGACCACATACATTATATATCAATAAAAAGAGAGTACAACTGTACTCGTACATGCGGAAAATAACCGAAAACCTTCTTCCAATCAGTTTTTCTGTGGGTTTGGAAACGTTCTTGCAATCAGGTTTTCTCTCGGTTTGGGATTTAGGGTTTGGAAACCTTATAGAAAGTTCCTGGCTGGGTTTTCTGTTTCTTTTTTCTGTACAGGTTTATCTTGTATTCTGTCTTTTCTTTTTATTTATTTTTTAGAATGGTGGAACCTTAAAAAATATTCCTGATTTCATAAACTGTTTATGTTTTCTAAAAATCGTATGCATTTTATTAAAAAAAGTTTATATTTTTTTGTTAAAACAATATATTCATTCTTTTAAAAATCTCAAAAAGTTTCCAGATTTTGAAAAAATCTTCGTATTTTTTAAAGAAAAACTGGAACTCGAATATTCTCTTATTAAAATTGGTCAGCTTATTCCAAAAAATGTCTCAGTTTTTTATTTTTCTAAAAAATATAAAAATGATTCACATTTTATCCTTTTAAATTACAATAATGTTCACATGCTCGAAAAAAATTAAAGGAGGATTACCCCTGGCCACATTTTTTTAGAACGAAGACACAAAAAGCGTCTGGCTTTAACTTAATAAAGCCCTCGAACAGGCAGCATTCAACATACATCAAAGTCTTAACCAAAAGTAAAAGAGGAGGCCGAAGCCAAAGTTGAACATGCAACCGGCCTAGGCCTGAGACAAATAAGGCAAAAGTGAAAACGAGCCAACGTCGGCAAAGAGAAAGGAGCGGTCTGCAGCTTCTAGTGGCGTGCCGCAATTTGGATCAGTCGGATCCGCCCCATCGCCTCCCGCATCCACTCAGTGTCCCGCCGTTTTCCCAACGGCATCCAAGTCTGGAGGAACATATGGCATTTGAAAACAATGTCAGCGGGGTGAGAGGGAAACTTATGTTCAATGGTGATTTTGTTTCTAGTTGTCCATGAAGCCCATAGCAGCGCCCCTATGAGCCAGAAGAATGTCACGTAGGTCACTACTCAGGTGAGGGTTCCAATTTAAATGCCTCCCGGACTGCACTCCAAGCGAAGCGGGCGATATGGCAATTGAAGAAGATATGGTTTGCATCCTCATGCGCGCCACACATCACGCAATTGCCATCGGATGGACCATTCCGTTTTGCTATATTGTTAGAGGACGAGAGTCGGTCGCGGAACACTTGCCACAGAAAGACTTTAATTTTTAGGGGGATGGTCACTTTCCATAGCCCCCAAGCTATGTCCAGTGCCGGCCCTGCCATCAGTTTATTGTACATAGACTTCATCGAAAATTTCCACGAGCTCGTGAGGGACCAAGAGACCGCATAAGCCTCAGGGCGCAACGACACTACCGCAAGGGCACCACGGAGCTCGTCCCAGCCAGCGCGTCCGCCGTCAGAGGGAGGCCTTTTGAAAGTTATGGCTGGCGGGGTGGTTCTAAGCGCATCAGCAACAAGGATATCAATGTCGATGGCAAGTTGGTATAAGGAGGAGTGACTAGGCCACAACGGCTCCTGGCCAAACCAGTGGTCAAGCCAAAACTGAGTGGATCGGCTATTGTTGACGCAGAGCTTAGCTCTGAGCGCGAAGGCCAGTTTGACATCCTGGATCCCATTCCAAAATGTCGACCCTTTGGCCATGGAGGTGAGGAAATTCCCATCGGGGAAGTACTTTGCTCGGAGGATATCCGCCCAGAGCCCCTGCTCATTTTGGGCAAGTTTCCAGAGCCACTTTGTAATAAGAGCTACGTTCATGAGCTTGGAGTTTATAATCCCAAGGCCGCCATAATTCTTAGGCCTACAAATCGCAACCCACTTAACTAAGTGGTATTTCTTTTTGGATCCAGTTCCTTCCCCAAAAAAACTTGGATCAGGGGGTGTCGAGCTTGGCATGGACGCCGTCAGCTAGGAGGAACATGCCCATGGTAATCATGGGGAGAGAGGATAGACTAGTGTTCGTCAGAATGAGCCTAGCTGCCGAGGACATGAACCGCCCACGCCAAGGGCTGACCCGGTTCGCCACCTTACCATACAGTGGTTCCCACTCTAGAATTAAGATGTGTTTGCCTGAGATGGGGAGGCCCAAGTATTTAAACGGGAAGCCCCCAAGCTTACAGTTCAACAGGTTGGCTATGCGCAGCGCGAGAGGTGCTTCCATCCCAATGGCAATGACCTCGCTTTTAAGGAAATTAATCTTGAGGCCGTAGACGATCTCGAAGGCCAAAAGAATGAGCTTGATCGAGGCGATACTGTGATCGTCTGGCTGAAACGGGAGCATGGTATCATCCGCATATTGGAGGTGAGTGACCCCTCCTGGAATGAGGTGGGAAAAAACACCTCGGATGTGCCCGGCGCCCTTCGCCTTGGCAATCATAGCCAAGAGGGCGTTCGCAGCAAAATTAAAAATTAAGGGAGAGGAGGGGTCGCCCTGCCTAAGCCCTCTCTTGTTGCGGAAGAAATTCCCAACTTCTCCGTTAATCGACATCGCAGTCTGGCCCTCCGAGACCAGGTGCATCATTCGATGCACAAAGCTCGACTCAAAGCCCTTATGGATGAGGACCTCGCGAATGAACTCCCAGTTCACTCGATCGTATGCTTTTTCAAAGTCTAGCTTAAGAAGCACGGCTGGTTGTCGGGTTCGCTTGAGCTCATGGACAATTTCCTGCAAGACTATCAGACCCTCTAGGATATTACGCCCCTTGAGGAAAGCCGACTGGCCGCGGCTAATATTTCTATGTGCCACCGGGGACAACCGCGTCGTAAAAGCCATAGCACAAATTTTGAAAGGCACATTAATTAGGGTGATGGGCCGATATTGTTTAATAGTGTCTGCCCCTTTGACCTTAGGAATTAAACTAATGACCCCAAAGTTGAGGCGCAAGATGTCGACCGTGCCCAGCGCAAATCCGTTAATGATGTCGTAAAACTGTGATTTGAGCATGGGCCAGAACTACCGAACGAAAGCCACCGACCAACCGTCCGGGCCAGGGGCAGTGTCGATTTTCATGGAGCCAATTGCCCTATCAATTTCCTCCGTGGAGAAGGACAGGGAAAGGGCGTCGTTTTCGGCCAACGACACACGAGCTTCTTGTTGGGGAACGTAGTAATTTAAAAAAAATCCTACGCACACATAGGATCATGGTGATGCATAGCAACGAGAGGGGAGAGTGTTGTCTACGTACCCTTGTAGACCGTAAGCGGAAGCATCTATCAACGCGATTGATGTAGTCGTACACCTTCACGATCCGTCCCGATCAAGTACCGAACATACGGCACCTCCGCGTTCAGCACACGTTCAGCTCGATGACGTCCTCGCCTTCTCGATCTAGCAAGACGGGCGAAGTAGTAGATGAGTTCCGGCAGCACAACGGCGTAGTGACGGTGTTGGTGAAGAACAATCTCCGCAGGGCTTCGCCTAAGCACTACGAAAACTATGACAGAGGATAAACTAGAGGGGACGGGGTAGCCGGCACACGACTTGGTGTTTCTTGATGTATCTTGGGTGCTAGCTCAACCCCTCTATTTATATGTTGAGCCTTGGGGTCGAAACTTGGAGTAAAAGCCTCCACAAAGTCGGTTTCACCCGAAAGGCAAGAGTCCTTCTCGGACTCCAGGGCCAGACGCCAGGGTTCTCGGTGTCTAGACCCAGACGCCAGGGACCCTGGCGTCTGGCCCCTGGACTCCGCAAAACTTCCTTTTGTGCTTTCCAAAAACCTTGTGGGATTTCCCCTTTGGCCCAAATAAAGTGTTCTCGTACCCAAACATTTCGGGAAACATCCGGAACCCATTCCGGTGAATTCCGGAACCCATCCAGAGTCCAAACACTATTATCCCATATATCAATCTTTATCTCTGGACCATTCCGGAGTTCCTCGTCATGTCTGTGATCTTATCCGGAACTCCGAACAACATTCGGTAACCAACATACATAACTCATAATACTATATCGTCAACGAACGTTAAGCGTGCGGACCCTACGGGTTCGAGAACTATGTATACATGACTGAGACACCTCTCTGGTCAATAACCAATAGCGGAACTTGTATGCCCATATTGGCTCCTACATATTCTACGAAGATCTTTATCGGTCGGACCGCATAACAACATACGTTGTTCCCTTTGTCATCGGTATGTTACTTGCCTGAGATTCGGTCGTTGGTATCTCAATACCTAGTTTAATCTCGTTACCGGAAAGTCTATTTACTCGTTCTGTAATACATCATCCCACAACTAACTCATTAGTTACAATGCTTGCAAGGCTTATAGTGATGTGCATTACCGAGTGGGCCCAGAGATACCTCTCCGACAATCGGAGTGACAAATCCTAATCTCGAAATATGCCAACCCAACAAGTACCTTTGGAGACACCTGTAGAGCACCTTTATAATCACCCAGTTACGTTGTTACATTTGGTAGCACACAAAGTGTTCCTCCGGTAAATGGGAGTTGCATAATCTCATAGTCATACGAACATGTATAAGTCATGAAGGAAGCAATAGCAACAAACTAAACGATCAAGTGCTAAGCTAACGAAATGGGTCAAGTCAATCACATCATTCTCCTAATGATGTGACCCCGTTAATCAAATGACAACTCTTTGTCTATGGTCAGGAAACATAACCATCTTTGATCAACGAGCTAGTCAAGTAGAGGCATACTAGTGACATTCTGTTTGTCTATGTATTCACACATGTATCATGTTTCCGGTTAATACAACTCTAGCATGAATAATAAACATTTATCATGATATAAGGAAATAAATAATAACTTTATTATTGCCTCTAGGGCATATTTCCTTCAGTATCCCACTTGCACTAGAGTCAATAATCTAGATTACACAGTAATGATTCTAACACCCATGGAGCCTTGGTGTTGATCATGTTTTGCTCGTGGATGAGGCTTAGTCAACGGGTCTGCAACATTCAGATCCGTATGTATCTTGCAAATCTCTATGTATCCCACCTGGACTTGGTCCCGGATGGAGTTGAAGCGTCTCTTGATGTGCTTGGTTCTCTTGTGAAATCCGGATTCCTTTGCCAAAGCAATTGCACCAGTATTGTCACAAAAGATTTTCATTGGACCCGATGCACTAGGTATGACACCTAGATCGGATATGAACTCCTTCATCCAGACTCCTTCATTTGCTGCTTCTGAAGCAGCTATGTACTCCACTTCACATGTAGATCCCGCTACGATGCTTTGTTTAGAACTGCACCAACTGACAACTCCACCGTTTAATAAAAACATGTATCTGGTTTGCGATTTAGAATCGTCCGGATCAGTGTCAAAGCTTGCATCGACGTAACCATTTACGACGAGCTATTTGTCACCTCCATGAACGAGAAACATATCCTTCGTCCTTTTCAGGTATTTCAAGATGTTCTTGACTGTTGTCCAGTGATCCACTCCTAGATTACTTTGGTACCTCCCTGCTAAACTAATAGCAAGGCACACATAAGGTCTGGTACACATCATTGCATACATGATAGAGCCTATGGCTGAAGCATAGGGAACATCTTTCGTTTTCTCTCTATCTTCTGTAGTGGTCGGGCATTGAGTCTTACTCAACTTCACACCTTGTAACACAGGCAAGAACCCTTTCTTTGCTTGATCCATTTTGAACTTCTTCAAAAAAAAATCAAGGTATGTGCTTTGTGAAAGTCCAATTAAGCGTCTCGATCTATCTCTATGGATCTTGATGCCCAATATATAAGCAGCTTCACCGAGGTCTTTCATTGAAAAACTTTTATTCAAATATCCTTTTATGCTATCCATAAATTCTATATCATTTCTAATCAACAATATGTCATCCACATAAAAAATTAGAAATGCTACAGAGCTCCCACTCACTTTCTTGTAAATACATGCTTCTCCAAAAGTCTGTATAAAACCATATGCTTTGATCATACTATCAAAACGTTTATTCCAACTCCAAGAGGCTTGCACCAGTCCATAAATGGATCGATGGAGCTTTCACACTTTGTTAGATCCCTTTGGATCGACAAAACCTTCCGGTTGCATCATATACAACTCTTCTTCCATAAATCCATTCAGGAATGCAGTTTTGACATTCATTTGCCAAATTTCATGATCATAAAATGCGGCAAATGCTAACATGATTCGGACAGACTTTAGCATCGCTACGGGTGAGAAGGTCTCATCGTAGTCAATCCCTTGAACTTTTCGAAAACCTTTTGCAACAAGTCGAGCTTTATAGACAGTAACATTACCATCAGCGTCAGTCTTCTTCTTGAAGATCCATTTATTCTCGATGGCTTGCCGATCAACAGGCAAGTCAACCAAAGTCCACACTTTGTTCTCATACATGGATCCCATCTCAGATTTCATGGCTTCAAGCCATTTTGCGGAATCTGGGCTCACCATCGCTTCTTCATAGTTCGTAGGTTTGTCATGGTCTAGCAACATAACCTCCAGAACAGGATTACCGTACCACTCTGGTGCGGATCTCACTCTGGTTGACCTACGAGGTTCAGTAACAAATTGATCTGAAGTTTCATGGTCATCATCATTAACTTCCTCACTAATTGGTGTAGGTGTCACAGGAATCGGTTTCTGTGATGAACTACTTTCCAATAAGGGAGCATGTACAGTTACCTCATCAAGTTCTACTTTCCTCCCACTCACTTCTTTTGAGAGAAACTCCTTCTCTAGAAAGATTCCAAATTTAGCAACAAAAGTCTTGCCTTCGGATCTGTGATAGAAGGTGTACCCAACAGTCTCTTTTGGGTATCCTATGAAGACACATTTCTCTGTTTGGGTTCGAGCTTATCAGGTTGAAGCTTTTTCACATAAGCATCGCAGCCCCAAACTTTAAGAAACGACAACTTTGGTTTCTTGCCAAACCATAGTTCATAAGGCGTCGTCTCAACGGATTTTGATGGTGCCCTGTTTAACGTGAATGCAGTTGTCTCTAGAGCATAACCCCAAAATAATAGCGGTAAATCAGTAAGAGACATCATAGATCGCACCATATCTAGTAAAGTACGATTACGACGTTCGGACACACCATTACGCTGTGGTGTTCCGGGTGGCGTGAGTTGCGAAACTATTTCGCGTTGTTTCAAATGAAGACCAAACTCGCAACTCAAATATTCTCCTCTACGATCAGGTAGTAGAAACTTTATTTTCTTGTTATGATGATTTTCAACTTCACTCTGAAATTCTTTGAACTTTTCAAATGTTTCAGACTTATGTTTCATTAAGTAGATATACCCATATCTGCTTAAATCATCTGTGAAGGTGAGAAAATAACGATATCCGCCGCGAGCCTCAATATTCATCGGACCACACACATCTATATGTATGATTTCCAACAAATCTGTTGCTCGCTCCATAGTTTCGGAGAACAGCGTTTTAGTCATCTTGCCCATGAGGCACGGTTCGCAAGTATCAAGTGATCCATAATCAAGTGGTTCCATAAGTCCATCAATATGGAGTTTCATTATGCGCTTTATACCGATATGACCTAAACGGCAGTGCCACAAATAAGTTGCACTATCATTATCAACTTTGCATCTTCTGGCTTCAATATTATGAATATGTGTATCACTACTATCGAGATTCAATAAGAATAGACCAGTCTGCAAGGGTGCATGACCATAAAAGATATTACTCATATAAATAGAACAACCATTGTTCTCTGATTTAAATGAATAACCGTCTCGCATTAAACAAGATCCAGATATAATGTTCATGCTCAACGCTGGCACCAAATAACAATTATTCAGGTCTAAAACTAATCCCGAAGGTAGACGTAGAGGTAGCATGCCGACTGCGATCACATCGACTTTGGAACCATTTCCCACGCGCATCGTCACCTCGCCCTTAGCCAATCTTCGCTTAATCCGTAGCCCCAGTTTCGAGTTGCAAATATTAGCAACAGAACCAGTATCAAATACCCAGGTGCTACTGCGAGCATTAGTAAGGTACACATCAATAACATGTATATCACATATACCTTTGTTCACCTTGCCATCCTTCTTATACGCCAAATACTTGGGGCAGTTCCGCTTCTAGTGACCAGTCTGCTTGCAGTAGAAACACTCAGTCTCAGGCTTAGGTCCGGACTTGGGTTTCTTCTCTTGAGCAGCAACTTGTTTGCCATTCTTCTTGAAGTTTCCCTTCTTCTTCCCTTTGCCCTTTTTCTTGAAGCTGGTGGTCTTATTGACCATCAACACTTGATGCTCCTTCTTGATTTCTACCTCCGCAGCCTTTAGCATTGCGAAGAGCTCGGGAATCGTCTTATCCATCCCTTGCATGTTATAGTTCATCACGAAGTTCTTGTAGCTTGGTGGCAGTGATTGAAGAATTCTGTCAATGACGCTATCATCCGGAAGAATAACTCCCAGTTGAATCAAGTGATTGCAGTACCTAGACATTCTGAGTATATGCTCACTGACAGAACTATTCTCCTCCATCTTGTAGCTGTAGAACTTATTGGAGACTTCATATCTCTCAATCCGGGCATTTGCTTGAAATATTAACTTCAACTCCTGGAACATCTCATATGCTCCATGACGTTCAAAACATCGTTGAAGTCCCGGTTCTAAGCCATAAAGCATGTCACACTGAACTATCGAGTAGTCATCAACACGTGACTGTCGGGCATTCACAATGTCTGCAGTTGCTGGCGCAGGTGGTACACCTAGCGGTGCTTCCAGGACGTAATTCTTGTGTGCAGCAATGAGGATAATCCTCAAGTTATGGACCCAGTCTGTGTAATTGCTACCATCATCTTTCAACTTTGCTTTCTCAAGGAACGCATTAAAATTTAACGGAACAACAGCATGAGCCATCTATCTACAATCAACATAGACAAGCAAGAAACTATCAGGTACTAAGTTCATGATAAATTTAAGTTCAATTAATCATATTACTTAAGAACTCCCACTTAGATAGACATCCCTCTAATTTTCTAAGTGATCACGTGATCCATATCAACTAAACCATGTCCGATCATCACGTGAGATGGAGTAGTTTCAATGGTGAACATCACTATGTTGATCATATCTACTATATGATTCACGCTCGACCTTTCGGTCTCCGTGTTCCGAGGCCATATCTGTTATATGCTAGGCTCGTCAAGTTTAACCTGAGTATTCTGCGTGTGCAACTGTTTTGCACCCGTTGTATTCGAACGTAGAGCCTATCACACCCGATCATCACGTGGTGTCTCAGCACGAAGAACTTTCGCAACAGTGCATACTCAGGGAGAACACTTATATCTTGATAATTTAGTGAGAGATCATCTTATAATGCTACCGTATATCAAAGCAAGATAAGATGCATAAAAGATAAACATCACATGCAATCAATATAAGTGATATGATATGGCCACCATCTTCTTGTGCTTGTGATCTCCATCTCTGAAGCACCGTCATGATCACCATCGTCACCGGCGCGACACCTTGATCTCCATCGTAGCATCATTGTCGTCTTGCCAACTTATGCTTCTACTACTATCGCTACCGCTTAGTGATAAAGTAAAGCATTACAGGGCGTTTGCATTGCATACAATAAAGCGACAACCATATGGCTCCTGCTAGTTGCCGATAACTCGGTTACAAAACATGATCATCTCATATAATAAAATATAGCATCATGCCTTGACTATATCACATCACATCATGCCCTCCAAAAACAAGTTAGACGTCCTCTACTTTGTTGTTGCAAGTTTTACGTGGCTGCTACGGGCTGAGCAAGAACCATTCTTACCTACGCATCAAAACCACAACGATAGTTCGTCAAGTTAGTGTTGTTTTAACCTTCTCAAGGACCGGGCATAGCCACACTCGGTTCAACTAAAGTTGGAGAAACTGACACCTGCCAGCCACCTGTGTGCAAAGCACGTCGGTAGAACCAGTCTCGTGTAAGCGTACACGTAATGTCGGTCCGGGCCGCTTCATCCAACAATACCGCCAAACCAAAGTATGACATGCTGGTAAGCAGTATGACTTGTATCGCCCACAACTCACTTGTGTTCTACTCGTGCATATAACATAAACACATAAAACCTGGCTCGGATACCACTGTTGGGGAACGTAGTAATTTCAAAAAAATTCCTATGCACACACAAGGTCATGGTGATGCATAGCAACGAGAGGGGAGAGTGTTGTCTACGTACCCTCGTAGACCGTAAGCGGAAGCGTTTATCAACGCGGTTGATGTAGTCATACACCTTCATGATCCGTCCCGATCAAGTACCGAACGTATGGCACCTCCGCGTTTAGCACACATTCAGCTCGATGACGTCCTCTCCTTCTCGATCCAGCAAGAGGGGCGAAGTAGTAGATGAGTTCCAGCAGCATGACGGTGTGGGGACGGTGTTGGTGAAGAACAATCTCCGCAAGGCTTCGCCTAAGCACTACGAAAACTATGACGGAGGATAAACTAGAGGGGACGGGGTAGCCGGCACACGGCTTGGTGTTTCTTGATGTGTCTTGGGTGCTAGCCCTACCCCTCTATTTATATGTTAAACCTTGGGGTCAAAACTTGGAGTAAAAGCCTCCACAAAGTCGGTTTCACCCGAAAGGCAAGAGTCCTTCTCGGACTCCAGGGCCAGACGCCAGGGTTCCCGGCGTCTAGATCCAGACGCCAGGGGCCCCTGGACTCCGCAAAACTTCCTTTCGCGCTTTCCAAAAACCTTGTGGGCTTTCCCCTTTGGCCCAAATAAAGTGTTCTCGTACCCAAACATTTCGGGAAACATCCGGAACCCCTTCCGGTGAATTCCGGAACCCTTCCAGAGTCCAAACACTATTATCCCATATATCAATCTTTATCTCCGGACCATTCTGGAGTTCCTCGTCATGTCCGTGATCTTATCCGGAACTCCGAACAACATTCGGTCACCAACATACATAACTCATAATACTATATCGTCAACGAACGTTAAGCGTGCGGACCCTACAGGTTCGAGAACTATGTAGACATGACCGAGACACCTCTCTGGTCAATAACCAATAGCGGAACCTGGATTCCCATATTGGCTCCTACATATTCTACGAAGATCTTTATCGGTCGAACCGCATAACGACATACGTTGTTCCCTTTATCATCGGTATGTTACTTGCCCGAGATTCGATCATCGGTATCTCAATACCTAGTTTAATCTCGTTACCGGCAAGTCTCTTTACTCGTTCTGTAATACATCATCCCGCAACTAACTCATTAGTTACAATGCTTGCAAGGCTTATAGTGATGTGTGCTACCTCTTGAGCTTGCGTTGGTTTTCCCCGAAGAGGAAGGGATGATGCAGCAGAGTAGCATAAGTATTTCCCTCAGTTTTTGAGAACCAACATATCAATCCAGTAGGAGGCCACGCTCAAGTCCCTCATACCCGCACAAAATGATAGCTACTCGCAACCAACGCGATTAGGGGTTGTCAATCCCTTCAGGGTCACTTACGAGAGTGAGATCTGATAGATATAATATTTTTGGTATTTTTGGTATAAAGATGCAAAGTGAAAAGTAAAAGGCAAAGTAAAAAAGCAAAGCAAGATTAAACTGATGGAGATTAATATGATGAGAATAGACCCGGGGGCCATAGGTTTCACTAGTGGCTTCTCTCAAGAGCATAAGTATTCTACGGTGGGTGAACAAATTACTATTGAGCAATTGACAGAATTGAGCATAGTTATGAGAATATCTAGGCATGATCATGTATATAGGCATCACGTCCGTGACAAGTAGACCGAAACGATTCTGCATCTACTACTATTACTCCACTAATCGACCGCTATCCAACATGCATCTAGAGTATTAAGTTAAAAACAGAGTAACGCCTTAAGCAAGATGACATGATGTAGAGAGATAAATTCATGCAATATGAAATAAACCCCATCTTGTTATCCTCGATGGCAACGATGCAATACGTGCCTTGCTGCCCCTTTTGTCACTGGGAAAGGACACCGCAAGATCGAACCCAAAGCTAAGCACTTCTCCCATGGAAAGAACTACCAATCTAGTTGGCCAAACCAAACGGGTAATTCGAAGAGACTTGCAAAGATAACCAATCATACATAAAAGAATTCAGAGAATATTCAAACATTATTCATAGATAGACTTGATCATAAACCCACAATTCATCGGTCTCAACAAACACACCGCAAAAAGAAGATTACATCGAATAGATCTCCACAAGAGAGGGGGAGAACTTTGTATTGAGATCCAAAAAGAGAGAAGAAGCCATCTAGCTACTAACTATGGACCCGAAGGTCTGAGGTAAACTACTCACACTTCATCGGAGAGGCTATGATGATGTAGAAGCCCTCCGTGATGACGACCCTCTTTGGCGAAGCTCCGGAACAGGCCCCAAGATGGGATCTCGTGGATACAGAAAGTTACGGTGGTGGAATTAGGTTTTTGGCTCCTGTTCTGATCGTTTGGGGTACGTAGGTATATATAGGAGGAAGGAGTACGTCGGTGGAGCTCCGAGGGGCCCACAAGGCAGGGGGCGCGCCCTAGGGGGTGCCCCCCACCCTCGTGACCGCCTCTCTGATGCCTTGGCGTAGGGTCCAAGTCTCCTGGATCGCGTTCGGTGAGAAAATCACGTTCTCGAAGGTTTCATTCCGTTTGGACTCCGTTTGATATTTCGTTTCTTCGAAACACTGAAATAGACAAAAAAACAGCAATTCTGGGCTGGGCCTCCGGTTAATAGGTAGTCCCAAAAATAATATAAAAGTGGAAATAAAGCCCTATATAGTCCAAAATAGTAGATAATAAAATTATAGATACGTTGGAGACGTATCAGGCATCCCCAAGCTTAATTCCTGCTCGTCCTTGAGTAGGTAAATGGTAAAAAGAGAATTTTTGATGCGGAGTGCTACTTGGCATAATTTCAATGCGAATCTTCTTAATTGTGATATGAATATTCAGATTCGAAAGATTCAAGACGAAAGTTTATATTGACATAAAAATAATAATACTTCAAGCATACTAACAAAGCAATTATGTCTTCTCAAAATAACATGGCCAAAGAAAGTTATCCCTACAAAATCATATAGTCTGGCTATGCTCTATCTTCACCACACAAAGTATTTAAATCATGCACAACCCCGATGACAAGCCAAGCAATTGTTTCATACTCTAACTTTTTCAAAACTTTTTCAATCTTCACGCAATACATGAGCGTGAGCCATGGATATAGCACTATAGGTGGAATAGAATGGTGGTTGTGGAGAAGACAAAAAGGGGAAGATAGTCTCACATCAACTAGGCGTATCAATGGGCTATGGAGATGCCCATCAATAGATATCAATGTGAGCGAGTAGGGATTGCCATGCAATGGATGCACAATAATTATATGAAAGCTTAAAAAGAAACTAAGTGGGTGTGCATCCAACTTGCTTGCTCATGAAGACCTAGGGAAATTTAAGGAAGCCCATCACTGGAATATACAAGCCAAGTTCTATAATGAAAGATTCCCACTAGTATATGAAAGTGACAACATAGGAGACTCTCTATCATGAAGATCATGGTGCTACTTTGAAGCACAAGTGTGGTAAAAGGATAGTAACATTGTCCCTTCTCTTTTTCTCTCATTTTTTTATTTGGGCCTTTTCTCTTTTTTTATATGGCCTCTTTTTTATTTGGGCTTCTTTGGCCTCTTTTATTTATTTTTCGTCCGGAGTCTCATCCCGACTTATGGGGGAATCATAGTCTCCATCATTCTTTCCTCACTTGGGACAATGCTCTAAAAATGATGATCATCACACTTTTATTTTTCTTACAACTCAACAATTACAACTCAATACTTAGAACAAAATATGAATCTATATGAATGCCTCCGGCGGTGTACCAGGATATGCAATATGACAATGATGGAGTGTGTCATGATAAACAGAACGGTGGAAAGTTGCATGACAATATATCTCAGAATGGCTATGGAAATGCCATAATAGGTAGGTATGGTGGCTATTTTGAGGAAGGTATATGGTAGGTGTGTGATACCGGCGAAAGGTGCACGGTATTAGAGAGGCTAGCAAAGGTGGAAGGGTGAGAGTGCGTATAATCCATGGACTCAACATTAGTCATAAAGAACTCATATACTTATTGCAAAAATCTAGAAGTTATCAAAGCAAAGTATTACGCGCATGCTCCTAGGGGGATAGATTGGTAGGAAAAGACCATCGCTCGTCCCCGACCGCCACTCATAAGGAAGACAATCAATAAATAAATCATGCTCCGACTTCATCACATAACGGTTCACCATACGTGCATGCTACGAGAATCACAAACTTTAACACAAGTATTCTTTAAATTCACAACTACTCAACTAGCATGACTCTAATATTATCACCTCCATATCTCAAAACAATTATCATGCTTCAATCTTTTCTTAGTATTCAATACACTCAAAAGAAAGTTTCACAAATCTTGAATACCAAGCATATTATTATTAAGCAAATTACCATGCTATTAAGAGACTCTCAAAATAATTTAATTGGAGCATGAGAGATCAATAGTTTCTTTAAAAAAAATCCACCACCGTGCTCTAAAATATCTAAGTGAAGCACATAGAGCAAAATTATAACGCTCAAAATATATAAGTGAAGCACATAGAGCAAAACTACATAGCTCAAAAGATATAAGTGAAGCACATAGAGTATTCTATCAAATTTTAATTCATGTATGGCTCTATCAAAAGGTGTGTACAACAAGGATGATTGTGGCATATTAAGACACAAAGACAAAAATAATACAAGACGCTCCAAGAAAAACACACATCATGTTGGTGAATAAAAATATAGCTCCAAGTAAATTACCGATGGAAGTGGACGAAAGAGGGGATGCCTTCTGGGGCATCCCCAAGCTTTGACTTTTTGGTGTCCTTTGATTATCTTGGGGGTGCCATGGGCATCCCCAAGCTTAGGCTCTTGCCACTCCTTGTTCCATAATCCATCAAAAGAATTCACCCAAAACCTGGAAACTTCACAACACAAAACTTAAAGTAGAAAACTCGTGAGCTCCGTTAGCGAAAGAAAACAAAAGACCACTTCAAGGTACTGTAATGAACTCATTCTTTATTTATATGGGTGTTAAACCTACTGTATTCCAACTTCTCTATGGATTCTAAACTATTTTACTAACGATAGATTCATCAAAATAAGCAAACAACACACGAAAAACAGAATCTGTCAAAAACAGAACAGTCTGTAGTAATCTGTAGCTAGCGCAATATCTGGAACCCCAAAAATTCTAAAGTAAATTGCTGGACGTGATGAATTTATCTATTAATCATCTTCAAAAGTAATTAACTAAATAGCACTCTTCAAATAAAAATGACAGCAGTTCTCGTGAGCGCTAAAGTTTCAGTTTTTTACAGCAAGTTCAACAAGACTTTCCCCAAGTCTTCCCAACGGTTCCACTTGGCACAAACACTAATTAAACACAAAAAACACAACCAAAACAGAGGCTAAATAATTTATTTATTACTAATCAGGAGAAAAAATCAAGGAATAAAAATAAAATTGGGTTACCTCCCAACAAGCGCTATCGTTTAACGCCCCTATCTAGGCATAAAAGCGAGGATAGATCTAGGTATTGCCATCTTTGGTAGGCAATCCATAAGTGGCTCTCATGATGTTTTCATATGGAAATTTTATTTTCTTTTTTGGAAAGTGTTCCATGCCCTTTTTTAATGGAAATTGAAATCTAATATTCCCTTCCTTCATATCAATAATCGCACCAACCGTTCTAAGGAAAGGTCTACCAAGAATAATAGGGCAAGAAGGATTGCAATCTATATCAAGAACAATGAAGTATATGGGCACATAATTTCTATTTTCAATAATAAGAACATCATTAATCCTTCCCATAGTTTTCTTAATAGTAGAATCCGCAAGATGCAAGTTTAGAGAGCAATCATCAAAATTACGGAAATCTAGCAAATCACACAAAGTCTTGGGAATAGTAGAGACACTAGCACCCAAATCACACAAAGCATAAAACTCATGATCTTTAATTTTAATTTTAGTAGTTGGTTCCCACTCATCATAGAGTTTTCTAGGGATAGAAACTTTCAACTCAAGTTTTTCTTCATAAGATTGCATCAAGGCATCAACAATATGTTCGGTGAAGGCTTTATGTTGACTATAAGCATGTGGAGAATTTAGCACGGATTGCAACAAGGAAATACAATCAATTAAAGAGCAACTTTCATAATTAAATTCCTTGAAATCCAATATAGTGAGTTTAGCAACATCTAGATTTTTATTTCTTTCGATCCCACTTTCATCAATTTCATCATAAAGATCTAAATACTCCGAATTTTTAGAACGCCTTCTAGGTAAAGGAAGATCATATTCAGTTTCATCAAGATTCATATTGCAAAACAAAGATTTAATAGGGGACACATCAATAACTTTTAGATCTTCATCTTGATTTTCATAGGAATTGGAAGAACACGCTTTAATAAAGGCATCTTTGGAAGCACGCATCCTAGCGGTTCTTTCCTTGCACTCATCAATGGAAATTCTCATGGCTTTGGGAGACTCATTGATATCATGCTTAGGAGGAATAGATCTAAGCTTTAAAGGATCAATCTCAAGAGAAATTCTATCAACGTTCCTAGCCAAATCATCAACTTTAAGCAATTTCTCTTCAAGCAAAGCATTAAAATTCTTTTGTCAATTCATAAACTCTTTAACACTATTCTCAAATTCAGAGGGCATCTTATTACAATTTCCATAAGAGTTGTTGTAGGAATTCCCATAATTATTAGAAGGATTACTAGGATATGGCCTAGGATTAAAATTCCCTCTATAAGCGTTGTTACCAAAATTATTCCTAGCAACAAAATTCACATCCATAGATTCATTGTTATTCTCAATCAAAGTAGACAAAGGCATATCATTAGGATCAGAAGAAACACTCTTAGTACCAAATAATTTCATAAGTTCATCCATCTTTCCACTCAAAACATTGATTTCTTCTATCGCATGCACTTTTTTATTAGAAGATCTTTCAGTATGCCATCGAGAATAATTAACCATAATGTTATCTAGGAGTTTAGTAGCATCTCCTAAAGTGATTTCCATAAAAGTGCCTCCCGCGGCCGAATCTAAAAGATTTCTAGAAGCAAAATTCAATCCGGCATAAAAGTTTTGTATAATCATCCACAAATTCAAACCATGAGTAGGGCAATTACGTATCATTAATTTCATTCTCTCCCAAGCTTGTGCAACATGTTCATGATCAAGTTGCTTAAACTACATAATATCATTTCTAAGAGAGATGATCTTAGCGGGAGGGAAATACTTAGAGATAAAAGCATCTTTGCACTTGTTCCAAGAATCAATACTATTTTAGGCAAAGACGAAAACCAAGCTTTAGCACGATCTCTAAGTGAAAAAGGAAATAGCTTCAATTTAACGACATCATTATCGACATCTTTTTTCTTTTGCATATCACATAAATTAACGAAGCTATTCAGATGAGTAGCGGCATCTTCACTAGGAAGGCCGGCGAATTGATCTTTCATAACAAGATTCAACAAAGCAGTATTGATTTCACAAGATTCAGTATTGGTAAGAGGAGAAATCGGAGTGCTAAGGAAATCATTATTATTAGTATTGGTGAAGTCACACAATTTGGTAGTATCTTGAGCCATTGCGACAAACAAGCAAACTAGCACACGAGCAGACAAGAGCAAACGGGCAAAAGAGGCAAATAGAGAGGGAGGATAGAGAGAGAGAGAGGGAGAATAAAACGGCAAGGGTGAAGTGGGGGAGAGGAAAACGAGAGGCAAATGGCAAATAATGTAATGCGAGAGATAGGGATTGTGATGGGTACTTGGTATGTTGACTTTTTGCGTAGACTCCCCGGCAACGGTGCCAGAAATCCTTCTTGCTACCTCTTGAGCTTGCGTTGGTTTTCCCCGAAGAGGAAGGGATGATGCAGCAGAGTAGCGTAAGTATTTCCCTCAGTTTTTGAGAACCAAGGTATCAATCCAGTAGGAGGCCACGCTCAAGTCCCCCGTACCTGCACAAAACGATAGCTACTCGCAACCAACGCGATTAGGGGTTGTCAATCCCTTCACGGTCACTTACGAGAGTGAGATCTGATAGATATAATATTTTTGGTATTTTTGGTATAAAGATGCAAAGTGAAAAGTAAAAGGCAAAGTAAAAAAGCAAAGCAAGATTAAAGTGATGGAGATTAATATGATGAGAATAGACCCGGGGCCCATAGGTTTCACTAGTGGCTTCTCTCAAGAGCATAAGTATTCTATGGTGGGTGAACAAATTACTGTTGAGCAATTGACAGAATTGAGCATAGTTATGAGAATATGTAGGCATGATCATGTATATAGGCATCACGTCCGTGACAAGTAGACCGAAACAATTCTGCATCTACTACTATTACTCCACTCATCAACCGCTATCCAGCATGCATCTAGAGTATTAAGTTAAAAACAGAGTAACGCCTTAAGCAAGATGACATGATGTAGAGAGATAAATTCATGCAATATGAAATAAACCCCATCTTGTTATCCTCGATGGCAACGATGCAATACGTGCCTTGCTTCCCCTTCTGTCACTGGGAAAGGACACCGCAAGATCGAACCCAAAGCTAAGCACTTCTCCCATGGCAAGAACTACCAATCTAGTTGGCCAAACCAAACGGATAATTCGAAGAGACTTGCAAAGATAACCAATCACACATAAAAGAATTCAGAGAAGATTCAAATATTATTCATAGATAGACTTGATCATAAACCCACAATTCATCGGTCTCAACAAACACACCGCAAAAAGAAGATTACATCGAATAGATCTCCACAAGAGAGGGGGAGAACTTTGTATTGAGATCCAAAAAGAGAGAAGAAGCCATCTAGCTACTAACTATGGACCCGAAGGTCTGAGGTAAACTACTCACACTTCATCGGAGAGGCTATGATGATGTAGAAGCCCTCAGTGATGACGGCCCTCTCCGGTGGAGCTCCGGAACAGGCCCCAAGATGGGATCTCATGGATACAGAAAGTTGCGGCGGTGAAATTAGGTTTTTGGCTCCTGTTCTGATTGTTTGGGGGTACGTAGGTATATATAGGAGGAAGGAGTACGTCGGTGAAGCTCCGAGGGGCCCATGAGGCAGGGGGCGCGCCCTAGGGGGGCGTCCCCCACCCTCATGACCGCCTCTCTGATGCCTTGGCGTAGGGTCCAAGTCTCCTGGATCATGTTCGGTGAGAAAATCACATTCCCGATGGTTTCATTCCGTTTGGACTCCGTTTGATATTCCGTTTCTTTGAAACACTGAAATAGGCAAAAAAACAGTAATTCGGGGCTGGGCCTCCAGTTAATAGGTTAGTCCCAAAAATAATATAAAAGTGGAAATTAAAGCCCAATATAGTCCAAAACAGTAGATAATATAGCATGGAGCAATCAAAAATTATAGATACGTTGGAGACGTATCAATGTGCATTACCGAGTGGGCCCAGAGATACCTCTTCGACAATCGGAGTGACAAATCCTAATCTCGAAATACGCCAACCCAACAAGTACCTTCGGAGACACCTGTAGAGCACCTTTATAATCACCCAGTTACATTGTGACGTTTGGTAGCACACAAAGTGTTCCTTCGGTAAACGGGAGTTGCATAATCTCATAGTCATAGGAACATGTATAAGTCATGAAGAAAGCATAGCAACAAACTAAACGATCAAGTGCTAAGCTAACAAAATGGGTCAAGTCAATCACATCATTCTCCTAATGATGTGACCCCGTTAATCAAATGACAACTCTTTGTCTATGGTCAGGAAACATAACCATCTTTGATCAACGAGCTAGTCAAGTAGAGGCATACTAGTGACATTCTGTTTGTCTATGTATTCACACATGTATCATGTTTCCGGTTAATACAATTCCAGCATGAATAATAAACATTTATCATGATATAAGGAAATAAATAATAACTTTATTATTGCCTCTAGGGCATATTTCCTTCACTTCTCCCCCCCCCCCCGAAGTCCGCTCGAAGGCGCAAGGGTTTCTCCTCCGTTGTTCCCAACAGGTTGAGGAAGAACTCGTAAATGTGAGCGGTAATATACGCTTGGCTCACGAGCACCCCTTGCACGGATTGCAGATGCGGAATCGAGCATTTCCTTTTACGTCCGTTAGCGTAAGCGTGGAAATAGCCCGTATTGGTGTCACCCTTGGTGATCCACTTGACACCGCCCCGACGGCGCCAATATTCCTCCTCTTCCCTGAGGATGGCCAGCACTTGGTTTTCGAGGGCATATCGGTTAGTCCATTCGGCCTCCGGGAATGCCCTAGTGTCAGCGAGGCCGTCAAGGGTTTTGATTTCATTTAAAAGGGCTTCCCTTGTTCTCTTCGACTCGCTGCCGTGGTTAGCCCCCCAGCCACGGAGGACACTGCGCAAGGTGCCGGCCGCCGAGATCCATAGATCCATTGGCCCTCCGGTACAACTTGCCGCGGCCACCGCTCGCTCCCAACGAGTTATTATCAACAGGATAAACCCATCTACCTCGAACCAGCCTGTTTCAAAAAAGAAACGCCGGCTGCGCTTGATCCTGTCCTCCCCGGAGGCCAAGATGAGCGGGACATGATCGGATCCTATACGTGTTTCAGCAACTAGCATACAAAGGGGAAAGAGAACTTCCCAATCAGGCGAAACAAATATGTGATCGAGCACGCTACGCACCGGAGCTAACTGCTTGTTAGTCCATGTAAATCTAGCACCGGTTGTTGCGATCTCCCGCAGAGCAGATGCAGCAATGGTGTTACTGAACATGGTCACCCTAGGCCAGTCAATATTCTGGTTGTTTTTATCCGCCCCCGAGTGGATAAGGTTGAAATCACCCCCAAGGACAATGGGGATGTTGGCAGCTTGCTTGGTCCCAACCAAGACTTGGATTTCATTCAAAAATTCCGCCGAGCGCGAGTGGTCAGCAGGGCCATAGACACACACGATCACCCAAGAAGCTAAGGAAATACGGTGTTTGATCGTAGCCGCAATAAAGAAAGAACCCATGTCCCAGCTTACAACATCACATACATCACGATTGCATCCCAAAAGAAGACCGCCCGAATGGCTGTTGGAGGGAACCCGACCCCACAGGATACGTTGAAGGGGATCGAAAGCCGTGAGATCTCAAAAGGTGAAGTCCATTTTGATCGTCTCTTGAAGTGCCACAATATCTATATGCTCACGGGCTGGGTGCGTCTGCCCGAGTGGCCGCACCCCCTAATGTTCCAGAAAAGATAGTGCATTAGATGATACGATTGTGAAGGCGCACCCCTCTGGATGTCATCGGTTTTTCCACTCTTTTCCTAGCCGGGGCACGGCTGGTGGAGGGGGTCGCGTCCGCCTCCCTGGCTTCGACCACTCCACCAGATGTTAGCATAATCATGGCATTAGGCACAACCCCAACTGTGTCCTGAGCCAAGTTGGAGGCCGCGGTGGCCTCCCTGGCCTTTGCCGCGGCTGCCGCTTCAGCCAGAGTAGCTTGAGCGTCCTCGCGCGCACGAATCATAGTAATAATGTCACCGCCCGCCGCACCAAGCTCAAAACCACTATCATCGAGGATCGAAGCTAACTAAATATCGGAAAAGGCGTTCAAAATCTTATAGGAGGGGGGGTTACCTGCAGTCTCTAGATTCTTGTCGGCGATCCGGAGCTGGGCACTTTCCAGGGAAGAGAGATCGCCCAGCGCCGCCTTAGACCTGGCACTTGGGGCCCGCTGCACCACCGACAATGCCTTGGAGCACTTGGCCTTGGTCGCCATACCCACCGAGCTGAGCACGGCCTGTAGATCGCCCTCTGGCGTAGGCGCCACCGGGGATGGCAGGGAGAGCACCGCGGGGTTGGCCGACGGCTTCCGGCCCGCGGTCTTCTTGGGAGCACGACCGGAGCCGCCCGAGCTACGCCGTCGGGACTGGGAGTGTGGAGCGGAGGGTCGTCGAGCACACACCCATCGTCCGGACCTTGCAGGTCGGGCGAGGCTTGGGCAGGGATGGGGACAACACCGATCGCCCGCAGCGGCACCACGACAGGCTGAGAGGCCGCACTTGCTTTCATGTTAGAGCCATATTGGTCAAAAGCCCTAGCCAGCACACAGGACGCCGGAGGGCTACTCCCTGCCGTATTGAGCACCGCGAGTGTCCCTGGCTCCGTGTCGCCTTGTCCACAGGAGGGTCTTGAGATCCGAGCCCCAACTGGTCCCAAGTCTCTGTGTCGATCGACGTGCCCGGCATGCTCTCGTCGGGATCCTCGTCGCGGCACGCCATCTCCACGTCCTTGGCCTGACCATCAGGGAGCGCGGCTTGGACCCTAAGGCCGCCTTGAGTATCCTGTTTCTGTGCCTGCGTCCCACCAGTCCCCGAACCGGACGGGCCGCTGCGTTTGTCAAAGGACCGGGGTGGAGCATCATTGGGGCCAGGCGCCGTAGGCCCGTCCCCCGGGCGCTTGGGCAGCCGCTTAGTTAAGTGTTTGGAATTACAAAAGTTCACGCTTCCTAAGAATTTGTTTGCATTTTCAAAAAATTGTCATGGCAAACATATAGATATCAATAAAATTTGCCACGACATGTTTGAAAATTTGCCATCGTAAGTTCAATAAAAATGCCATGGGCGCAAAGAAGAAATTTTTGGAATTTATAATGGGCACTTGGAAAATTTAGGGATGTGTTCTTTGAAAAAGATGGATTAGCCTTGCACACATGGCAAAATTTAGGGATTTTGTTCTCTAAAAACATGTCAAATTATGACATATATATATTTTTGTAAACGGGGAACATGAAAATTTTAGGAGATTTGTACGTTTAAAAGATGGAATTTTAGGAATCTGCCATGGGCACATGGAAAAATTTAGGAGATGTGTTCTTTTAAAAAGGGATCACAACATTATGAATTTATCAACACATGGAAAGAGTTATTAAAATTGCCATGATTGAATCAAATATGCTGCAGCAAGTAATGCACACATGTTAGTATCGCTGCCTCTTCCTAATTGATTTACCAAATGGTTACATAGCAAAAAAATTGAGAAGAGAAGAGAAGCAGACATGTTAGTAATGCACACATTTTAGGAAAAGAGAAGCGTACAAACCTTGTTCTTGTATGGAGGTTTGGGCATGCTTATATTTTTTACTACAAGGCATACAGAGAGGAGAAGCATATACGACTAGAAGAGGACCTTTTTATCAAAATTTAGCATCAAGGAATCCCAAAATCGTCTTCCAGATGAAGTCAGAAAATAATACTATGAATTATTTCAAGCTGTTATTTCTATTATTTTTAAAACGTGGGATATATTAATTTTCCAAAAGTCAACTTAGATGCACTCGGCCTCTCATTTGTGAGAATGACTTTATCAGAATAAAAAATTGTGAGAATGATACTGAAACACATATCATTTCATTGTACAAACAGTTCTCCCAAAAGCCCTATTTTATAGACATAGAAGCTTGTCCGACCTATTTTTCTAGCACTAATATAGAGTTTTTACTCAATTATTATCATTTTTATCACACCTCTGTAGAAAAATATCTTATGTTTAGCAAAAATTCTCATGACCGTATTGTCATTGTTTGCGCAATGGCCATGTGAATAGGGCAAATAATGAAAAGCAAGCCATCAGAATAATCAACAATCATGTGGAAAGATCCAATGTAGAGGTTTATCAAAACTATAAATTTATAATGTTGAAAGATCAAGTGTAGAGATTCATCAAAAGTATAAATTTATCTACATCTAAGAAACTGTAGCCACACTCATAGATAGCGCAAAAGGAATTAACAAATAATTTGGCAGTTGAAATATACCAGTAGAACATGACTTGGAAACAAATTTTGGCTGAGTTTTATGACCACCGTTAGCCGTAAATTTGTTCTTATCCACTAACTATGATAATGAGTGGGGCGTGTGTTCAATGCAAGGAATCTGGATCGGTAAGCAGATCATTCCCTCACAGAATGTATTAAAACTAAATAAGTGGAATGCAACAATTAGATAGGAAAAGTGAACCTGAATGCAAGGATAGTTCACAGGTAGAAAGAAAAATCAGTATCTTGGAAAATTTGTGGATCCACCATGGTGCCTATATTTAGAATCAAAAATAAAATGGTATAAGGACGTCCTCATTTGATAATATAGACGTCACAAAACAAAGCATGATGCACTCGAGCGAAAGACCTTTTTCAATGATGCTTCTAGACCACTACAAGAGATAGGTGAGAAATATCACCGATCAAATGACCCCATATATGGAATGAAGAGTTCCTTATTAGTATGAAATCAGTTGCTTGTATACAACCAGCTGAGCTGTTCCAATGTACATTCTTAGTACAATAATCTGCTTGCCACTATGTGCCTTGCTGGGAAGCTCTGATGTTGGAATTGGGACGCTGACAGTAAGTAACAAGGATTCTCGTCCATTATTCCTCTAGTAGAATAGTGGTTCCCTTTTTTGTTCGTTTGTTTTTGGATCAAGAATACGCAGTTATGATTTTTCCAGATATAATGTTTTCCACTCGCGCATTGGGCATTGGGCTGAGCATGATCAAGAATTCGTCTCCTCTAAGATGCCTCATGTCAGTATCTTTGCCAGCGCTGCTAGCCTCCATCACTATACGCCATTAGGATATATAGTGCCCATCTGTCGGTAGTTCTCGTCTCCAGAGCGAGCCAGGTTGGTATACAAAAACACTCACACTCTCCTCAAGTGAAGTCTAAATGTTTCTCTGCACCCGCGAAGTCTAAACTCCTCTGCCCTCCGGTGTTCATGACTGTACAATGGCGGAGTTTAGTGTAACTCAGGGGGGCCGTGCCCCCCCTCCCAAGTTATGCACATTTGTGAAAAATAGTACTGTGTTTTGCCCTCTACAAAATTCAGATTTGATGTTTTGCACACATTTTAGGAAAAGAGAAGCATACAAACCTTGTTCTTGTATGGAGGTTTGGGCATGCTTATATTTTTTACTACAAGACATTCTTATATTTTTTTACTGCAAGGCATACAGAGAGGAGAAGCATATACAACTAGAAGAGGACCTTTTTATCAAAATTTGGCATCAAGGAATCCCAAAATCGTCTTCGAGATGAAGTCAGGAAATAATATTATGAAGTATTTCAAACTGTTATTTCTATTATTCTTAAAACTTAGGATATATTAATTTTCCAAAATTCAACTTAGATGCACTGGGCCTCTCATTTGTGATAATGACTTTATCGGAATAAAAATCGTGAGAATGATACTGAAACACAAATCATTTCACTGTACAAACAGTTCTCCCGAAAGCCCTATTTTATAGACATAGAAGCTTGTCCAGCCTATTTTTCTAGCACTTATATAGAGTTTTTACTCAATTATTATTATTTTTATCACACCTCTGTAGAAAAATATCTAAAAATTCCCATGAGTGTATTGTCATTGTTTGTGCAATGGCCATGTGATTACGGAAAATAATGAAAAGCAAGCCATCGGATTAATCAACAATCATGTGGAAAGATCTAGTGTAGAGGTTTGCCAAAATTATAAATTTATAATGTTGAAAGATCAAGTGTAGAGATTCATCAAAAGTATAAATTTATCTACAACTAAGAAACTATAGCCACACTCATAGATAGCGCAAAAGGAATTAACAAATAATTTGGCAGCTGAAATATACCAGTAGAACATGAATTGGAAACAAAATTTGGCTGAGTTTTATGACCACCATCAGCCGTAAATTTGTTCTTATCCACTAACTATGATAACGAGTGGGGCGATGTGTTCAATGCAAGGAATCTGGATCAGTAAGCAGACCATTCCCTCACATAATGTAGTAAAAATAAATAAGTGGAATGCAACAATTAGATAGGGAAAGTGAACCTGAATGCCAGGATAGTTCACAGGTAGAAATCAAAATCGGTATCTTGGAAAATCTGTGGATCCACCATGGTGCCTATATTCAAAATCAAAAATAAAATGGTATAAGGACGTCCTCATTAGATAATATAGACGTCGCAAAACAAAGCATGATGCACTCGAGCGAAAGACCTTTTTCAATGATGCTTCTAGACCACTACAAGAGACACGTGAGAAATATCACCAATCAAATGACTGCAAATATGGAACGAAGAGTTCCTTATTAGTATGGAAGCAGTTGCTTGTATACAACTAGCTGAGCTGCTCCAATGTACATTCTTAGTAGAATAATCTGCTTGCCACTATGTGCCTTGCTGGGAAGCTGTGATGTTAGAATTGGGACGCTGACAGATAAGTAACAGGGATTCTTGTCCATTATTCCTCTACTAGAATAGCGGTTCACTTTTCTGTTCGTTTGTTTCTGGATCAAGAATGTGCAGTTATGATTTTTCATAATATAATGTTCTCCACTCGCGCGCTGGGCATTGGGCTGAGCATGATCAAGAATTCGTCTCCTCTAAGCTGCCTCATGTCAGTGTATTTGCCAGCACTACCAGCCTCCATCGTTATACGCCACTAGGATATATAGAGCCCACAAGTCGGTAGTTCTCGTCTCCAGAGCGGGTCGGGTTGGTATACAAAAATACTCACACTCTCCTCTAGTGAAGTCTGAATGTTTCTCTGCACCCGTGAAGTTTGAACTCCTCTGCCCTCCGATGCGCACGACTGTATAGTGGCGGAGCTTAGTGCAATTCAGGGGGGCCTTGCCCCCCCTCCCAACTCATGAGCGTATTGTCATTGTTTGCGCAATGGCCATGTGAATAGGGAAAATAATGAAAAGGAAGCCATGGATTAATCAACAATCTTGTGGAAAGATCCAGTGTAGAGGTTTATCAAAATTATAAATTTATAATGTTGAAAGATCAAGTGTAGAGATTCATCAAAAGTATAAATTTATATACAGCTATGAAACTGTAGCCACACTCATAGATAGCGCAAAAGGAATTAACAAATAATTTGGCAGGTGAAATATACCAGTAGAACATGAATCGGAGACAAAATTTGGCTGAGTTTTATGACCACCATCAGTCGTAAATTTGTTCTTATCCACTAACTCTGATAATGAGTGGGGCGATGTGTTCAATGCAAGGAATCTGGATCAGTAAGCAGACCATTCCCTCACAGAATGTAGTAAAAATAAATAAGTGGAATGCAACAATTAGATAGGGAAAGTGAACCTGAATGCCTGGATAGTTCACAGGTAGAAATCAAAATCGGTATCTTGGAAAATCTGTGGATCCACCATGGTGCCTATATTCAGAATCAAAAATAAAATGGTATAAGGACGTCCTCATTAGATAATATAGACGTCACAAAACAAAGCATGATGCACTCGAGCGAAAGACCTTTTTCAATGATGCTTCTAGACCACTACAAGAGACACGTGAGAAATATCACCAATCAAATGACTGCAAATATGGAACGAAGAGTTCCTTATTAGTATGAAAGCAGTTGCTTGTATACAACTAGCTGAGCTGCTCCAATGTACATTCTTAGTAGAATAATCTGCTTGCCACTATGTGCCTTGTTGGGAAGCTGTGATGTTGGAATTGGGACGCTGACAGATAAGTAACAGGGATTCTTGTCCATTATTCCTATACTAGAATAGTGGTGCCCTTTTCTGTTTGTTTTTTCTAGATCAAGAATGCACAGTTATGATTTTTCCTGATATAATGTTATCCACTCGCGCGCTGGGCATTGGGCTGAGCATGATCAAGAATTCATCTCCTCTAAGTTGCCTCATGTTAGTATATTTGCCAGCGCTGCAGCCTCCATCGCTATATGCCACTAGGATATACAGAGCACACAAGTCGGTAGTTCTCGTCTCCAGAGCAGGCCAGGTTGGTATACAAAAACACTCACACTCTCCTCCAGTGAAGTCTGAATGTTTCTCTGCACCCGTGAAGTTTGAACTCCTCTGCCCTCCGGTGCGCACGACTGTATAGTGGCGGAGCTTAGTGCAACTCAGGGGGGCCGTGCCCCCCCCCCCTCCCTAGTTGTGCACATTTGTGAAGAATAGTACTGTGTTTTGCCTTCTAAAAAATTTAGATTTGATGTTTTCCACACATTTTAGGAAAAGAGAAGCATACAAACCTTGTACTTGTATGGAGGTTTGGGCATGCTTATATTTTTTAAAAGAAGACATTCTTGTATTTTTTTTACTACAAGGCATACAGAGAGGAGAAGCATATACGACTAGAAGAGGACCTTTTTATCAAAATTTAGCATCAAGGAATCCCAAAATCGTCTTCGATGAAGTCAGAAAATAATACTGTGAATTATTTCAAATTGTTATTTCTATTATTTGAAAACATGGGATATATTAATTTTCCAAAAGTCAACTTAGATGCACTGGGCCTCTCATTTGTGAGAATGACTTTATCAGAATAAAAATTGTGAGAATGATACTGAAACACAGATCATTTCACTATACAAACATTTCTCCCCAAATCCCTATTTTATAGACATAGAAGCTTGTCCGGCCGATTTTTCTAGCACTAATATAGAGTTTTTACACAATTATTATTATTTTTATCACACCTCTGTAGAAAAATATCTTATGTTTAGCAAAAATTCCCATGAACGTATTGTCATTGTTTGCGCAATGGCCATGTGAATAGGGCAAATAATGAAAAGCAAGCCATTAGATTAATCAATAATCATGTGGAAAGATCAAGTGTAGAGGTTTATCAAAACTATAAATTTATAATGTTGAAGGATCAAGTGTAGAGATTCATCAAAAGTATAAATTTATCTATAGCTAAGAAACTGTACCCACACTCATAGATAGCGCAAAAGGAATTAACAAATAATTTGGAAGCTGAAATATACCGGTAGAACATGACTTGGAAACAAAATTTGGCTGAGTTTTATGACCACCATCAGCCATAAATTTGTTCTTATCCACTAACCATGATAATGTGTGGAGCGATGTGTTCAGTGCAAGGAATCTGGATCAGTAAGTAGACCATTCCTCCGAGAATGTAGTAAAAATGAATAAGTGGAATGCAACAATTAGATAGGGAAAGTGAACCTGAATGCCAGGATAGTTCACAGGTAGAAATCAAAATCGGTATCTTGGAATTTTTTTGGATCCACCATGGTGCCTATATTAAGAATCAAAAATAAAATGGTATAAGGACGTCCTCATTAGATAATATAGATGTCACAAAACAAAGCATGATGCACTCGAGCGAAAGACCTTTTTCAATGATGCTTCTAGACCACTACAAGAGACAGGTGAGAAATATCACTGATCAAATGACGACAAATATGGAATGAAGAGTTCCTTATTAGTATGAAAGCGGTTGCTTGTATACAACCAGCTGAGCTGCCCCAATGTACATTCTTAGTAGAATAATTTGCTTGCCACTATGTGCCTTGCTGGGAAGCTGTGATGTTGGAATTGGGACGGACAGATAAGTAACATGGATTCTCATCCATTATTCCTCTACTAGAATAGTGGTTCCCTTTTCTGTTCGTTTGTTTCTGGATCAAGAATGCGTAGTTATGATTTTTCCTTGATATAATGTTCTCCACTCGCGCGCTGGCATTGGGCTGAGCATGATGAAGAATTCGTCTCCTCTAAGCTTCCTAATGTCAGTATCTTTGCCAGCGCTGCCAGCCTCCATTGCTATACGCCATTAGGATATATAGAGCCCACCAGTCGGTAGTTCTCGTCTCCAGAGCGGGCCAGGTTGGTATACAAAAACACTCACACTCTCCTCTAGTGAAGTTTGAATGTTTCTCTGCACCTGTGAAGTCTGAACTCCTCTGCCCTCTAGTGCGCACGATTGTACAGTGGCGGAGCTTAGTGCAACTCAGGGGAGCCGTGCCCCCCTCCCAAGTTGTGCACATTTGTGAAGTATAGTACTGTGTTTTTCCCTCTACAAAATTCAGATTTGATGTTTTACGCCCCCCAGCCAGCTTTGTCAAGCTTTGCCACTGCGACTGGAATAAATTTCAATGAATGGATTTGCTAATTCCCATATATATGATAATTAGTTAGTATTATGTTTTCACTACTGCAGGGTGCTGCTAATGCGACACTACGATCAGAGTCCCTTTGACGAAATTGTGTGCGATGCATTAATCGCAAACGGTGATGTAAAAAACCGTCAAAAAAGATGCAAAACGTTTGCGATGTATGATACATCAAACACGGTTCAGATATTAGTTGCATGTGTGATGCTGGGCATACGGTTGATCCATACGAACCGTTTGCGATGAGACAGAACAACAGAAACGGGCAGCCAGATCAAGGTGTGTCCGATATGCGGCATACAGTTCGCTCCGATGAACCATTTGTGATGATCGAGGTGAACACAAATGATTCGGCGTAACAAGATGTGTGTGATACCCGGCAAATAGGTCGGTAATCAGAATTGTGTGCGATCATTATAGACAGCCCATACGGTCTTTTTTGTGAATTGTGTGCTCGTCAGGGCACACAATTCAACAAACCAACCTATGGGCGATAATGTAGAAGATCTCTGTCGAATATGTATTACTAACCGTCTGCGATGAGATTGACAGGATAAACAGAGATAACAAATTAATATGAGCGAGCGAAAACAGAGATATATATAGTCTGCTTAATTTAGTCCTTCTTCTTCTTGTTGTTGTTGTTGGATGGCCCCATTGGCGAGGACACTTCTTCCCGCTGACCGTTGGCTTTTCATCGCCGCCGTCGTCGTCATTGTTGTTGTTGTCGTTGTTGTCGTCTTCCTCATTCGACCATTCCTCCTCCTCATCATCGTCATCCTCTTCTTCGTCCTCCGACGGCTCCTCGTCCGTATGGTTGTCGTCTGACAACTCCGGAGGCGGCATCCCTTCCATGATCCGGATATAATCGAGGTTTGGGCTCGACGTCAGACTCATGGAAGACGAGCGTGATGATTCCAATGTTGACCTATCATCGGGCGCTAGACTGCTGGCCGAACTATCATCCTGGCTGTCGCTCGACATGGCTGCAGAGTGTGTGCCAGTGTGTAGCGTGGCCTGCCAGGGACGATGAAGATGGTGGACACTTAAGTGGGGTATGCAGAGAAGAGGAAATGCCAATTGAAGCGGGGGGTTGACGTATTATCTAATCGATGATATAATCAACTACAATTATTTGTACCCAGTCGCTCAAATTCCCGGGGTTGCGCAGGACTCCTATTGGCTATTTGGCGGGTTTCTTTTTCAGGACAAAAACAAGGAACGAGTTTTGGGATTATGCACCGGTACCGGTACGAATGGAGTAGGACAGTTGGCAAGCAATACATTGAGCTCTTCTTATTGATAAAGTCAGTAATAATCAAACTACAAAGGAAAAGAAAAAAGACAAAGGAAAATATATGCACGAATCTTCGCGTAACATCAATGGCATAGGACCAAGATGTGCATTACTTAGAGCACATCTAGATGTGCTTTAGCAATACTATCAAACAAAACCCCTAATCATTATTGCAAACAGCGCATAGAACATGGCTAATGCGACAACGACAACTACACATGCTAGTTCCTTCTTGTCTCTTGCTTTCATCTGTTGCATGTGATTGATTCTTTCTTGCTTCATCGTAATGATTGTACATTCCAGATCAACCAGTTTCTTCTTCAGCTTTACGTTATCTTCTGCGAGCTTGGTGATAACACTCTGAGCCCTACCATGCCATTTCTTCATCCAGCCAGTTAACAAAGGCACAAGCCTCATATCCTTGCCAATGTTAAATAGTATTCAGGATGAGCGATGGCATTAACTCAAGTAAAATGATGAACTTAGCACTAACCTCTAAGGGGCAACTGAGAAACCGCCTGCCAATGTCGAATCCCTCTGTGCATACACGTCGAGCGGGAGTATGCCCGTGCACACAACTCAACTTTTGGTACTTCTCGATGGCGCAAAACTTGGAGTCAAACTCGTGTTGCGGGAGTCTGGAGTCATGCTCCGGATCCGGCGGTAGATCGCTTTCCTAGTGGGGGGAGGGTCATTCAGGACGGATTCAGTAAGGAGCTACTTTGGACATGCTAAAAAAGATCGGGATAGATTGGAACCTGACACGATGATTCGAATCCGTATTACACCTGCCTTCTGATGACCTTAGGCAAGTGCTCGACGGCGACCGTCGTCGTGGCGGCAATACGAGCAGGATCAGCCGCACCGAAACCATCAGCACCACTCGTCTGCATCTTACATTCTTAAGAAGTTGCTCCACACTACTAACAATTCTTTCTACATGCACACTGTCCACGTCATCATGCATGCCACATCATCATTCAGTTGCAGTCAGCAACCAATTGACCTACCACGTCACCAATTGATCCTTCGCTAATGGCAATTAGTCACAATTGATCCTCCACATCATTCGGTTCCAAACACCAACCATGTCACCGACTAATTCTCCTTTAAAAGTAACCGACTGATCCTCCACTAATTGCCATTAGAAACCGATTGATCCTCCTCCACCAATTGCAATTAATTTCCACTATCTATTTTGTTCTAGAAATTGGCATTGTCTTCTCGCCTCCCCAACAAAACCTTTCATAATACTATGTGCATGGGTCTCCTATTCTCATCTCTTTCCCTGTCTTCTCCTTCTCTACAACACCACACGCGTACCCTATCTGCATTTTCTGCATGGATCCTCAGCGTACTCCCCGCTCAGCACCACATACTCCTTTGTGGTTCTGTGCTTCAGTCTGAACTACCCGTCACAAGCGTCGCCGCCTCCCTAGCCGAGGTCCGCTTCTAGGCACTGCCTCCACACGCTCGATCGTGGGTTTGTCTATGTAGCAAGCCTCTCTCCCCGTACTTCCTTAATACCATGAGTCTGGCCAGTCGAGGCATCTTCATGGGCATGGGCATAAGCTGCAGCGTGGTGCCGGCCAAGTAGGAATCCCAAATCAGCAGCAGCTGCTCATTCTTACTCCCCACGGGTGGCTGGCAGTATCATCCTCGATCTACATTTTCTGGAGGTCAAAGAGCACGTGATTAGACTATAGGATGTACAAGTTACTTTGTTATTTCCCCTAGATTTGTTCTTATGACGAATAGGACGAACATGGATATGCAAGTCACCATATCCTCGATCCACTTCATGATGATTGAATACAAGCATGCAAGTCACCATATCCTTTGCACATCAATCTAGATATGTTTTATCACTCTAGTTTCTACCTTTCGTTTATATATGGGCTGGCTACTACACAACTTAATTAATGGGCATATTTGTATTACCTAAACATGAATAAATTGCATGAAACTTTTTGGTTCCCATAGATCACTCAGTTGAGTCAAGTACTCGAGGTAGCAATTTTTTTATCTCAACTTGTTTCAATATTATAGTGAGTTGCTATTTCACATTCAATTGTTCTGATTCCTGGTTATGATTTTATCATTTTGTCCAGCAAAGTATATATGATTCATTTCTAATAGATGGATGTTATTTCTCTTGACTTTTTAGCAATATCACTCGAGCTTTCCGGCACACTCACCAACTGTTTATACAATGACAAACCTCCAAAACTGGATGTAGTAGTAACACATACTTTGTTGTCAGTGCAATATCTGAGTATTTCTTCTATGGGTTTCATTTCCTTTGTTTCTTAGGGTTATTGATGCTCACCTCATGCCCAAGCTTGGTGGCACAGTGCCCTGTTTTTTGTAAACTCTCAATATTCTAGGTATGTACCTTCGGATCTCCATAACATCAATAACTTATCTGCGCTATTTTCTTTCATATTTATTAGTTTTGTACATGTGTAGATCTATTTATAATTTTTGCTTTTTTGTTTCTGGCAGTCCACATATATCAATTTGAATGAACTCAAATTTGATCCTTTGTTAAGTATTAGCTACATAAAATTTATTTATCCATGTGTATGTCATGAAACAATCCTTCCCTTGATGTACAGGTAAACACCGCAGTACTTTCATGTTCTTCTAGGTGATGGTACATTCAAATGACATTGACATTTAGGGAAAATATGATACATGTACCTTGACTGTTGGAGCGTTGTTATATATTTTCCATATGATATAGTAGATTTTAATTTTTCTTCATTGGTTATACTATCATCTCTCAAGAAGTCCTTTACAAACATATGTAGTACAACATGTCATTATTGAATTTATCTGCTCTTTGAAGGTTGCAAAATGCCCTGATTTAAATTGTTGCAGATGCTATTGTACGGTGTACATGCATACTCTTTATTCGCACAATGCAAGTACAAAATATTTATATGTAAAAAATAGTATCTTTTTATTTAGATCTTTTCCTTCATATATAATCCATCTTCAATAAATCATTATATTCCCGCTGCAACGCGCGGGGAAAGTATCTAGTTCCCCCAATGTTAGCGCCACATGAGGGAATTTGGAGGCTATGTAGGGATTTGGAGGAAATGGGGAAACTATGGGGATAAGCTAATGGTCGGGAACTACTTATGACACTATATGTTGTATACGGCACACTATTTATACATGTCGTTTGCGTTAGGTATTATAACGTCATACACGATTTCCGCACCAAACCGTGTGAGAAGACAACGTAAGTGAGACACGGTCGCTGTTACATAACCATACGTGATGTACTACCCTGTACATATAATTGAGTTACAGTGATACCGTGTGAACAGCCGCTCTGCAGATATCCGTAAAAAACAGCCGCTCTGCATATAGAGATGGTGGCGGTGGCCTAGGCAGCGGCTATCGGAGAAGAGGTCAATCCTCAGTCGGTGGGCGGTGGCAGCGTCATAGGAGGTCAATCCTCGGTCTGCGGCGGGAGATAGGAGGAGCTCAACCCAGCAGCGGCGTGACTCGAGCACATCCATCGCGTTCGATGGCAGGATAGTGGAGGTCGAACATCAGGCGGCAGCTGCACTAAGCTTTGCTCCTCGACCCTACTGTCTCGGCGTGCCGCCGCATCGCGCTTCTCTGTCTGCTGCGTGGAGGTCACCGCGCGGCTAATTAATTAAGGTATTCTTTTCCTGAGTGGCTTAATTAAGGTATTCAATTCCTAAGGTTAGTGTTGTACTAGTACTTTGCGTGTAAATTGACTGGCCATTAATTTTTGTCATTGCACGTTTGGATAACAATATGGAGCACCCTTAGTAATTATGAAAATAAAACCTTGTGATTTATGCATGCATCTTTGGGCAATATTTAATCTATGTATTAATGTTGTTGTTTTGTTTTTAATTACCATTTGTGTGGTGCAAATGGAACAATCTCGATGGATGAAGAATCAGAAACCCGCAGAATTTATCAGTGGTGTGACAGAGTTCATGAATTTGGCTGAAAGTACAAAGAGGAGAATTGGTGATGCGGATTACATCACGTGTCCATGTATTGATTGTGCCAATACAGAGTCACATGAAGTTGGAGATGTCCATTGGCACTTAGTCTCTCGGGGATTCATGGATGGATATACACATTGGACCAGACACGGTGAATAAGAGGTCATGGATGGAGATACCCAGGGCTGCGAGATGCCAAACCCTGATCAGTGTCACATGGATGTTGAATCTAACATCAGGGCAGAGGCGTCAAGCTACCAATGGAACACCGGAAAGCCAAAACGCCCACTAGAAAACCAAGATGTCGACGCAGATGACGACGATCTTGATATGCCAGATTTTGCTGCTATATTGCAGATTTTGAGGGCCTAAAAAGGATATGATTGGGTACAAGGATATGCCAACCATTGATGCGGACTCCAAGAAAGAATTGTATCCAAATTGCAAAAGGAAATATTCCAAGTTGAGTGCCACCCTGGTGGTTCTCAGATTTAAAGCAACAAATGGTCTATCAAACAAAGGCTTCATAGAGATGTTAGGTCTTTTCAAGATATGCCGGCATTAGGCAACACATCGGGGTAGAAAACAAGGGGAGATGTATGGTGTGTTACATGCATGGATAGGACAGCTAGTAGATTTCTTCCCAACTCACGCAAAACCGTGTATTTGCATCATCGTAGGTTCTTACGAAAAAATAACCCATACCAAAAGATGAAATCTGAATTTCTTGGTACTGTAGAGGTAGGTGTTGGCCCAAGACCCTATGATGGGGAGGTGGTCCACAACATGGCTAAAAAAATTAATGTTGTGCTTGGCAAGAACCACCCTTTGACGGTGAAACAAACACCCAAGGGTCAAGTGTTTAAGAAGAAATTGGTGTTCTGGAAATTACCTTACTGGGAGATTCTATGTGTATGTCACTGCATCGATGTCATGCACATAGAGAAGAACGTATGTGAAAGCATCCTTGGTTCTCTGCTCAAGATTAAAGGTAAAAGAAAGGATGGTGACGGTTCACGGCTCGATATGCTTGCTGATCAATCAAAACACAAGTGAAGCAGAAGATGATGACAAATTCATCAAAGCCGCCAGAGTTACAATTTCAGTACAAAAGAAGCAACACGGTTCTTCACCTATTAGTTGTCAGTTAAGACACCCTCTTCCTACTCCGCAAACATCAGAATTATCGTGGATGTGAGCTCAGGTAAAATGAAGTTGGGACACATGAAGTCACATGATTGCCATGTAATGTTGACACAAATCCTCCCGGTGGCCATCAGGAATCTGATGGACAAAGATATAAGAAACACACTCATTGAGCTCTGTGATTTCTTCAACCAACTATGGCAGAAAGTTGTAGATCCTGAAGAGTTGGATCATATGCATGATGATATTGCAAGAATATTGTCCACCCTAGAGATATTTTTCCCACCATCATTTGTTGATGTCATGGTCCATCTCATTGTGCACCTTGTCGACGAGATAAAGTATTGTGGTCCTGTGTTTCTTCGCAACATGTATCCCTTCGAGTGGTTCATGGTAATACTAAAGCGCTTTTGTCAGAACCGAAACCATCCAGAGGCAAGCATCCTACAAGGTTATACCGCGGAGGAGGTGGTTGAGTTTTGCACCGAATACATGAAACAAAGACCTATAGGTTTGCCCCTCTCTCGCCACGAGGGAAGGCTGAAAGGTAAGCCGGTCCTTGCTGGCACGCAAATGGCTGGACCAGGAGAATTGGCAGAGAAAGCCCATTTGACGGTACTGCTTAACAGCCCAGTTCTTAGTGCTTATGCCGAAGAACACTTGGCGGAGATATGCCAAAGCTTCTTAATAATGGTGCCTTCATCAGACGTGGAGATGAAGGGGCACACTAATAACTACACCAAATGGCTGAAGAATCGTTTGGCACAAGGATCCATCGATGGCATTGCTACGTGGTTGGCACAAAAGCCATCACCTACGGTGTTGACGTACCAAGCATATGAAATAACTGGATACATGTTCTACACTGAGGAAAGTTATTAGAAGACCTCATACCAGAACTCTTTGTTCGAATAGAATGCATGACTGTAGATGAAGCTGATAAAAGGGTATACTATGGAACCATCAAAGAGATTTGGGAGCTTGACCATGTGAAAGTTAAGGTGGCATTATTCAGGTGCGCATGGATCCCTCTTGGTCATGTAAAGGTTGATGATTATAGGAAGACCTGTGTTAATTGGACAACAATGGCATATCATGCGGACCCGTTCATTCTTGCCAATGATGCTACCCAGATTTTCTTTGCGGAAGACCCCTTGCATAAGAACTACGATGTACTGATGCATGGGAAGAGGAGGGTACTGGGTGTCGAGGATGTTGTCGATGAGGATGAGTACGATGAATTTGCTGAGTTGCCAGCCAAGAGATCACGCACCGTCTAACTGAGCAGCGTAAAATCATCAAAAAACCCAAGTTCATCCGGGGTCAATGTAATGATCCCAGTTCCCCCATGTACATGGGAATTAAGACGTAAGACTAGTCTTTATGCCTACCCTGCAACTTAATTCATTCAATTTTGAACTGTCGCGTGTACTGAATTTGTGAGTTATGCCCAGTTTTCTATTGATGTAAGAACCGTTAATATGTTGACCTTGATATGTTGTCAGCTCAGGCCATGCATATGAAGTGTTTTTTTTTGTTGTTGTTGTTATTATTATTATTATATCATAGAGGTAGCACACTCAATTGATCTCACTATAGTATGTGTGAACAAAAATATGCAATCTGGTTTTTGAATAGCACACGTTCGTTGATGAAAGCCGTGTGCCGACCAAACCCGCCCCGCGATCTGAGTCGTGCTTTCTGATTGGCCAAAACTCAAACCCCACGGATCGTACGTCTGCACCGTTGGATGCTCCCAGATCGAACAACGATCCTCATCCCTTTTGACAGCATATGCAGTTCCCATTGTAATTTTATATTTATGCACAAAATGCATGTTAAACTCAAAAAATGTCTTAAATATAGCTAACGATACCTGAAATGCGCTAGAAAATCAACCACGTTAATGGTGATTGCGTACCATGGAAATTTTTATGAGGCCAAACGATGAAGTCACCAGCCACTGGAGTTTGAATTGACACGTCTCCTTTTGGAAACCATGATCCTTCATGTGTGATGCTCTGGTTTGGAAGGAGCGATCATCAAAACTTCTGCCAAACTTTACCAATTTTTTCCACGGGGTCGTGAGAGCACGCCACGGGCACACATCGATTTTGATGATGTCCGAACTCCATCTAAATTTCATGTGATTAAAATACCAACTAGGCCTACGCTAGTTGCTGCACCTCGCGGCCGAAATGTTTGAAACTTTTGCCCGCTTCTTGAACAAACAGATGAAAACTCGCAAAGTGACGCACAAATGATTTGTACACCTTCTTTGCTAGGCTGATCGTAATGGGAGTATCATAGCTAGTATCATGCATGCCAACTAAGCAATTTTGATGAGCTGCCATAGAATTAAATGAAGAAAGAGAGGGTTAAGTATCATGTCATGACACCGTATCCTAATAAATCCTATGCTACTATCACTACTACATGATGCTGCTAACACGACACTATGATCAAAGACCCTTCGACGAAACTATGTGTGATGCAATAATCGCAAACGGTGGCGTAAAAATCCGTCAAAGAGATGCAAAATGTTTGCGATGGAGGATGCATCAAACACGGTTCAGATTTTAATTGTGTGTGTGATGCAGGGCATACGGTTCAGTTCAATTAACTATTTGCGATGAGGTGGAACAAAGGAAACGGGCAGGCAGATGAAGGTGTGTGCGATATACAGCATACGGTTCACTTAGATGAACTGTTTGTGATTAGGCAACACAAAAGAAATGGTCAGCCAGATCAAGGTGTGTGCGATATACGGCATGCGGTTCACTCAGATGAACTGTTTGCGTTGAGACAAGAGAACAAAAACGGTTCAACTTAGGAAGATGTGTGTGATATGCGGCAAACAGGTCTGTAATCGGAAACGTGTGCGGAGACCGATAACAACACAGACGATTGATGCTAACAAGTCGTGTGTGCTGTGAGCAAACGATTGCCGGTATACAATTGTGAGTGATTGATGAAAACATCACCGATAGGTTCCATTGTTTAGTCCGTGTGCGATGTGATTTTCTTTGTCCGCATAACATCTACGCTCTGTCTACATAGCATCAACATATATACTTAAAAAGACAGCATCACATAACCAAATTAAGCATACAATTACACAAGTGACTACACACATAACATTTCCACACACCAAAGTAAGCAATTACATGCATACTAAACTAGGAGAAACGAGGATCTAATTATCTACTTATTGTTGCGACGACGCTTGCCATTGCTCTACTTCTGGCTGGATCCCTAGCCGTTTTGGGGAAGGAGGCACTTCCTCATGTCAACAATCCGCCTGTACATGTCGTAGCTCGTGTACGCCTCCTTGGCCGTGTACACGAGGCGTGAGCTTTGCCGAGTTTCTCCATCCAGGCCGAGTGCCAGACACGCTTGTCCTTGTTACACAAATCCTTCATGTCTCTGTAGTAGGGGTCGATGATGGCCTCGGCAAGGTGAACTAGTGAGTCCTTCTCATTCTCCTTGCTGCCCCAGATCTTGTATTGGCCATGGATGTCGACAAGATTCTGGCAGGCGATGCCCGAATTCTCGAGCGTCTTTACATCGCTGGCAGACAATTATCATGAACAAAGAAATATAATAATAACCATTTTATTATTGTCACTAGGGCATATTTCCAACCAACCTATCATCTATGTAGTGTAGTTTTCAATGGAGAGAGACTCTCAGATTAATGTGCACTCCACACTCTGTGAAGAACTTCTTAGGAATAAATAGACAAGTGAAGTCATCGACCATCAAACATGCATCAATGCAGTTCTAGCTTGGTGTTTTATGTCTTTTGCTTCTTCTTGTTGCATCATCTAGAGTTTCAGATGAGACGATATATCCTGTCTATGCCCGAACACGTGAATTTTTCTCAAAAGATACCAAGCACAAATAGATCCTTTTTCGAAAAGGAGGTTATCCCCCGGCCTCTGCATCAGAAATATGCGTGCTGCCATTTTATTAATGGCATAGATAAATCTAGCGCTGATCTTGTGCACGAGGCATCATTGGGAGTAGTGATCTATCACTTGTCGTATTGTAAAGAAATTTTGGAAGGAGTAATTCGATATGTTCAAATAAACCAATGAACCCTGTGTTGGTTCCATTCTTCTCCTTACCGGTGGAGGAGGTAGGGGGTATGAGGGGTCAACGAATGCGCGAAGAACCAACAAGTGTCCATTTCATCTGGAGCAAAAGTAGAAGTTAGCCAAGTAGATCACCTGTGCAAATGAGTGGCTAGGCACCTTGCTCTCACCTATCATGATTGGAGATTGATTTGCACATAAGCCATTTTCCACCACTTCTCTTTGAAAACAACAACTATTACATGGTCATTTTTCTCTTTGGTGCATTTGTTGCACGTTTGAGGTTGCGCCTATGTCTATATGTTCATACACCGGCATACAAATTAGAAAAATGGTTTTGTTTGTGGTTCTTCATATACAGGATTGGTAAGAACGTCCTCGTGCTAATCGTGAGTTGAGAGTTCTGAAAAAATGCAGGGGATAGTGTGACAACTCAGGCCGTGTCGAACGGACAGCTTATTAAGATTTTGGGCTTGTTTTATTCTTAACTCTGCAAACTCACGGGCAGGTATCTCTCACATCCTTAGGAATCCAGCCTATTGAGATAGACGTCCTATGGTGGCCAAAAGCTAACAGAGTGATGGCGGCGGCGATGCTGTCGGTGACAGAGAAATTGCATCTACCACGCCCGCAAGGAAGAACGCACATGGCACATCTGATATGCATGCTCCTAGCTTAGTGCGGGATCGTAATTTGGTTCGGCAAGGTGATCCACAACTTAGTAGCAGTACAATGGAACCAAACAAGTCGCGCAAAGATGACTTAATTCATCTAACTTCCTCGGTGCGTCCCATTTCCAGAAGATCTGGCCGTCGGGCCATGCAGCAGAATCACGTCGTCATCCTCACTCATCAAGGGTTCTTTTTCTTTCTCTCCTACAAGAAAATGGTGGTGGGCAAGCACGCACCATACTAAGAAACAAAATCCTTTTTGATCCGTCTTTTTTGTGCACGGTAGATGAAAAGTTGTATTATGATAATTGTATGTGCATTTAATATATACATGTACAATTTGCTTCAGGATTTTTCAAGCTTCTAAATAGATTTTTTGGTTTATTTATTTTTACAAAAACAAGGTTCACATATAGTCCAGGGTTAATTATCTTAATTTAGTACTAAAGGAGATGTTCATACAAGGACGAACATTTACACATCACATGTTTGACTTCTGAACCGCTATTCTAGCCTGCTAAATGTGGCATGTATGAAATATCTTATATTTGTTAGGACAACAAAATCACATGTATGTCCGGCGATGCTTTCAGAGCCTTCGCTAGCACTTATGTTTATTTAATCATGCGGTTTTAGTTTTTGCTATTGAATTGATTGCATCTGTTGTCCAATTACACGATGATAACGATGAGGACCGTCATAGTTTTTCCAATGGGTATATAAGAGACAATTTAAAACACTTTTAGTCCTTAATTGCATGTGTCTTAGATTATGGAGAGTGCGTAAAGTATTTTTCGCTTGTTTATTAGTATGGTGCTACTACGTATTCTGCTCTATTTGACTGTGCAAAAATGACAATGTCTTGAGAAGTGTTTGTGTGCTCTTCAGTAAATAATTTGCATGACTTATGAAGCGCTTGGAAGATATAATACATGTAAGCATGCCAGTAAGTTAGATAGACCCTTCCAAGGATCACATCGCGCCCCTTTTTTCGAAAAGGAGGGACTCCCCGGCCTCTGCATCAGAACGATGCATACGGCCACATTTATAGATAAATAAAGAGGTTCAACAAGGTCTTATAGTCTGAAAACAAAATAACGGCAAGCTCACAAAGAGTCACAACGCCAAAAACAATAGACCCAAAAGCCACAGCCGGCTGGCATAACAAAGATAGGTAAACTAATCGCCTATCATATTACATGACCGCCATCCAAACCGGTTGAAGATATCCCGCGCTACCATCTCCCAGCGGACAGATCCAGTAACCAAACGCTCCCTGACCTCCGTCGGAGTGAGTAACGACCATATACGGATCATCGCAGTAGCCCGGAATAAAACCTGCAAAAAATGAATATTTGTTGTTCTATTAAAAGCCAAATCATTTATGCAGTTCCAAATTGCCCATAACTACATACTCCTACGTGAATGTGTCTAACTGTTTCAGACTCTATCCCAACAAGCCACGTTCCAAATAACGTACTGACCGAATTCAGAGGAGTAATGTTAAAGGCAATATGCATCGTGTGCCACAAAACTCTCGGCAACGGGCACTCAAAGAAGAGGTGCTTGATAGTTTCGTCCCGATCACAAAAACTACACCTAGTAGATCCTGTCCAGTTGCGCTTAACCAAATTATCCTTTGTTAAAATGACTTGTTTATGTACAAATCACATAAACACTTTAATTTTCAAAGGAACTTTAACTTTCGAAACATCTTTGGAACTAGGAATAGCACTAGAGTTAATGGCATTGATATACATCGACTTAACTGTGAACTCTCCAGACCTAGTAAGCATCAACTGATCGGGCTGATGAGATAGCTGAACCTCCATCAGTCTACTCCCCAAATGAAGCCATGCTTCACACCGGTCGCCAATAAGCGCCCTCCTAAACTGAATATTAAGGGGAATGGACTACATAATCGTTGCAACAAGAGCATCACGTCGTTGAACAATACGATACAGGGACGGATACTGAAGCGCCAACGGCATTTCACCAAGCCAAGTATCCTCCCAGAAGCGAGCGGTGTTGGCATTACCGACTATAAACTTTGTTCTATTAAAGAAGGCAGCTTTGACTCTCATAAGCCCCTTCCAAAATGGCGAGTCAGTCGGTCTCACTGTCGCCTGGGACAAAGTCTTGGACTACAGATACTTACTACGGACAATTTGCGCCCACGTGGCCTCAGTCTCAACTGATAACTTATACAACCACTTACTGAGAAGACATCAGTTCTTGACTTCAAAATTCTCAATACCAAGGCCCCCCTGGTCCTTTGGTCGACAGATGATATCCCATTTGGCGAGTCGGTATTTTCTCTTTAGTTCATCACTCTGCCAGAAGAATCGGGATCGATAGAAGTCCAGCCTTTTCCTAACACCAACTGGGACTTCGAAGAAAAATAAGAGAAACATAGACATGCTCATGAGCACCGAATTAATAAGAATCACATCGCGCCCCTGGGACCTAGTTTTGACTTCTAACCAACTCATCATATTCTGCAACACTCATGCCACGTCCACGACCTCATCGGCTTGATTCTGCTCAAAAGCTGGCTACACATGCCCCCCATGGACCCAAGTCCAAATTGAAGGAACTCATTTGAGAAGATATATAAATTCATCTCATATGCTTGATGCATCCCATTTATAGAATAAATGGCCATCGGGCCATCCAGTAGCCTTACAACATCCTATTCCTCGGCGCTTGCTCTCTTGGGAAATAAAATGGTGGTGTACATTTTTGTATTGTCTAGCATTACAAATTTCGTCTAAACTATGTATGAGGAGAAGCTTATCTATTTATAGAGTAAGAGTACATAATTTCAAGGATGAATGAGAAGTTAATACCAGCATGTGGTGCCTTGTGTGTTTGTTCGACAACGCACAATGTTGTCAGAGCATCACCTAGCTCTTATGCTAATTGTTGCTCACGCCACGAGACAATTGTACATACAGTTGGCATGATAATGAATTGTACATCAGCCCACATACACAACGGCCAATTGATTATAAATATGACTTTAGTAGCAAGACCAACGACTCACACATTATCTTTATTTGTGAGATGAGCAATGTGGGAGATTCACCGTGATTATGGAGTCGAATGGCAGACTTTTTTGTGTGTGGAGTAAATGGCAGACTAGGAACAAGATGCAGTGAAATTTTGGTTCAACGTGAGTGATGGATTTAAGCATGTGTATGTTTCATCTAACATCGAAGGTTATCACTAATTAGCAAGGGAATCCAGTTCTTGTTTTAGTGCGCATTGAAAGAAGTTTTAACAAGAAGCATGCAAATGGAAGATTTATGGATTGGGATGGCAATCGCACTTCTTAAGTTCGAAGAGGACTCCTATACTTGTTTGGCCCTGTTTGTTTATACTTTTGCAGCTTTTTCCTTTTGACCAAAAAGCCATAAAATTTTCTAAATATGTGCTTTTGGAACTTTTATGGCTTTTGATGAATCAATATAACAATATTTGGCCCCCAAAAGCTATAATAGCCCGAAAAGCACCTATTTAGGAGCTTTTATGGCGTTTTGGCCAAGTAAAAAAACCTGCAAAAATAGAAGCAAAAGCATGAACAAACAGACCCATTGTATCATTCAATATTCGAACAACCTGCTATGTCTGGTCTGAGGTGACAACGGTTTACACTCTTTTCTCTCTGCTCACATTAGAACATAAATTGTTTCCCTCATGGTGCATATGCCTAGTTGCCTGGATAGCTGCTAGCCCTATCATGGTTTTTCTGATGGGAAGATATCTTTTAACGCATGTCATGCTGCTACACCTTGTGCGATTTTGTGCCGTGCTCACCAGTGCAAGCACGTCGTGCGCACACGCGTGAAACATCTATTTTACTTCTAGTTTAAACAAATTTGAAAGTATAATAAACTTTGATATATTTTGCTAAATTTCATAAAAATTTATACTGCTTCAGGCATACACAAAAAATGCTTCAAAAAAATAAGAGCGTATTTGTTAGTCCTGAATATGCTTTAGGTGTGTTTCAACATAATTCGCACTTTTTAATGAATTTTATTAATGATTATTTGTCATGTATCTAGGTGGCATAACTACGAAGAGATCAGCTTCGAGCCTTTGCATCAAGGATGCACCAGCACAAAAATAAGGACATTTGCCCAAAAACACAAATTAGGACAAAGCCAGTGCAAATTTTCATTGCTAGAGATAAAAAGAAAAACAGTCTAGTGGAGTAATGGTACGGGAAGGCTCACGGCAATAAAATACGGAGACCAAGTCATCACCCATGTCAGAGAAAGAAGTCAGTGACAACACGCTCCAGGATGCATACAACTCAGACGTCACTTGTGGACATTTCAGGTATTTCATTTTATTCCCGGTATTTCATAGTGCTTCTAGTCGGCGCCCGTTGCACCAGTTAACAAACCGGTGCTTGGGACCTCCTTCTCGTGTGCGCCGGTGGGCCGAGATGCTTGCTTACTCGCCTGACTTCCTTTGGTCAGGTGATGGTTGACCGGATGCTAGTAGACCATTGACAAGATAATTGTTGGTTGTCAACTTTCATAAAAACAATTAGAAAAATGTCGTGGGTTTGACATTTTTTTAATGGAATTAAAAAAACAAGAATTTGTAAAATGTTCTTGAAATTGAAAACAATCATGTAATTTGAAAAATAATCATAAATTTGAAAAATATTCAAAACACTTGGAAAACCTTTGGGAATTTAAAAAAAAATCGTAAATTTGAAAAGGTTCTTGAATTTCGGAGAAGTTTATAGATTTTAAAAATTCATGAATTTGAAAAAGTTAACAGATTACGAGGATTCAAAAAAAGTTCATGATATCGAAAAATTTCGTGGATTGGAAAAAATGTTCATGAACATAAAAAGTAAAACAATATGAATTAGTTTTTTTTAGTTTATGAAAAAATCGCAATTCTGAAAAAAGATCACAATTTGAAAAGGAATGAAAAAAGAAAATAAGATTGTTCCAAAATAAGTAACTAGACTTTGTAATAACTTAAGTACAAAGTTAGCATAAAGTAAGTCATTTAATTTGGGACGAAGGGAGTACAAAATAATTTATTCAGTCATAAATTGTTCGCTGGTTCAAAAATGATCATGCATTTCAAAAAATATTCTATAAATCTGAAAAATGTTCAAGAATTTTTAAAGTTATTCCAACAATCTCAAAAAATGTTCGCCGGTTCAAAAAAATTGTATAAAAATGATCATAATTTAGAAAAAATTGCAAATAGTACAAAATTTTCTTGAATTCATAAAAGAAATTGGCTTTATAAAATGTTCGAAAAATTGTAAAAGTGTTCATGAATTTGAAAAATGTTCATGATTTCAAATTTGTTCATGAGTTTAAAAACATGTTGATGATTTAAAAAATTGTTCACTGTTTGAGAATATTAAGAGTGACAGTGCATCTCGGTGATGCAGCAAAATATGATCAAGGCCGTTGAAAATTATCTATTTTTTCTCACTCTAACGCACGGGCCTTTTGCTAGTGGAAATACAAGCGCCTTAAGCGCTGTATAGGAAATGCCACCTGTGCCTTGCCTACTGCGAGCTACATGGAACGCTCGCCTACAGCGCAGTCACAAGTTGGCCGGCTAGGGATATTGTTTTTTTTCTGTGTGCCCACAGCTCTTGATGAAGTACATTGGTTTTTCTTTCCTGTGCTATTGTACTTGCTGCGTTGCACAGTGGACAGGTTTAGTACGTGTTTTTTAGTTTTAGTATAATTTAAAAAATAATAAATACATGTATTACAAAAGAGAACTTAGTTAATATTGAAATTAGTCATCGCACATTTAATAAATATTCACTCAACTTTTGTAAACTGGTTTTACAATTCAGACAATATATGTGGCATTTAGAAAATGTTCACGCATTATAAAAATATGTACTCAACATTTTTAAATGGTACACAATGTAAAATATATATCTGTGTAATTCAATAAAAATGTTTCATAACAATATTTTTCCATGACATTAGCAAAATGCTCACAGGTTTCAGAAATATGTTTGTAGCATTTAAAAAAATTAGACAATGTGAAAAAATGTTCTCATAGATAAAAAGTTACCCATCATTCAGAAAAACCTACATATATTCGAAATATGTTTAACATGTATCCATAAAAAACTTAAAAAATGAATTAATAAGACTTTTAATCATGCAGTTGAAAAATGGTAAACGTATTTAAATAATGTTTTCGATGTATATGAGAAAAGTACCCATCAAAACATATATTATAAAATATATTAAATATGTGAAAAAGTTTTTGATGTATATAAAACTGTACAATGAGTTTAAAGAAGTAGATACATGTTGAGAAAATAATTATAGAAAAAGCGATCAAAGCCAAAGAAAACTGTTTAAAACCAAGAAACATCTTTTAGTTTCTGGCTGCCATTAAGTTGCAAACCGATTTACATGTGTCGACTAGTTACAATAATACATACATGAAATTATTAGAAAATAGAGACTCTCATTAATTTTTTGTGCACACCTATCATCTATGTATTGTAGTTTTCCATGGAGAGAGACTCTCAGATTAATGTGCACTCCACACTCTGTGAAGAACTTCTTAGGAATAAATAGGCAAGTGAAGTCATCGACCATCAAACATACATCAACGCAGTTCTAGCTTGGTGTTTTATGTCTTTTGTTTTTTCTTGTTGCATCATCAAGAGTTCTAGATGAGACAATATATCCAGTCTGTGCCCGAACACGTGATTTTTTTCTCAAAAGATACCAAGCATAGATAAATCTTTTTTTTCTTCCGAAAATGAGGTTATCCCCTAGCCTCTGAATCAGAAAGATGCATGCTGTCATTTTATTAATGGCATAGATAAATCTAGCGCTGATCTTGTGCACGAGGCATCATTGAGAGTAGTGATCTATCACTTGTCGTATTGTAAAGAAATTTTGGAAGGAGTAATTCGATATGTTCAAATAAACCAATGAACCCTGTGTTGGTTCCGTTCTTCTCCTTACCGGTGGAGGCAGGCCCGTCGACAAGGGGGGCCAAAGTGGCCGACCGCACAGGGCCCCCCAAAACCAGGGGCCCCCGATCGAAGAGAAAATCAGAGTTACTACGCTTCAGGTTTGTCCTGCACGCCTCCAAGTATCGATGGTTCGACGATGTTCTGCACAATATGCACACCGAGCCCTGGGGCGTCGACCCTCCCCAGCCCCACCCCCAGTCCTGTCCACGCGCGCGCCGCCTCTCTCGCATATTCTCCCATGCTCCGGTGCAACGAATCGATGACTGCTGGTCTGCTGCAGACCGCTGGCCGCTCTCCTCTACACCAGCCCCACCCGCTAGCAGCTCTGCGCTGGCGCCACCGCACCGTTTCCCGGCAGTGCTCCCCGGCCGCCCCAGCCATCGTGCTTTCTGCCTACGGGCGTTGGCCATGCCAACGCTACGTCCAGGACTTGCCAGCACCTACAAAGCCGAGAAATAACCACAGTGCTCGTTGCCTTGGCCACTAATCTTGGGTAATTTATTGGTCCGAGACAAGATTTGAACTTGGATGTTGTATAAGTTGATTTCTAAATTGATGCCTTTGAAATTGAATTTATATTGAATTTGAAAATCACCGTGTATATGTATGTATTAAACTCAAATTGATGAATTCATCTTACAGAAAAATAAGATGAAGATGGTGTCTACACATGTGGGGAGGCACAGATGAAGCAAGCTATTAATTTGGTATTCTTTTGTACCCATTAATATTATTTGTATCTTTTTGTCATGTTTAATCTAGTTTGTTACATAGTTTCAGTTCTACATATATTGTGCAGCCAGTAGATTTTTGTATGCTTTATTGTGAGGTATTTCTTATAAAGCTATGATGTATTTTGGGGATAGTTCTTAAGTTCTATAGTTTTTTAAAATTTTAGGGCCCTATTTTGTGATTCGTCCCGGGGCCTCAAATTCCTGGAGATGGCCCTGGGTGGAGAAGGTAGGGGACGTGAGGGGTCAACGAATGCGCGAAGAACCAACAAGTATCAATTTGATCTGGAGCAAAAGTAGAAGTTAGCCAAGTTGCTCTCACCTATCATGATTGGAGATTGATTTGCACATAAGCCATTTTCCACCACTTCTCTTTGAAAACAGCAACTATTACATGGTCATTTTTCTCTTTGGTGCATTTGTTGCACGTTTGAGATTGCGCTTATGTCTATATGTTCATACACCGGCATACAAATTAGAAAAATGGTTTTGTTTGTGGTTCTCATATACAAGATTGGTAAGAACTTCCTCGTGCTAATCATGAATTGAGAGTTCTGAACAAAAATGCAGGGGATAGTGTGACAACTCATGCCGTGTCGAACAGACAACTTATTAAGATTGTGGGCTTGTTTTATTCTTAGCTCTGCAAACTCATGGGCAGGTATCTCTCATATCCTTAGGAATGCAGCCTATTGAGATAGACGGCCTATGGTGACCAACAACTAACAGAGCGATGGCGGCGGCGATGCTGCCAGCGACAGAGAAATTGCATCTACCACGCCCGCAAGGAAAAACGCACATGGCACATTTGATCTGCATGCTCCTAGCTTAGCGCGGGATCGTAATTTGTTTCGGCAAGGTGATCCACAACTTAGTAGCAGTACAATGGAACCAACAAGTCGCGCAAAGATGACTTAATTCATTTAACTTCCTCAGTGCGTCCCATTTTCAGAAGATCTGGCCGTCGGGCCATGCAGCAGAATCACGTCGTCATCCTCACTCATCAAGGGTTCTTTCTCTTTCTCTCCTAGAAGAAAATGGTGGTGGGCAAGCTCGCACCGTCTAGGTTTACTAGTCCTATCTGAACCTTTTATGGGGGGGAACCTTACCTATTTATAGACTAGGAATACATATAGACTATATAATTTCAGTGTGAGGTATGAGGAATCGATGGTGGCAGTTCACACTATACATGTGAAGGCAAACCGGGCTTAGATTCTAAAATGTTGCATGTCAATTTATTTATTTATTTTGGAAACCCCTCCATTTTATTAATTAATTAAGATTCATACACTCATTCGTTACAGCTTTCGCCACGCTGGGCGGAACACTATTGAGAAGAACACTGTCCAATCTATTATCAAAACTAAACTTGGCCAACTCGTGAGCTCCATGAAGCACTGCCATATTTACAATTTCAAACTAAAGCAATTTAAAATTAAAAAAACATGGAGCATTGGCATATTTATTCAATCTGACTAAATAATGGATAGGTTGATATGTAGGCTAAACAAAAACACTAATTTGTGGAAACAGAATCCTTTTTTGATCCGTCTTTTTTGTGCACGGTAGATGAAAAGTTGTATTATGATAATTGTATGTGCATTTAATATATACATGTACATGTACAATTTGCTTCAGGATTTTTCAAGCTTCTAAATAGAGTTTTTGGTTTATTTATTTTTACAAAAACAAGGTTCACATATAGTCTAGGGTTAATTATCTTAATTTAATACTAAAGGAGATGTTCATACAAGGACGAACATTTACACATCACATGTTTGACTTTTGAACTGCTATTCTAGCCTGCTAAATGTGGCATGTATGAAATATCTTATATTTGTTAGGACTACAAAATCACATGTATGTCCGGCGATGCTTTCAGAGCCTTCGCTAGCACTTATGTTTATTTAATCATGCGGTTTTAGTTTTTGCTATTGAATTGATTGCATCTGTTGTCCAATTACACGATAATAGCGATGATGACCGTCATAGTTTTTCCAATGGGTATATAAGAGACAATTTAAAACATTTTTAGTCCTTAATTGCATGTGTCTTAGATTATGGAGAGTGCGTAAAGTATTTTTCGCTTGTTTATTAGTATGGTGCTACTACGTATTCTGCTCTATTTGACTGTGCAAAAATGACAATGTCTTGAGAAGTGTTTGTGTGCTCTTCAGTAAATAATTTGCATGACTCATTGTAACGCCCTCGATGCGACTATATCTCTCACGTGTTGAAGCACAACTTAGAGGCATAACCATATTGAAAGCAATGTCGCAAGTGAGGTAATCTTCACACAACTCATGTAATACATAAGGGAAAAGAGATACATAGTTGGCTTACAATTGCCACTTCACAGAAATACATGAATAAAGCATTACATCATCCGGATACGATCAAGGTCCGACTACGGAAGCAAAGTAAAAGAAGACTACCCCAAATGCTACACAGATCCCCGATCGACCCCAACTGGGCTCCGCTACTGATCAACTGGAAACGGAACAACACAAAGGACAAGATCTTCATCGAGCTCCTCCTTAAGCTTGGTTGCGTCAACTGCACGGTTCAACGGCACCTGCAAGCTGGTTTTGAAAGTATCTGTGAGTCACGGGGACTCAGCAATCTCGCACCCTCGCGATCAAAACTATTTAAACTTATGGGTAAGGTAAAGATATGAAGTGGAGCTGCAGCAAGCGACTAGCATATATGGTGTCTATCATACGCAAATGAGAGCGAGAAGAGAAGGCAAAAGCACGGTCGAACAACTATGATCAAGAAGTGATCCTAGAACAACCTACGCCAAATATAACTCCAACACCGTGTTCACTTCCCGGACTCCGCCGAGAAGAGACGATCACGGTTACACACGTGGTTGATGCATTTTAATTAAGGTCAACTTCAGGTTTTCTACAACCGGACATTATCAATTCCCATCTGCCCATAACCGCAGGCACGCCTTTCGAAAGTTTAAATCCCTGCAGGGGTGTCCCAACTTAGCCCATCACAAGCTCTCACGGTCAACAAAGGATATTCCTTCTAGTGGGAAGACCCGATCAGACTCGAAATCTCGGTTACAAGACATCCTCGACAATGGTAAAACAAGTCCAGCAACACCGCCCGAATGTGCCGACAAATCCCGATAGGAGCTGCACATATCTCGTTCTCAGGGCACACTCAGATGAGACATCCTACGAGTAAAACCAACCCTCAAATTGCCCCAAGGTGGCCCCGCAGTCTACTCGGTCGGACCAACACTCAGAGGAGCACTGTCACATGGGGGTTTAAATAAGATGACCCTTGAGTCTACAGAACCCAAGGGAAAGAAAAGGCTAGGTGGCGAATGGTAAAACCAATGTTGGGCATTGCTGGAGGAGTTTTATTCAAGGCGAACTGTCAAGGGGTACCCATTACAACCCAACCGCGTAAGGAACGCAAAATCCGGGAACATAACACCGATATGACGGAAACTAGGGCGGCAAGAGTGGAACAAAACACCAGGCATAAGGCCGAGCCTTCCACCCTTTACCAAGTGTATAGATGCATTAATTAGATAAGAGATATTGTGATATCCCAACAAGTAAACATGTTCCAACAAGGAACAACATCTCCATTGTGACGCCCCGATTCAATCGTACACTAATCATACACAAACGTGTACGATCAAGGTCAGGGACTCGCGGGAAGATATCACAACACAACTCTACAAAAAAAGTCATACAAGCATCATATTACAAGTCAGGGGCCTTGAGGGCTCGAATACAAGAGCTCGATCATAGACGAGTCAACAGAAGCAACAATCTGAATACAGACATAAGTTAAACAAGTTTGCCTTAAGAAGGCTAGCACAAAAGTAGCAACGATCGAAAAGGCAAGGCCTCCTGCCTGGGACCTCCTAACTACTCCTCGAAGCCGAACTCCACGTAGAATCATCCTCGGGATCTCTAGCTCCTGGACTCCAGCATCTGGTTGCGACAACCAAGAAGAATGCAAAGGGGGGAAAGATGGAGAAAAGCAATCGTGAGTACTCATCCAAAGTACTCGCAAGCAAGGATCTACACTACATATGCATGGGTATATGTGTAAAGGGCCATATCGATGGACTGAACTGCAGAAAGCCAGAATAAGAGGGGGATAGCTAATCCTGTCGAAGACTACGCTTCAGGCCACCTCCATCTTGCAGCATGTAGAAGAGAGTAGATGGTAAGTTCACCAAGTAACATCGCATAGCATAATCCTAACCGATGATCCTCCCCTCGTCGCCCTGTGAGAGAGCGATCACGGGTTGTATCTGGCACTGGGAAGGGTGTGTTTTATTAAGTATCCGGTTCTAGTTGTCATAAGGTCAAGGTACAACTCCAAGTCGTCCTGTTACCGAAGATCACGGCTATTCGAATAGATTAACTTCCCTGCAGGGGTGCACCACATAACCCAACACGCTCGATCCCATTTGGCCGGACACACTTTCCTGGGTCATGCCCGGCCTCGGAAGATCAACACGTCGCAGCCCTACCTAGGCACAACAGAGAGGTCAGCACGCCGGTCTAAATGCAGGGGTCTGGGCCCATCGCCCTTTGCACACCTGCACGTTGTGAACGCAGCCGGAAGCAGACCTAGCCTAGCAGGCGTTCCAGTCCAATCCGGCACGCGCCGCTTAGTCGCTGACGTCACGAAGGCTGCAGATGATACCACGACGTTGAGTGCCCATAAATGTCCCCACGTAGATGGTTAGTGCGTATAGGCCAGTAGCCAGACTCAGATCAAATACCAAGATCTCGTTAAACGTGTTATCTTGAAATAACCGCGAACGCCGACCAGGGCCAGACCCACCTCTCTCCTAGGTGGTCTCAACCTGCCCTGTCGCTTCGCCACAAAGATCTACACAGATGGCCATCGGGAAAGTATGTCCTTCCAGCCCCCAATTCGTGAATCAACCGCGGGTACTCCTCGAGCCAACCCGACTTTGGTCATCACATGTATCATGTATAAAGTATATAGTATATACCCGTGATCACCTTCCGAGTGATCACGGCCCGATAGTATAGCATGGCAGACGAACAAGAATGTAGGGCCACTGATGATAAACTAGCATCCTATACTAAGCATTAGGATTGCAGGTAAAGGTAACAATAGTAGTAGCAAGGACAGGCTATGCATCAGAATAGCATTAACGGAAAGCAGTAACATGCTACACTACTCTAATGCAAGCAGTAGAGAGAAGAGTAGGCGATATCTGGTGATCAAAGGGAGGGCTTGCCTGGTTGCTCTGGCAAGAGAGAGGGGTCGTCAACACCGTAGTCGTACTGGGTAGCAGCGGCGTCGGTCTCGGTGTCTAGCGAGAGAAGAGGGGGGAGAAACAATAAATATTAAGCAAACAGATGCATAGCGATGCATGACATGTCAAGTAGCGGTGCTAGGGGTGCCCTAACGCGGTATGAGGTGGTACCGGTGAAGGGGAAAACATCCGGGAAAATAACCTCGGTGTTACGCGTTTTCGGACAAATGAATCAGAGGGAAAAAGTTACGTGTTCACTATGCTAGGGATGCGTGGCGGACGAACGGGTTGTGTATTCGGATTTGTCTCGTCGTTCTGAGCAACTTTCATGTATAAAACTTTTTCATCCGATTTACGGATTATTTTCTATGATTTTTCAAAGATTTAAACAATATGCTAAAATTGTTTTAATTCGAAATTAAATGACAAATTGCTACGTGTAGCCAGCTCTGTGTACACAGAGTGTACACAGAGGCTGACAGTGGGCCAGGGAGGGTCCAGTCAGCAGAGTTGACCCTGTCAACATTTGACCGGTCAAAAGGTGAATAGTAAAGGTGGGTCTCGGCTATCATAAACTTAGGCAGTTTTAATTTAATCTATCATTTTAATTTACAGCAGGGCCACATGTCAGCGAAATTAACTAAACGTTAATCAGTTTTATTAAATTCCTAAGTAGATTTATCTAATCTAAACAGGGGCCCCTCTTGTCATTGGCTAGCAATTAAAGTAACTAGAAATTATCCCCTAAGCTAATTTGTACGGGCCCGGCAGTGGTGGCTGTATACACACACAATGCTAGGTGTAAGAGAAGTTGGCATTTTGTGATTTTTTAGGATTTAATCCATGCATCGAAAGGATTTGGTCCAGTGGGATAAAATGAAGTTTGTCAGGTATACTTTCTACTCATATTTTTCTTAACCCTGTTAACAATTGTTTAGTCTATGTTTAGGGGCTGTCAAAAGGGTTAGTTAGTGTAGGATTTGCAAAGCTAGCTAGCAGCACCTACAGACTACAGTACAAGCATCAATACAGCAAGTAGCGGTGGGAGCAAGCGGGCTGGGGCGCTGCAGCAGGGGAGGCAAAGCCGTGCGCGAGGCGGACGGGCGCGCTATGCGCGGGCGCGGCCGGGGTGCTCCGGCGGGCGCGCGCAGGGAGCGCCGGCGACAGCAGCAGAGTTGCAGGCGAACACAAGTGGCAGAGAACGGCGGCGAGAGCAGCAGCCATGAGCAGCAGAAGCAACTAGCGGCAGCAGCGCAGGTGGGCACGGACAGGCCGCGGCGGTTACACGAGCGCGGACGCGATGCTTCGATGGCGGCCATGGAGAACTCAAGGCGGCGATGTAGGACACGGGAAGCGACGGGGTTGGGTGCTACGGGTTCCTGAGAACTCCAGGAACACGAAGCGGAGCTCGTCGTGAGCTTCGCGAGCAGTGGCCGCGGTGGCGACATGAACTGCGATGGTGAGCTTCGGACGCGACGTCTAGCTAGGCAATGGGCACGGATTAGATGGTGAAACAGAGGGGTTTCGGGCGCCTGCTCACATCGTTGACGAGGAGCTGCTCGGTGATGCCGGAGGGACTCGTGGTGAAGCGAATCGACGATGAGTGTGCGGTGTCCGTGGCGGAGGAAGACGTGTCGAATACGTCGATGTAACGACGCCCAACACCAGCCGGTGGTCGTAGTGGACTACGAGGCGACGGGAAGGCGAGGACCAACGGCGACGCGGCTCCGGGCGTCCACGG
>NC_041386.1:534727439-534783700 GCF_002162155.2 Triticum dicoccoides | reverse complement strand
GCCGGAGCGGTGGCGGATGGGCGCCACGGCGACGCCCTCTGCCGTGGCGGCCATCGCCGGTGTCGACGATCGCGTGAACAGGGGAGATGGGGAGGGAGCGTGCGCCTGGGCCAGCCTGGCGGTCCAGCTGGGCCGAGGCCCAGTGAGGGGGGTGGGGATTTGTTTTCTTTTGTTGTTTGGGTTTTTTTTCTATTGTTTTTTTCTGCTCTGTTTTCACTCAACTTTTATATTATTAGAGTTCTAAAAATATAAAATTTGTTCCTAAACTATTATTCCCAATTATACCAATGCCATAAAAAGTTTCACCCAAAAATAAAATAGTTTAACATTTCAGAAATTACAAAAGGCATTTGAATAATTGTTTAAGCCACTGTTTTATTTATTTTTGAGCACCTAAACATCTTATAAGAATTTGGTTTCTTCTCCAATAATACTTATGAATTATTTTCCACAGCTTGCACATTTTGGTTTTGACATAAAAAACTTTTATTTTTGACTTTATTTTAAATTGAAATTCGGACCGGATACGAACCAACGCGAGTTTAACAACAGTAACAGTGATGACGTGGCATTATCAGCAGAGAATTACTGTAGCTTAATTATCCGAGCGTCACATCCATGTTTCAACAAGGAACAAACTTCATTTTCACCTGCAACTAACAACGCTATAAGAGGGGCTGAGCAAAGCGGTAACATAGTCAAACAATGGTTTGCTAGGACAAGGTGGGTTAGAGGCTTGGGTTAAAAATATGGGAGGCATGATAAGCAAGTGGTAGGTATCGCAGCATAGACATAGCAAAAGAGCGAGCAACTAGCAAGCAAAGATAAAAGTGATTTCAAGGGTATGGTCATCTTTCCTGAAATCCCGCAAGGAAGAAGAACGAATCCATGAAGAAGACAAACGGCCGTAGTCAAACGAATCCTCACAACACAACGTTACCGGATTACCGAGAAGAAGTACACCGGAAAGAAAGCAAACAACATAGTGAACAACCACCACATGAACATGGCATGATGCACAACAAGTATGATGCATGTCCGGTTTAAAGAGGCATGGCATGGCAAAATGCACAAGCAATTCTACAAATTAAGTGGAGATCAATATGCAACGAGTTGCATATTGATGGAACACCACATTCAAGTTATTTAGTTCTCTCTCGTTTAGGTACCCAACAAGATTAAATGTTGATTAACATGGCAAGAGGGTGAAGCAAAGTAAAACTACCTATCTAGTCAAGTTTAAATGAGGCCGAAAGCAACGAACAACAATTCCGGTAAATCCCCATATGCATATTATAGATTTGGTAATGTTCTGCCCTAAACACAATTTTAGGGTTGTTAAACATGCAAAGTGAGGCCACCATGTTAAAAGTAGAAATTTTTCCACCCCATTTACATATAAAGTTTATTAAATTCGGAGTTATGGTTATTTAGTTATGAATTAAAGCATTTTAACATGGCATAGGAGTAAATTTAACCAAACATCATTTTAAGTATTTCAAACATAGATAAAAGTGGCAAATTATTAAACTAGATGAAATTATAAGCAAGTTTCATATTTAAAGTTTTTACATATGATGCACCGTTTGTGAATAATGAAATGCATGAAGTCTAGGGTGTTTTCTGCAAAACAGGCATAGCTAAATTCGCAGCAGCAGGGAAAAAAACAGGACGGGCTACATTGGGTTGAACTGAGCTGCTCACCACGGCACTTGGGCCGGCTCGGTGATGGACTAGGATGGGAGAAGGCGCAGCTGGGCCGGCAGGCGCGCGGCCCACACGAGCAGCGAGGGGAGAAGGCGGCCCAGGCAAAGCGACAGAGGTGGGGGTCTTCGCGCGGGCGAGATGGGCCTGGCGCTCTCGTGGCCCCCGCGCGGTCGGCGACGAAGTCAACGGACACAGCGAGCGGGATTTGGGGCTGCGCCCGTTCCAGGAAGTCAAGGGGGTGGCAACGCTGGTGCTTCCAGCGACAAAAAAACGACAGGACGACCACCGGATGCGAGGCGAGGTCGTCGGGGACCGATTCCCGGCAGTGGGCGGCGAATCCGGCGAGGCAAGGTCTTGGCGGCGACGAACTTGTCTGTGTCGGAGACGAGGTGCGGGAGAGCAGAGGCCTGCGAGCGGCGGCGCAGAGTAGCAGGCCCCAGCGCGGGCCTTCAGCGGCAAAAAGGCGAGGCCGGAGGGCGTGTCCGTCCAGGAACAGGGCGGAGGCGAGCTGTTGGGCGTCGAGCCTCCTGGATCCACGCGATGAGGAGGAAGACGGGGCGCGGGCGAGGCCGTCGGATCCTGTACAGAGGACAGGCGAGGCGGAGGAAGGCGGGGCGTGGCGCTCCTGCTGGTGGTGTTGCTTGCGGCCGGTTCGCGTAGAGGGGAGAGGAGGCCACGGGGTCCTGCTGGAGCTCGCTATCGACGAGGGTCGTCGAAGAGGAGCTCGAGGAGGAGAGGGGCGGTCGATGCAGGGTCGCTGATGAAGGCTGCAGTTCCGCGGAAGGTAGCACGACGCGACGGCGAGGGCCGACGTCCTCCCGGAGGGCTGGATTGAGGGGCTTGGAGTCCCCGAGCTGCACGGGACGAGGAGGTTGCGCTGGCTACGAAGGGAGCAGAGGATGGCTGGGGATGGATTTGGTGGTGGATGAAAAGGGAGGAGGGAAGGAGGCGTTGATTGGGTGGCGTTGAAATCTAGGGAGGTGGCTCTCAAGGAAGACAAGAGGAGTGGATCTGGTTGGTGGCTGAGGAAAACGAGGAGGATGCGGCGGCGGCCGAGGGAATGGATGGGACAAACCCCTAAAATCTAGGGTTGCCCATTATATATTGCGGTGAAATAGGTTAGGGGCTAACGGATCCCTCAGATCGTAAACGGATGGTCCCGGATAAATAGGTTAGGGGGCCCAAATAAGAAAACGGTGACGTTTTGTAGATGTTTGGCGATGATCTGGACACAACAGTGGCGACAGTCCGGGTCGGGTCCGGGACAACCTTTTGGACGCGCGCGCGAGGGGGTTTGATGCACTGAGCAGAGAGGGTTTCGGACCGTGCGGTTGCATCGAACAACTCCGGAAGCGAAGAGGGGAAGGAGGATGGACTAGGTGGGCTGTGGCGAGACTGCGAGGGGGAGAAGAGAGAGAGATGGCCCGGCATCTGTTTCCGGAGACCGAAAATGTCCGACGTTAGACCGGCTATAATGTCGCTATAGTTATCCGTTGGGGCGTCAAACGAACTCCGAATGCGATGAAATTAGACAGGCGGTCTATCTACACTATAATAAGACCACACGCCAACTTTCAACCCAATCTGGGAACATTTTCCAGCCACTTATAAAATACTATTTCAGACATGCCGCGGGCGCGTGCAAGTGTGTCTGGGCTCAGAACGGACAACAGACGGAACGAGGAGACCGGAACGGATGCAAGTTTTGAAAACATGATGATACAATGCACATGATGACATGACAAGATGCAACACGCAAGCGAATGACATGGCAACAACGGCGAATAGCTGGAAGACACCTGCCACATCGGTCTCGGGGCGTCACAACACTCCACCACTACGAGAGGATCTCGTCCTGAGATCTAGGATGGCATCGGAGGGAAATGGAAGAGGAAGATAAAAGGTAAAACAAAGTTGCTTCTTTGACAAACAAGTGAAACCACGAACCTCGAGAGGTTGACAAATTGAACGTAAGAAAACAACGAAGATGCACAAAGTTGAAAACACTCCGTTAGACAAGAGGAACAAGGAACATTACTAGAACCTTGTAGGTTGAAGACATAAGAAAAATGTTGCAATGAACAAGAAGTACATGCAAGTACTCCGGTTGAAACGAGATGTACAAGGGACGATAAGGATCAATTACGATAACACTTCGGTTGGGAATGGAAGGCATAGAATATGAACTTGGCAAAATAAAAGCACTTGGATGTGACTCCGGTTAGAAGAGGAATAATAGACACAACACTCCGGTTAAGTGAATAAGATTGAAAAGAATACGATCCTGATAAAATAAGAAGATGGGTTGAAGAGAGCAACATCACAATGCCTCTGAAACAACAGAATAGAGGATAGATAATTGAAATATAAGAATTGAGAAGAAAATGCCAACTTCTGCCACAAAAGAGCTTGAGAAGGCATCCTTAGGAGAAGGGTCGAACGGAGTTGTTGGAAACCCAACAACGAAAAGATAGGCTTGAAGTGGGCTTATGGAAAACATCACAAATTATGAGGTGACAACCTGCCACTCACGGGAAGAAGAATTGGATTGATATGAACAAGGGGACGAGAAACTATTTCACCGGGAGGAAAAATGTAGAACTTGGGTCATTTATGGGCACCATAAATAGCAACAATCCTTTAGGGAAGGCTTTAGGTGAACTATGACCCAAGATAACTCCAATGAAGAGATTGATGGATTTAAAATATCTCATTCTTAACAACATGTGAATCATGAAACATGAACTCAAATTATCAAGAATGACATAATACCACCTCCAATGATACGGTAGAAAGAATTGCACTCCAGATTGCAAAATGAAGAATGCTTGAACTCCTCTGAAAAGAATCTTGATGAACACTTCTAGAAGGAATTAAAATCATTGGTGAACCATCATGTAAAACCCTCATGAAGAACTCCGGTAACAAAAAGATGATCAAACAGAAGGAAAGAGAAGTTTAAAACACAAGGTGAAGCCTTGCGATGATTTAGATGAATCTTCACGATGATATAATGCGGAAAAGCTTGGAACTCCGGAAAAGAAAGATGAAACAAATGAAACCGAGAATTTGATGAGCCTCCGGAATAAGGAATTAATCCCTTGGATGAAACAAGAATAAGAATTACCTTATGCTTATCCTTCACCAATTAAATTGATGACAATCAACGGATTTGCATACTACTTATTCTCGTAGAAAGGATTAAGATAGATATAGCGTCAACTTGGGAAGGTCTTCAACGAACCACCGGAAGGGTGAAATAACGGATGAATTGATATGAATACGAAGGAAAAGAAATCTTGAATGAACCACCGTATGAATTGAAAATGAACGAAGTAAAGGGATGAATCACCGGGTAAGAATTGTGAAATGAACAAAGTTACTTGAGACAATCTAGATACATGAGAACGAAGGGATCAAGAACTGATTAGAGATCACTTGAACGAAGCACCGGTAAGATTGGAGAATGATAACTGACAGCTGAGAATGAATAAACCTGCATTGATGGACTCTGGATAACAAACTGAGAAGACTCTTGAATTGCTCCGGATAGGTGAAAAGAATTCCCACAATCGAAAATAATTATGAGAGGATGGCAACAAGCTAGAATCACTAATCTTGAAGAGAATGGAGCAAGATTAAAGAGAAACTCTTCTTCGGTCTTCAAATGCAGAGAATGACGATGAGAAACACCACCATGAATTGTTGAGACACTCCGGAATGAAGACTGGAAAGGTTGAGCCAATGGTGAAAAGAATTCTAAAGATCTTGGAGAAAGACACATATGACTAATGACAAAACATTCTTACGTCAAACTTCGAAAAGAATTTGAGAATAACTCCGGGAAAATTAGAAGAGTCAGGTAAGATCCTGGGAAAAGACCTGTGGGTGAGGGGCCACTCAAAAGATACACCGTTGAAATGATTTAAAAGAGAGATTATGCTAGTTGAATTAAATGGCTTGAATGCGATAACAACCTCGAAATAGGTTGGACGGATCTTGAATGAAAAGATGAGCCTTCTGAGATATCTTCAGCACTCCCGAACAAATGAATAGCGAGAAGTGAATGATTATGAGGTGCACTGGCATGAGAAGGTATTTGAAATGGGGAAAAAGGATATGATCAACAAAGCTTGAATTGAAACCACCGGAGAAGAAAATGAGTGACGAGAGACGAACTTGAAGCTTCGTTAGAATCTTCATGAGAATCACCGGATACGAACTCCGAATGCGATGAAATTAGACAGGCGGCCTATCTACACTATAATAAGTTTTGGGGAACGTAGCGATTTCAAAAATTTCCTACGCATACTCAAGATCATGGTGATGCATAGCAACAAGAGGGGAGAGTGTTGTCCACATACCCTCGTAGACCGTAAGCGGAAGCGTTAGCACAACGCGGTTGATGTAGTCGTTCGTCTTCACGATCCGACCGATCAAGTACCGAACGTACGGCACCTCCGAGTTCAGCACACGTTCAGCCCGATGATGTCCCTTGAACTCCGATCCAGCAGAGTGTTGAGGGAGAGTTTCGTTAGCACGACGGCGTGGTGACGATGTTGATGTTCTACCGACGCAGGGCTTCGCCTAAGCACCGCTACAGTATTATCGAGGTGGATTATGGTGGAGGGGGGCAGCGCACATGGCTAAGAGATCAATGATCAATTGTTGTGTCTTTGGGGTGCCCCCTGCCCCTGTATATAAAGGAGCAAGGGAGGAGGAGGCCGGCCCTAGGAGGGGGCGCGCCAAGTGTGGAGTCCTACTAGGACTCCATAGTCCTAGTAGGATTCCACCTCTCATATGGAATAGGAAAAGAGGAAGGGAAAAGGAGAAGGAAGGAAGGGGGCGCCCCCCTTCCCTAGTCCAATTCGGACCAGACCAAGGGGAGGGGTGCGGCCACCCTTGAGGCCCTTTTCCTTCTTTCCTGTATGGCCCAATAAGGCCCAATACGTATTCCCGTAACTTTTCGGTACTCCGAAAAATACCCGAATCACTCGGAACCTTTCCGATGTCCGAGTATAGTCGTCCAATATGTCGATCTTTACGTCTCGACCATTTCGAGACTCCTCGTCATGTCCCCGATCTCATCCGGGACTCCGAACTCCTTCAATACATCAAAACTCATAAACTCATAATATAACTGTCATCGAAACCTTAAGCGTGCGGACCCTACGGGTTCGAGAACAATGTAGACATGACCGAGACACGTCTCCGGTCAATAACCAATAGCGGAACCTGGATGCTCATATTGGCTCCCACATATTCTATGAAGATCTTTATCGGTCAGACCGCATAACAACATACATTGTTTCCTTTGTCATCAATATGTTACTTGCCCGAGATTCGATCGTCGGTATCTCAATACCTAGTTCAATCTCGTTACCGGCAAGTCTCTTTACTCATTCCGTAATACATCATCCTGCAACTAACTCATTAGCTGCAATGCTTGCAAGGCTTATAGTGATGTGCATTACCGAGTGGGCCCAGAGATACCTCTCCAACAATCGGAGTGACAAATCCTAATCTCGAAATACGCCAACCCAACAAGTACCTTCAAAGACACCTATAGAGCACCTTTATAATCACCCAGTTACGTTGTGATGTTTGGTGGCACACAAAGTGTTCCTCCGGTAAACGGGAGTTGCATAATCTCATAGTCATAGGAACATGTATAAGTCATGAAGAAAGCAATAGCAACAAACTAAACGATCAAGTGCTAAGCTAACGAAATGGGTCAAGTCAATCACATCATTCTCCTAATGACATGATCCCATTAATCAAATGACAACTCATGTCTATGGTTAAGAAACATAACCATCTTTGATCAACGAGCTAGTCAAGTAGAGGCATACTAGTGACACTCTGTTTGTCTATGTATTCACACATGTATTATGTTTCCGTTTAATACAATTCTAGCATGAATAATAAACATTTATCATGATATAAGGAAATAAATAATAACTTTATTGTTGCCTCTAGGGCATATTTCCTTCAGTCTCCCACTTGCACTAGAGTCAATAATCTAGTTCACATCGCCATGTGATTTAATACCAATAGTTCACATCGCCATGTGATTAACACCGATAGTTCACATCGACATGTGACCAATACACAAAGGGTTTACTAGAGTCAATAATCTAGTTCACATCGCTATGTGATTAACACCCAAAGAGTACTAAGGTGTGATCATGTTTTGCTTGTGAGAGAAGTTTAGTCAACGGGTCTGCCACATTCGGATCCGTACGTATTTTGCAAATTTCTATGTCAACAATGCTCTGCACGGAGCTACTCTAGCTAATTGCTCCCACTTCATAATCGAGAAACATATCCCTATTCCACTAAGGATAATTTTGACCAATGTCCGGTGATCTACTCCTAGATCACTATTGTACTGCCTTGCCAAACTCAGGGCAGGGTATACAATAGGTCTGGTACACAGCATGGCATACTTTATAGAACCTATGGCTGAGGCATAGGGAATGACTTTCATTCTCTCTCTATCTTCTGCCGTGGTCGGGTTTTGAGTCTTACTCAACTTCACACCTTGTAACACAGGCAAGAACTCCTTTTTGACTGCTCCATTTTGAACTACTTCAAAATCTTGTCAAGGTATGTACTCATTGAAAAACCTATCAAGCGTCTTGATCTATCTCTATAGATCTTGATGCTTAATATGTAAGCAGCTTCACCGATGTCTCTCTTTGAAAAACTCCTTTCAAACATTCCTTTATGCTTTGTAGAAATAATTCTACATTATCTCCGATCAACAATATGTCATTCACATATACTTATCAGAAATGTTGTAGTGCTCCCACTCACTTTCTTGTAAATACAGGCTTCACCACAAGTCTGTATAAATCTATATGCTTTGATCAACTTATCAAAGCATATATTCCAACTCTGAGATGCTTGCACCAGTCCATAGATGGATCGCTGGAGCTTGCATATTTTGTTAGTACCTTTAGGATTGACAAAACCTTCTGGTTGCATCATATACAACTCTTCTTTAATAAATCCATTAAGGAATGCAGTTTTGTTTATCCATTTGCCAGATTTCATAAAATGCGGCAATTTCTAACATGATTCGGACAGACTTAAGCATAGATACGAGTGAGAAATTCTCATCGTAGTCAACACCTTGAACTTGTCGAAAACCTTTTTGCGACAATTCTAGCTTTCTAGATAGTCACACTACTATCAACGTCCGTCTTCCTCTTGAAAATCCATTTAATCTCAATGGCTCGCCGATCAATGGGCAAGTCAATCAAAGTCCATACTTTGTTCTTATATATATGGATCCCATCTCAGATTTCATGGCCTTAAACCATTTTGCGGAATCTGGGCTCATCATCGCTTCCTCATAGTTCGTAGGTTCGTCATGGTCAAGTAACATGACCTCCAGAACAGGATTACCGTACCACTCTGGTGCGGATCTCACTCTGGTTGATCTACGAAGTTCTGTAGTAACTTGATCTGAAGTTTCATGATCATCATCATTAACTTCCTCTCTTGTTGGTGTAGACGTCACTGGAACTGATTTCTGTGATGAACTATTTTCCAATTCGGGAGAAGGTACAGTTACCTTATCAAGTTCCACTTTCCTCCCACTCACTTCTTTCGAGAGAAACTCCTTCTCTAAAAAGGATCCATTCTCAGCAACGAATGTCTTGCCTTTGGATCTGTGATAGAAGGTGTACCCAACAGTTTCTTTTGGGTATCCTATGAAGATTTACTTCTCCGATTTGGGTTCGATCTTATCATGTTGAAACTTTTTTCACATAAGCATCGCAGTCCCAAACTTTAAGAAACGACAGCCTAGGTTTCTTGCCAAACCATAGTTCATACGGTGTCGTCTCAACGGATTTAGATGGTGCCCTATTTAATGTGAATGCAGTTGTCTCTAATGCATAGCCCCAAAACGATAGTGGTAAATCGGTAAGAGACATCATAGATTGTACTATATTCAATAAAGTATGGTTATGACATTCGGACACAACATTATGTTGTGGTGTTCCAGGTGGCAAGAATTTTTGAAACTATTCTAGATTGTTTTAATTGAAGACCAAACTCGTAACTCAAATATTCGTCTCCGCGATCAGATCGTGGAAACCTTATTTTCTTGTCACGATGATTTTCCACTTCACTCTGAAATTCTTTGAACTGTTCAAATGTTTCAAACTTATGTTTCATCAAGTAGATATACCCATATCTACTCAAATCATCTGTGAAGGTCAGAAAATAACGATACCCACCGCGAGCCTCAACACTCATCGGATCACATACATCAGTATGTATTATTTCCAATAAGACAGTTGCTTGCTCCATTGTTCCGGAGAACGGAGTTTTAGTCATCTTGCCCATAAGGCATGGTTCGCAAGCATCAAGTGATTCATAATCAAGTGATTCCAAAATCCCATCAGCATAGAGTTTCTTCATGCGCTTTACACCAATATGACCTAAACGGCAGTGCCACAAACAAGTTGCACTATCATTATTAACTTTGCATCTTGTGGCTTCAATATTATGAATATGTGTACTATTACGATCGAGATCCAACAAACCATTTTCGTTGGTGTGTATGACCATAGAAGGTTTTATTCATGTAATCACAATAACAATTGTTCCCTAACTTAAATGAATAATCATATTGCAATAAACATGATCAAATCATATTCATGCTCAACGCAAACACCAAATAACACTTATTTAGGTTCAACACTAATCCCAAAAGTATAGGGAGTCTACGATGATGATCATATCAATCTTGGAACCACTTCCAACACACATCGTCACTTCACCCTTAACTAGTCTCTGTTCATTCTGCAACTCCTGTTTCGAGTTACTACTCTTAGCAACTGAACCAGTATCAAATACCGAGGGGTTGCTACGAACACTAGTAAAATACACATCAATAATCTGTATATCAAATATACCTTTGTTCACTTTGCCATCCTTCTCATCCGCCAAATACTTGGGGCAGTTCCGCTTCCAGTGACCAGTCCCTTGCAGTAGAAGCACTCAGTCTCAGGCTTAGGTCCAGACTTGGGCTTCTTCACTTGAGCAGCAACTCGCTTGTCGTTCTTCTTGAAGTTCCCCTTCTTCCCTTTGCCCTTTTCTTGAAACTAGTGATCTTGTCAACCATCAACACTTGATATTTTTCTTGATTTCTACCTTCATCAATTTCAGCATTACGAAGAGCTTGGGAATTGTTTCCGTTATCCCTTGCATACTATAGTTCATCACGAAGTTCTACTAACTTGGTGATGGTGACTAGAGAATTCTGTCAATCACTATCTTATCTGGAAGATTAACTCCCACTTGATTCAAGCGATTGTAGTACCCAGACAATCTGAGCACATGCTCACTGCTTGAGCTATTCTCCTCCATCTTTTAGCTATAGAACTTGTTGGAGACTTCATATCTCTCAACTCGGGTATTTGCTTGAAATATTAACTTCAACTTCTGGAACATCTCATATGGTCCATGACGTTCAAAACGTCTTTGAAGTCCCGATTCTAAGCCGTTAAGCATGGTGCACTAAACTATCAAGTAGTCACCATATTGAGCTAGCCAAACGTTCAGAACGTCCGCATCTGCTCCTGCAATAGGTCTGTCACCTAGCGGTGCATCAAGGACATAATTCTTCTGTGCAGCAATGAGGATAATCCTCAGATCATGGATCCAATCCGCATCATTGCTACTAACATTTTTCAACTTAGTTTTCTCTAGGAACATATAAAAATTAAATGGGGAGCAACATCACGAGCTATTGATCTACAACATAGATATGCTAATACTACCAGGACTAAGTTCATGATAAATTAAAGTTCAATTAATCATATTACTTAAGAACTCCCACTTAGACAGACATCCCTCTAATCCTCTAAGTGATCACGTTATCCAAATCAACTAAACCATGTCCGATCATCACGTGAGATGGAGTAGTATCAATGGTGAACATCAATATGTTGATCATATCTACTATATGATTCACGCTCGACCTTTCGGTCTCCGTGTTCCAAGGCCATATCTGTTATATGCTAGGCTCGTCAAGTTTAACCTGAGTATTCCGCGTGTGCAACTGTTTTGCACCCGTTGTATTTGAAGGTAGAGCCTATCACACCCAATCATCATGTGGTGTCTCAGCACGAAGAACTTTCGCAACGGTGCATACTCAGGGAGAACACTTATACTTTGATAATTTAGTGAGGGATCATCTTATAATGCTACCGTCAATCAAAGCAAGATAAGATGCATAAACGATAAACATCACATGCAATCAATATAAGTGATATGATATGGCCATCATCATCTTGTACTTGTGATCTCCATCTTCGAAGTACCGTCATGATCACCATCATCACCGGCGCAACACCTTGATCTCCATCGTAGCATCATTGTCGTCTCGTCAATCTTATGCTTCCATGACTATCGCTACCGCTTAGTGATAAAGTAAAGCATTACAACGCGATTGCATTGCATACAATAAAGCGACAACCATATGGCTCCTGCTAGTTGCCGATAACTCGGTTACAAAACATGATCATCTCATACAATAAAATTTAGCATCATGTCTTGACCATATCACATCACAACATGCCCTGCAAAAACAAGTTAGACGTCCTCTACTTTGTTGTTGCAAGTTTTACGTGGATGCTACGGGCTTAGCAAGAACCGTTCTTACCTACGCATCAAAACCACAACGATAGTTCGTCAAGTTGGTGCTGACCTTCGCAAGGACCGGGTGTAGCCACACTTGGTTCAACTAAAGTTGGAGAAACTGACACCCGCCAGTCACCTATGTGCAAAGCACATCGGTAGAACCAGTCTCACGTAAGCGTACACGTAATGTCGGTCCGGGCCGCTTGATCCAACAATACCACCGAACCAAAGTATGACATGCTGGTAAGCAGTATGACTTATATTGCCCACAACTCACTTGTGTTCTACTCGTGCACAACATCAACGCATAAAACCTAGGCTCGGATGCCACTGTTGGGGAACGTAGCAATTTCAAAATTTTCCTACACACACTCAAGATCATGGTGATGCATAGCAACGAGAGGGGGGAGTGTTGTCCACGTACCCTCGTAAACCGTAAGCGGAAGCGTTAGCACAACGCGGTTGATGTAGTCATACGTCTTCACGATCCGACCGATCAAGTACCGAACGTACGGCACCTCCGAGTTCAGCACACGTTCAGCCCGATGATGTCCCTTGAACTCCGATCCAACAGAGTGTTGAGGGAGAGTTTCGTCAGCATGACGGCGTGGTGATGATGTTGATGTTCTACCGACGCGGGGCTTTGCCTAAGCACCGCTACAGTATTATCGAGGTGGATTATGGTGGAGGGGGGGCACTGCACATGGCTAAGAGATCAACGATCAATTGTTGTGTCTTTGGGGTGCCCCCTGCCCCCGTATATAAAGGAGCAAGGGAGGAGGAGGCCGGCCCTAGGAGGGGGCGCGCCAAGTGTGGAGTCCTACTAGGACTCCATAGTCCTAGTAGGATTCCACCTCCCATATGGAATAGGAAAAGAGGAAGGGAAAAGGAGAAGGAAGGAAGGGGCGCCCCCTTCCCTAGTCCAATTCGGACCAGACCAAGGGGAGGGGTGCGGCCACCCTTGAGGCCCTTTTCCTTCTTTCCCGTATGGCCCAATAAGGCCCAATACGTATTCCCGTAACTCTCTGGTACTCCGAAAAATACCTGAATCACTCGAAACCTTTCCGATGTCTGAATATAGTCGTCCAATATATCGATCTTTACGTCTCGACCATTTCGAGACTCCTCGTCATGTCCCCGATCTCATCCGGGACTCCGAACTCCTTCGGTACATCAAAACACATAAACTCATAATTTAACTGTCATCGAAACCTTAAGCGTGCGGACCCTACGGTTCGAGAACAATGTAGAAATGACCGAGACACGTCTCCGGTCAATAGCCAATAGCGGAACCTGGATGCTCATATTGGCTCCCACATATTCTACGAAGATCTTTATCGGTCAAACCGCATAACAACATATGTTGTTCCTTTTATCATCGGTATGTTACTTGCCCGAGATTCGATCGTCAGTATCTCAATACCTAGTTCAATCTCGTTACCGGCAAGTCTCTTTACTCGTTCTGTAATACATCATCCTGCAACTAACTCATTAGTTGCAATGCTTGCAAGGCTTATAGTGATGTGCATTACCGAGTGGGCCCAGAGATACCTCTCCGACAATCAGAGTGACTAATCCTAATCTCGAAATATGCCAACCCGACAAGTACCTTCGAAGACACCTGTAGAGCACCTTTATAATCACCCAGTTACGTTGTGACGTTTGGTAGCACACAAAGTGTTCCTCCGGTAAACGGGAGTTGCATAATCTCATAGTCATAGGAACATGTATAAGTCATGAAGAAAGCAATAGCAACAAACTAAACGATCAAGTGCTAAGCTAACAAAATGGGTCAAGTCAATCACATCATTCTCCTAATGATGTGATCCCGTTAATCAAATGACAACTCATGTCTATGGTTAGGAAACATAACCATCTTTGATCAACGAGCTAGTCAAGTAGAGGCATACTAGTGACACTCTGTTTGTCTATGTATTCACACATGTATGATGTTTCCGGTTAATACAATTCTAGCATGAATAATAAACATTTATCATGATATAAGGAAATAAATAATAACTTTATTATTGCCTCTAGGGCATATTTCCTTCAATAAGACCACACGCCAACTTTCTACCCAATCCGAGAACATTTTCCGGCCACTTATAAAATACTATTTCAGACATGCGCGGGCGTGTGCAGGTGGTGTCTGGGCTCAGAACGGACAACGGACGGAACGAGGAGACCGGGATGGATGCAAGTTTTGAAAACATGATGATGCAATGCACATGATGACATGACAAGATGCAACACACAAGCGAATGACATGGCAACGACGACGAATAGCTGGAAGACACCTGGCACATCGGTCTCGGGGCGTCACACATGAAGCGCTTGGAAGATATAATACATGTAAGCATGCCAGTAAGTTAGATAGACCCTTCCAGGGATCACATCGCGCCCCTTTTTTTGAAAAGGGGGGACTCCTCGGCCTCTGCATCAGAATGATGCATACAACCACATTTATAGATAAATAAAGAGGTTCAACAAGATCTTATAGTCTGAAAACAAAATAACGGCAAGCTCACAAAGAGCCACAATGCCAAAAACAATAGACCCAAAAGCCACAGCCGGCTGGCATAACAAAGATAGGTAAACTAATCACCTATCCTATTACATGCCTGCCATCCAAACCGGTTGAAGATATCCCGCGCTACCATCTCCTAGCGGACAGATCCAGTAACCAAACGCTCCCTGACCTCCGTAGGAGTGAGTAACGACCATATACGGATCAGCGCAGTAGCCCGGAATAAAACCTGCAAAAAATGAATATTTGTTGTTCTATTAAAAGCCAAATCATTTCTGCAGTTCCAAATTGCCCACAACAAAGCACATACTCCTACGCGAATGTGTCTAACTGTTTCGAACTCTATCCCAACAAGCCACGTTCCAAATAACGTACTGACCGAATTCAGAGAAGTAATGTTAAAGGCAATATGCATCGTGTGCCACAAAACTCTCGCCAACGGGCAGTCAAAGAAGAGGTGCTTGATAGTTTTGTCCCGATCACAAAAACTACACCTAGTAGATCATGTCCAGTTGCGCTTAACCAAATTATCCTTTGTTAAAATGACTTGTTTATGTACAAACCACATAAACACTTTAATTTTCAAAGGAACTTTGACTTTCGAAACATCTTTGGAACTAGGAATAGCACTAGAGTTAATGGCATCGATATACATCGACTTAACTGTGAACTCTCCAGACCTAGTAAGCATCAAACACAACTGATCGGGCTGATGAGATAGCTGAACCTCCATCAGTCTACTCACCAAATGAAGCCATGCTTCCCACCGGTCGCCAATAAGCGCCCTCCTAAACTGAATATTAAGGGGAATGGACTACATAATCGTTGCAACAAGAGCATCATGTCGTTGAACAATACGATACAGGGACGGATGCTGAAGCGCCAACGACGTTTCACCAAGCCAAGTATCCTCCCAGAAGCAAGTGGTGTTACAATTACCGACTATAAACTTTGTTCTATTAAAGAAGGCGGCTTTGACTCTCATAAGCCCCTTCCAAAATGGCGAGTCAGTCGGTCTCACTGTCACCTGGGACAAAGTCTTGGACTGCAGATACTTACTACGGAGAATTTGCGCCCACGTGGCCTCAGTCTCAACTAATAACTTATACAGCCACTTACTGAGAAGACATCAGTTCTTGACTCCAAGATTCTCAATACCAAGGCCCCCCTGGTCCTTTGGTCGACAGATGATATCCCATTTGGCGAGTCGGTATTTTATCTTTAGTTCATCACTCTGCCAGAAGAATCGAGATCGATAGAAGTCCAGCCTTTTCCTAACACCAACTGGGACTTCAAAGAAAGATAAGAGAAACATAGACATGCTCATGAGCACCGAATTAATAAGAATCACATCGCGCCCCTGGGACCTAGTTTTGACTTCTAACCAATTGATCATATTCTGCAACACTCATGCCACGTCCACGACCTCATCGGCTTGATTCTGCTCAAAAGCTGGCTACACATGCCCCCCATGGACCCAAGTCCAAACTGAAGGAACTCATTTGAGAAGATATATAAATTCATCTCATATTCTTGATGCATCCCATTTATAGAATAAATGGCCATCGGGCCATCCAGTAGCCTTACAACATCCTGTTGGAAATATGCCCTAGAGGCAATAATAAAAGCATTATTATTATATTTCCTTGTTCATGATAATTGTCTTTATTCATGCTATAATTGTGTTATCTGGAAATCGTAATACATGTGTGAATAATAGACATCAACATGTCCCTAGTAAGCCTCTAGTAGACTAGCTCGTTGATCAACAGATAGTCATGGTTTCCTGACTATGGACACTGGATGTCATTGATAACGAGATCACATCATTAGGAGAATGATGTGATGGACGAGACCCAATCCTAAACATAGCACAAGATCGTGTAGTTCGTTTGCTAGAGTTTTGCGATGTCAAAGTATCTTTTCCTTAGACCATGAGATCGTGTAACTCCCGGATACCGTAGGAGTGCTTTGGGTATGCCAAACGTCACAACGTAACTGGGTGACTATAAAGGTAGACTACGGGTATCTCCGAAAGTGTCTGTTGGGTGACATGGATCAAGACTGGGATTTGTCACTCCGTATGACGGAGAGGTATCACTGGGCCCACTCGGTAATGCATCATCATAATGAGCTCAGAGTGACCAAGTGTCTGGTCACGGGATCATGCATTACGGTACGAGTAAAGTGACTTGCCGGTAACGAGATTGAACGAGGTATTGGGATACCGACGATCGAATCTCGGGCAAGTAACATATCGATAGACAAAGGGAATAGCGTACGGGGTTGATTGAATCCTCGACATCGTGGTTCATCCGATGAGATCATCGTGGAGCATGTGGGAGCCAACATGGGTATCCAGATCCCGCTGTTGGTTATTGACCGGAGAGTCGTCTCGGTCATGTCTGCTTGTCTCCCGAACCCGTAGGGTCTACACACTTAAGGTTCGGTTACGCTAGGGTTGTAGGGATATGTATATGCAGTAACCCGAATGTTGTTCGGAGTCCCGGATGATATCCCGGACGTCACGAGGAGTTCTGGAATGGTCCGGAGGTAAAGATTTATATATGGGAAGTCCTGTTTCGGGCATCGGGACAAGTTTCGGGGTTATCGGTATTGTACCGGGACCACCGGAGGGGTCCCGGGGGCCCACCGGGTGGGGCCACCCATCCCCGGGGGCCACATGGGCTGTAGGGGGTGCGCCTTGGCCTGCTTGGTCCAAGGGCACCAGCCCCACAAGGCCCATGCGCCTAGGGTTTCCAAGGGGGAGGAGTCCTACTAGTGGAAGGCACCTCCTAGGTGCCTTGGGGGGGAGGGAAACCCCCCTAGGCCGCCGCACCCCTAGGAGATTGGATCTCCTAGGGCCGGCCACCCCCCCTTGGCACCCCTATATATAGTGGGGGAGAGGAGGGACTTCATACCTTGAGTCCTTGGCCTTTGGTTGCCTCCTTCTCCCTCCCCAACACCTCCTCAACCTCCATAGTGCTTAGCGAAGCTCTGCTGGAGTACTGCAGCTCCATCAACACCACGCCGTCGTGCTGCTGCTGGTGCCATCTCCCTCAACCTCTCCTCCCTCCCTTGCTGGATCAAGAAGGAGGAGACGTGGCTGTTCCGTACGTGTGTTGAACGCGGAGGTGCCGTCCGTTCGGTGCTAGGATCTCCGGTGATTCGAATCACGTCGTGTTCGACTACATCATCCCCGTTCTTTGAACGCTTCCGCTCGCGATCTACAAGGTACGTAGATGCATCCAATGACTCGTTGCTAGATGAACTCCTAGATGATCTTGGTGAAACGAGTAGGAAAATTTTGTTTTCTGCAACGTTCTCCAACAGTGGCATCATGAGCTAGGTCTATGCGTAGTTCTTCTTGCGCGAGTAGAACACAATTTGTTGTGGGCGTAGATTTGTCAACTTTCTTGCCGTTACTAGTCCTTTCTTGCTTCAGCGGTATTGTGGGATGAAGCGGCCCGGACCAACCTTACACGTACGCTTACGTGAGACCGGTTCCACCGACTAACATGCACTAGTTGCATAAGGTGGCTGGCGGGTGTCTGTCTCTCCTACTTTAGTTGGAGCGGAATCGATGAACAGGGTCCTTATGAAGGGTAAATAGAAGTTGACAAATCACGTTGTGGCTTTAACGTAGGTAAGAAAACGTTCTTGCTAGAACCCTAATTCAGCCACGTAAAAACTTGCAACAACAATTAGAGGACGTCTAACTTGTTTTTGCAGCAAGTGGTTTGTGATATGATATGGCCAAAGTTGTGATGAATGATGAATGATCTATATGTAATGTATGAGATGTTCATGCTATTGTAATAGGATTCACGACTTGCATGTCGATGAGTATGACAACCGGCAGGAGCCATAGGAGTTGTCTTTATTCTTTTAATGACCTGCGTGTCATCGAGAAACGCCATGTAAATTACTTTACTTTATTGCTAAACGCGTTAGCCATAGTAGTAGAAGTAATAGTTGGCGAGCAACTTCATGGAGACACGATGATGGAGATCATGATGATGGAGATCATGGTGTCAAGCCGGTGACAAGATGATCACGGAGCCCCAAGATGGAGATCAAAGGAGCTATGTGAAAATGGCCATATCATGTCACGTTTATTATTTGATTGCATGTGATGTTTATCATGTTTTGCATCTTGTTTACTTAGAACGACGGTAGTAAATAAGATGATCCCTCACAATAATTTCAAGAAGTGTTCCCCCTAACTGTGCACCGTTGCGACAGTTCGCTGTTTCAAAACACCACGTGATGATCGGGTGTTTTATTCAGACGTTCACATACAACGGGTGTAAGACAGATTTACACATGCAAACACTTAGGTTGACTTGACGAGCCTAGCATGTACAGACATGGCCTCGGAACACAGAAGACCGAAAGGTCGAGCATCGGTCGTATAGAAGATACGATCAACATGAAGATGTTCACCGATGTTGACTAGTCCGTCTCACGTGATGATCGGACACGGTCTAGTTTAACTCGGATCATGTAATACTTAGATGACTAGAGGGATGTCTAATCTAAGTGGGAGTTCACTAATAATTTGATTAAGTTGAACTTAATTATCATGAACTTAGTCTAAAATCTTTGCAATATGTCTTGTAGATCAAATGGCCAACGTAGTCCTCAACTTCAACGCGTTCCTAGAGAAAACTAAGCTGAAAGACGATGGCAGCAACTATACGGACTGGGTCCGGAACCTGAGGATCATCCTCATAGCTGCCAAGAAAGATTATGTCCTACAAGCACCGCTTGGTGACGCACCCGTTCTCCCTGCAGAACAAGATGTTATGAACGCTTGGCAGGCACGTTTCGATGACTACTCCCTCGTTCAGTGCGGCATGCTTTACAGCCTAGAGCCGGGGCTCCAAAAGCGTTTTGAGAGACATGGAGCATATGAGATGTTCGAAGAGCTGAAAATGGTTTTCCAAGCTCATGCCCGGGTCGAGAGATATGAAGTCTCCGACAAATTCTTCAGCTGTAAGATGGAGGAAAACAGTTCTGTCAGTGAGCACATACTCACTATGTCTGGGTTGCATAGCCGCTTGACTCAGCTAGGAGTTAATCTCCCGGATGATGCGGTCATTGACAGAATCCTCCAGTCGCTTCCACCAAGCTACAAGAGCTTTGTGATGAACTTCAATATGCAGGGGATGGAAAAGACCATTCCTGAAGTATTTGCTATGCTGAAATCAGCAGAGGTAGAAGTCAGAAAGGAACATCAAGTGTTGATGGTCAATAAAACCTCTAAGTTCAAGAAAGGCAAGGGTAAAAAGAACTTCAAGAAGGACGGCAAGGAGGTTGCCGCGCCCGGCAAGCAAGCTGCTGGGAAGAAGCCAAAGAATGGACCCAAGCCCGAGACTGAGTGCTTTTATTGCAAGGGAAGCGGTCACTGGAAGCGGAACTGCCCTAAGTACTTAGCGGATAAGAAGGCCGGCAAAACCAAAGGTATATGTGATATACATGTAATTGATGTGTACCTTACTAGTGCCCGTAGTGGCAACTGGGTATTTGATACCGGTGCAGTTGCTCACATTTGTAACTCAAAGCAGGGGCTGCGGAATAAGCGGAAACTGGCAAAGGACGAGGTGACGATGCGCGTCGGGAATGGTTCCAAGGTCAATGTGATCGCTGTCGGCACGCTACCTCTGCATCTCCCTTCGGGATTAGTTTTAAACCTTAATAATTGTTATTTAGTGCCAGCTTTGAGCATGAACATTGTATCGGGATCTCGTTTAATTCGAGATGGCTACTCTTTTAAATCTGAGAATAATGGTTGTTCCATTTTTATGAGAGATATGTTTTATGGTCATGCTCCTATGGTGAATGGTTTATTCTTTATGAATCTCGAACGTGATGCTACACATGTTCATAATGTGAGTACCAAAAGAAGTAAAGTTGATAATGATAGTCCCACATACTTGTGGCACTGCCGCCTTGGTCACATAGGTGTCAAACGCATGAAGAAGCTCCATGCTGATGGACTTTTAGAGTCTCTTGATTATGAATCATTTGACACGTGCAAACCATGCCTTATGGGTAAAATGACCAAGACTCCGTTCTCAGGAACAATGGAGCGAGCAACCGACTTATTGGAAATCATACATACCGATGTGTGCAGTCCAATGAGTGTTGAGGCTCGCGGTGGCTATCGTTATGTTCTCACCCTCACTGATGATTTAAGTAGGTATGGGTATATCTACTTAATGAAACACAAGTCTGAAACCTTTGAAAAGTTCAAGGAATTTCAGAGTGAGGTTGAAAATCAACGTGACAGGAAAATCAAGTTTCTGCGATCAGATCGTGGAGGAGAATACTTGAGTCACGAGTTTGGCACACACTTAAGAAAATGTGGAATAGTTTCACAACTCACGCCGCCTGGAACACCTCAGCGTAATGGTGTGTCCGAACGTCGTAATCGCACTCTGTTAGATATGGTGCGATCTATGATGTCTCTTACCGATTTACCGCTTTCTTTTTGGGGCTATGCTTTAGAGACTGCCGCATTCACTTTAAATAGGGCTCCGTCGAAATCCGTTGAGACGACACCATATGAATTATGGTTTGGGAAGAAACCTAAGCTATCGTTTCTAAAAGTTTGGGGATGCGATGCTTATGTCAAGAAACTTCAACCTGAAAAGCTCGAACCCAAATCGGAAAAATGCGTCTTCATAGGGTACCCAAAAGAAACTATTGGGTACACCTTCTACCTCAGATCCGAAGGCAAGACCTTTGTTGCCAAGAATGGGTCCTTTCTGGAGAAAGAGTTTCTCTCGAAAGAAGTAAGTGGGAGGAAAGTAGAGCTTGATGAAGTATTGCCTCTTGAACCGGAAAATGGCGCAACTCAAGAAAATGTTCCTGAGGTGCCAGCACCGACTAGAGAGGAAGTTAATGATAATGATCAAGATACTTCTGATCAAGCTCCTACTGAAATTCGAAGGTCCACAAGGACACGTTCCGCACCAGAGTGGTACGGCAACCCTGTCTTGGAAATCATGTTGTTAGACAATGGTGAACCTTCGAACTATGAAGAAGCGATGGCGGGACCAGATTTCGACAAATGGCTAGAAGCCATGAAATCCGAGATAGGATCCATGTATGAGAACGAAGTATGGACTTTGACTGACTTGCCCGTTGAACGGCGAGCCATAGAAAATAAATGGATCTTTAAGAAGAAGACAGACGCGGATGGTAATGTGACCATCTATAAAGCTCGGCTTGTCGCTAAGGGTTATCGACAAGTTCAAGGGGTTGACTACGATGAGACTTTCTCACCGGTAGCGAAGCTGAAGTCCGTCCGAATCATGTTAGCAATTGCCGCATTCTATGATTACGAAATATGGCAAATGGACGTCAAAACGGCATTCCTTAATGGTTTCCTTAAGGAAGAATTGTATATGATGCAGCCGGAAGGTTTTGTCGATCCTAAGAATGCTGACAAAGTGTGCAAGCTCCAACGCTCGATTTATGGGCTGGTGCAAGCATCTCGGAGTTGGAACATTCGCTTTGATGAGATGATCAAAGCGTTTGGGTTTACACAGACTTATGGAGCAGCCTGCGTTTACAAGAAAGTGAGTGGGAGCTCTGTAGCATTTCTCATATTATATGTAGATGACATACTTTTGATGGGAAATGATATAGAACTCTTGGACAGCATCAAGGCCTACTTGAATAAAAGTTTTTCAATGAAGGACCTTGGAGAAGCTGCTTATATATTAGGCATCAAAATCTATAGAGATAGATCGAGACGCCTCATAGGTCTTTCACAAAGCACATACCTTGATAAGATATTGAAGAAGTTCAATATGGATCAATCCAAGAAAGGGTTCTTGCCTGTGTTACAAGGTATGAAATTGAGCTCAGCTCAATGTCCGACCACGGCAGAAGATATAGAAGAGATGAGCGTCATCCCCTATGCCTCAGCCATAGGTTCTATTATGTATGCCATGCTGTGTACCAGACCTGATGTAAACCTTGCCGTCAGTTTGGTAGGAAGGTACCAAAGTAATCCCGGCAAGGAACACTGGACAGCGGTCAAGAATATCCTGAAGTACCTGAAAAGGACTAAGGAAATGTTTCTCGTTTATGGAGGTGACGAAGAGCTCGTCGTAAAGGGTTACGTCGACGCTAGCTTCGACACAGATCTGGATGACTCTAAGTCACAAACCGGATACGTGTATATTTTGAATGGTGGGGCAATAAGCTGGTGCAGTTGCAAGCAAAGCGTCGTGGCGGGATCTACATGTGAAGCGGAGTACATGGCAGCCTCGGAGGCAGCACATGAAGCAATATGGGTGAAGGAGTTCATCACCGACCTAGGAGTCATACCCAATGCGTCGGGGCCGATCAAGCTCTTCTGTGACAACACTGGAGCTATTGCACTTGCCAAGGAGCCCAGGTTTCACAAGAAGACAAGGCACATCAAGCGTCGCTTCAACTCCATTCGTGACAATGTTCAAGATGGAGACATAGAGATTTGTAAAGTACATACGGACCTGAATGTAGCAGATCCGTTGACTAAACCTCTCCCTAGAGCAAAACATGATCAACACCAGAATTCCATGGGTGTTCGATTCATCACAATGTAACTAGATTATTGACTCTAGTGCAAGTGGGAGACTGTTGGAAATATGCCCTAGAGGCAATAATAAAAGCATTATTATTATATTTCCTTGTTCATGATAATTGTCTTTATTCATGCTATAATTGTGTTATCTGGAAATCGTAATACATGTGTGAATAATAGACATCAACATGTCCCTAGTAAGCCTCTAGTAGACTAGCTCGTTGATCAACAGATAGTCATGGTTTCCTGACTATGGACACTGGATGTCATTGATAACGAGATCACATCATTAGGAGAATGATGTGATGGACAAGACCCAATCCTAAACATAGCACAAGATCGTATAGTTCGTTTGCTAGAGTTTTCTAATGTCAAGTATCTTTTCCTTAGACCATGAGATCGTGTAACTCCCGGATACTGTAGGAGTGCTTTGGGTATGCCAAACGTCACAACGTAACTGGGTGACTATAAAGGTAGACTACGGGTATCTCCGAAAGTGTCTGTTGGGTGACATGGATCAAGACTGGGATTTGTCACTCCGTATGACGGAGAGGTATCACTGGGCCCACTCGGTAATGCATCATCATAATGAGCTCAGAGTGACCAAGTGTCTGGTCACGGGATCATGCATTACGGTACGAGTAAAGTGACTTGCCGGTGACGAGATTGAACGAGGTATTGGGATACCGACGATCGAATCTCGGGCAAGTAACATATCGATAGACAAAGGGAATAGCGTACGGGGTTGATTGAATCCTCGACATCGTGGTTCATCCGATGAGATCATCGTGGAGCATGTGGGAGCCAACATGGGTATCCAGATCCCGCTGTTGGTTATTGACCGGAGAGTCGTCTCGGTCATGTCTGCTTGTCTCCCGAACCCGTAGGGTCTACACACTTAAGGTTCGGTTACGCTAGGGTTGTAGGGATATGTATATGCAGTAACCCGAATGTTGTTCGGAGTCCCGGATGAGATCCCGGACGTCACGAGGAGTTCCGGAATGGTCCGGAGGTAAAGATTTATATATGGGAAGTCCTGTTTCGGGCATCGGGACAAGTTTCGGGGTTATCGGTATTGTACCGGGACCACCGGAGGGGTCCCGGGGGCCCACCGGGTGGGGCCACCCATCCCCGGGGGCCACATGGGCTGTGGGGGTGCGCCTTGGCCTGCTTGGGCCAAGGGCACCAGCCCCACAAGGCCCATGCGCCTAGGGTTTCCAAGGGGGAGGAGTCCTACTAGTGGAAGGCACCTCCTAGGTGCCTTGGGGGGGAGGGAAACCCCCCTAGGCCGCCGCACCCCCTAGGAGATTGGATCTCCTAGGGCCGGCCACCCCCCCTTGGCACCCCTATATATAGTGGTGGAGAGGAGGGACTTCATACCTTGAATCCTTGGCCTTTGGTTGCCTCCTTCTCCCTCCCCAACACCTCCTCAACCTCCATAGTGCTTAGCGAAGCTCTGCTGGAGTACTGCAGCTCCATCAACACCACGCCGTCGTGCTGCTGCTGGTGCCATCTCCCTCAACCTCTCCTCCCTCCCTTGCTGGATCAAGAAGGAGGAGACGTGGCTGTTCCGTACGTGTGTTGAACGCGGAGGTGCCGTCCGTTCGGTGCTAGGATCTCCGGTGATTCGAATCACGTCGTGTTCGACTACATCATCCCCGTTCTTTGAACGCTTCCGCTCGCGATCTACAAGGTACGTAGATGCATCCAATGACTCGTTGCTAGATGAACTCCTAGATGATCTTGGTGAAACGAGTAGGAAAATTTTTGTTTTCTGCAACGTTCTCCAACACATCCTATTCCTCAGCGCTTGCTCTCTTGGGAAATAAAATGGTGGTGTACATATTCGTATTGTCTAGCATTACAAATTTCGTCTAAACTATGTATGAGGAGAAGCTTATATATTTATAGAGTAAGAGTACATAATTTCAAGAATGAATGAGAAGTTAATACCAGCATGTGGTGCCTTGTGTGTTTGTTCGACAACGCACAACGCTGTCAGAGCATCACCTAGCTCTTATGCTAATTGTTGCTCACGCCACGAGACAATTGTACATACGGTTGGCATGATAATGAATTGTACATCAGCCCACATACACAACAGCCAATTGATTATAAATATGACTTTAGTAGCAAGACCAGCGACTCACACATTATCTTTATTTGTGAGATGAGTAATGTGGGAGATTCACCGTGATTATGGAGTCGAATGGCAGACTTTTTTTGTGTGGAGTAAATGGCAGACTAGGAACAAGATGCAGTGAAATTTTGGTTCAGCGTGAGTAATGGATTTAAGCATGTGTATGTTTCATCTAACATCGAAGGTTATCACTAATTAGCAAGGGAATCTAGTTCTTGTTTTACTGCGCATTGAAAGAAGTTTTAACAAGAAGCATGCAAATGGAAGATTTATGGATTGGGATGGCAATAGCACTTCTTAAGTTCGAAGAGGACTCCTATACTTGTTTGGCCCTGTTTGTTTATACTTTTGCAGCCTTTTCCTTTTGACCAAAAAGCCATAAAATTTTCTAAATATGTGCTTTTGGAACTTTTATGGCTTTTGATGAATCAATATAACAATATTTGGCCCCCAAAAGCTATAATAGCCCGTAAAGCACCTATTTAGGAGCTTTTATGGCGTTTTGCCCAAGTAAAAAACCTGCAAAAGTAGAAGCAAAAGCCTGAACAAACAGATCCTTTGTATCATTCAATTTTTGAACAACCTGCTGTGTCTGGTCTGAGGTGACAACGGTTTACACTCTTTTCTCTCTGCTCACATTAGAACAGAAATTGTTTCCCTCATGGTGCATATGCCTAGTTGCCTGGATAGCTGCAAGCCCTATCATGGTTTTTCTGATGGGAAGATATCTTTTAACGCATGTCATGCTGCTACACCTTGTGCGATTTCGTGCCGTGCTCACCAGTGCAAGCACGTCGTGCGCACACGCGTGAAACATCTATTTTCTAGTTTTAAACAAATTTTAAAGTATAATAAACTTTGATATATTTTTGCTAAATTTCATGTAAATTTATACTGCTTCAGGCATACACAAAAAATGCTTCAGAAAAATTAAGAGTGTATTTGTTAGTCCTGAATATGCTTTAGGTGTGTTTCAACATAATTCGCACTTTTTAATGAATTTTATTAATGATTATTTGTCATGTATCTAGGTGGCATAACTATGAAGAGATCAGCTTCGAGCCTTTGCATCAAGGATGCACACAATCCAAGCATGCACAAGCACAAAAATAAGGACATTTGCCCAAAAACACAAATTAGGACAAAGCCAGTGCAAATTTTCATTGCTAGAGATAAAAAGAAAAACAGTCTAGTGGAGTAATGGTACGGGAAGGCTCGCAGCAATAAAATACGGAGACCAAGTCATCACCATGTCAGAGAAAGAAGTTCATTGAATAAACTTCATCGACTTTGAAAAAAAGTTCACCAATTTCAGAAAAGTTCAACGAGTTTGAAAAAAATTTCACCAATTTTAAAAAAGTTTATCGACTTTGAAAAGAAGTTCATTGAATTTCAAAAAAGTTCTTATATTTTGAAAAGGTTCATCAAATTTGAAACAAAAAAACAACGATTTTGAGAAAAAGTTCATTGAATTTGAAAAAAGTTCATCTAATATGAAAAAGTTCACCTAAATTGAAAAAAGTTCATCGATCTTGAAAATAAGTTCACGTAAATTGAAAAAAGTTCATCGATTTTGGAAAAAGTTCATCGATTTTGAGAAAAAATTTCATCGATTTTGCGAAAAAAGTTCACCAATTTTAAGAAATAGTTCATAAAATTTGAAAAATGAGTTCCTCTATTCTGAAAATGGTTCATCAATTTGAAAAAAGTTCACGAGTTTTGAAAGATTCAGTTCATAGATTTAGAGAAGAAGTCCATCTATTTTAAGAAAACAATTACGAATTTCGAAAAAAGAAAGTAGAAAAGGATAGAGAAAAAAGCAAAAGAAAAAGAAACAAGGAAAAATAAGAACAAATAAATTGATGAAAAAGTGGTCGAGGTGGTTATACGTTGATACTTGGTAACCTACGACGCAGGTTCGAATCCTATCTTGCGCGCCTCTTTTGCAGTTTTATCTAGAGTTTAAGAAACAATAAAAATAGAAGTTGGGCCGAGCCCAGGTAGCGCCGCTGTAGGCGCCGGTTTGCAGAAACAGCTATAACCGGTGCCTGCAGCGCCAAATAGGAAATGCCGTGCTTGGGAGCTCCTTCTCGTGTACGCCGGTGGGCCGAGATGATTGCTCACTCGCCCGACTTCCTTTGGTCACGTGATGGTTGACCGGATGCTAGTAGACCATTGACAAGACAATTGTTGGTTGTCGACTTTCATAAAAACAATTAGGAAAATGTCGTGGGTTTGACATTTTTTTAATGGAATTAAAAAAACAAGAATTTGTAAAATGTTCTTGAAATTGAAAACAATCATGCAATTTGAAAAATAATCATAAATTTAAAAAATGTTCAAAACACTTGGAAAAAACTTTGGGAATTTTAAAAAAAGTTCGTACATTTGAAAAGGTTCTTGAATTTTGGAGAAGTTTATAGATTTTAAAAATTCATGAATCTGAAAAAAGTTAACAGATTACGAGGATTCAAAAAAGTTCATGAAACTTAAAATTCTCGTGGATTTGAAAAAATGTTCATGAATATAAAAAGTAAAACAATATGAATTAGTTTTTTGTTAGTTTATGAAAAAATTGCAATTCTGAAAAAAAAGATCACAATTTGAAAAGGAATGAAAAAAGAAAATAAAATTGTTCCAAAATAAGTAACTAGACTTTGTAATAACTTAAGTACAAAGTTAGCATAAAGTAATTCATTTAATTTGGAACAAAGGGAGTACAAAATAATTTATTCAGTCATAAATTGTTCGCTGGTTCAAAAATGTTCATGCATTTCAAAAAATATTCTATAAATCTGAAAAGTGTTCAAGAATTTTTAAAATTATTCCAACAATCTCAAAAAATGTTTGCCGGTTCAAAAAAATTGTATAAAAATGATCATAATTTAGAAAAAATTGCAAATAGTACAAAATGTTCTTGAATTCATAAAAGAAATTGACTTTATAGAATGTTCGAAAAATTGTTAAAGTGTTCATGAATTTGAAAAATGTTCATGATTTCAAATTTGTTCATGAGTTTAAAAACATGTTGATGATTTAAAAAATTGTTCACTGTTTGAGAATATTAAGAGTGACAGTGCATATCGGTGATGCAGCAAAATGTGATCAAGGCCGTTGAAAATTATTTATTTTTTCTCACTCTAACGCACGGGCCTTTTGCTAGTGGAAATACAAGCGCCTTAAGCGCTGTATAGGAAATGCCACCTGTGCCTTGCCTACTGCGAGCTACATGGAACGCTCGCCTACAGCGCAGTCACAAGTTGGCCGGCTAGGGATATTGTTTTTTTTCTGTGTGCCCACAGCTCTTGATGAAGTACATTGGTTTTTCTTTCCTGTGCTATTGTACTTGCTGCGTTGCACAGTGGACAGGTTTAGTACGTGTTTTTTAGTTTTAGTATAATTTAAAAAAATTAATACATGTATTACAAAAGAGAATTTAGTTAATATTGAAATTAGTCATCGCACATTTAATATATCTTCACTCAACTTTTGTAAACTGGTTTTACAATTCAGAAAATATGTGTGGCATTTAGAAAATGTTCACGCATTATAAAAATATGTATTCAACATTTTTAAATGTTATACAATGTAAAATATATATATCCATGTAATTCAATAAGAATGTTTCATAACAATATTTTTTCCATGACATTAGCAAAATGTTCACAGGTTTCAGAAATATGTTTGTAGGATTTAAAAAAAATGTTCTCATAGATAAAAAGTTACCCATCATTCAGAAAAACCTGCATATATTCGAAATATCTTTAACATGTATCCATTTAAAACTTCAAAAATGAATTAATAAAACTTTTAATCATGCAGTTGAAAAATGGTAAACGTATTTAAATAATGTTTTAGATGTATATGAGAAAAGTACCCATCAAAACATATATTATAAAATATATTAAATATGTGAAAAAGTTTTTGATATGTTTTTATGGGTACTACGTAAATAGCATATGCGGTTAAGGAAGGCCACACTACGTTTAATACATTTTAAATATGTGTAAAATATATGTTTTGATATGTTTAAATATGTGTAAAATATATGCTATTCCTTAGCCCCATCCGTAGGCGCTACGTATTACGAGTGCATCAGGCAAGAAATAGCATATGCGGCTAAGGAAGGCCACACATCGTTCTCTCAACAACTAAAAGGAAGACCATGCATCCATACTTTATTAAATCGGACAACAAAAGAGGAGAGCCATACATCGAGCTAAATCCTATTTGGCGCCCTCTGCCCCGGCAATTCCTATTTAGCGCTGCAGGCGCCGGTTTCTACTGTTTCTTCCTCTTTCGAAACTCTATGGAAAACTACAAAAACTCCGCGAGATAGGATTCGAAACCAGCGTCACTGGGTGACAAACCCAACCACCTCACCAACTGTGATTACAAACACGTCTTTCATCCATTTCTATCTTCCTTTTTTCCTTTTTTTCTTTCTTTTTCTTTTTCCCTGTTCTTTTCTTCTTTGTTTTTTCAAATTCGTAATTGTTTTCTTCAAATAGATGGACTTGTTTTCAACATCCATGAACTGTTTTTTTAACTCTTGAACCTTTTTCAAAATCGATGAACTTATTTTTCAAATTTGATGAGCTTTTTCATTTTTTTGAATTTTTTTTCAAAATTGATGAACTTATTTTCAACGTTGATGAACTTTCTTCAAATCTAATGAACTTTTTTTCAAATCTGATGAACTTTTTTTCAAATTCAATGAACTTTTTTTGTTCAAATCGATGAACTACTTTCATTGTTCGATGAACATTTTTGAAAATTGATGAACTCTTTTGAATCTGTGAACTTTTTTTGAATACATTAACTTTTTCCAATTTTATGATCATTTTTTATTCAAATTGATGAACTTTTTTATTCAAATTGATGAAGTAATTTTATTGTTCGATGGACATTTTTTGAAAATCGATGAACTCTTTTGAACCTGTGAACTTTATTTTGAATACATGAACTTTTTCATTTGGTGAACTCTTTTTTAAATACGTGAACCTTTTTGCATGTGTAATTGGAAAATCTAAATGCTACAGTGTAACGTGAAATTAATGATACGTCTATGTTTCTATTCTTTAAAACGTTCACGCTCTAAGTAATCACTGCAAGTTGGCTGGTCAAGTGGTTAGCCTCGCTCTTTGAAAGCGTGGGGTGACCAATCCAGCTGCGGCTGCAGGCGCCGGTTAGCTTGTGCAGCGCTGAAGGCGCTGAGTAGGCGTTCCCGTCCCCTCGGCCCCTGCTACATGCTACAGGGCAACTCGTAATTGGGCGCATACCCCGTCTCCGCTGGGCCGGCCCATATAGTTTTTTCCTCTGTTTTCCAAAACGCGAAAAATCTGCTATTGCTTCGATTTGAACCAGGGACATCCTGCTTAACGATAAACTCCGGTAACCACCATGCCACCCCCAACTGGACGTGCTACTTTCATCTTTCTGTGTATTTTACTTCATTCTTTTTTTCTTTTGTTTTTCGTTTTTGTTTTTTGTTTTTTGTTTTTTGTTTTTCTTTTTTCCTTTTCTTCTTCCTAGGTTTGATGAACTTTTTTTGAAATTCGTGAATTTTTCTTCAATATCGATGAACTTTTATCAAATGCGATGAACTATTTTCAAAATTGATGAGCCTTTTCAAATTCGATGAACTTTTTTCCAAATTGGATGAACTATTTTTCAAATTTGATTAACTTTTTTCAAATTCAATGAACTGTTTTCAAGATTGGTGAACTTTTTCTCAACATTGATGAACTTTTTATTCAATACGATGAACTTTTTTCAAAATTGACGAACTTTTTCAAATCAAGGAACTTTTTTTCAGATTTGATTTTTTAAGTCAACATGTTCAACAGTGAAACAGTCAAAAGTTTAATGGTCAATGCGGTCAACTCAACTGAACAATTAACAGTCAATTGAATTGAACGAGCGAGCTGCTTTTTTCGAACGGAAGCGATCGAACGAAGGAATCTAACCAGCTGAATGGGCCGGTCCAGGTGAGTTGGACGTGAGCGCAAAAGGGGCGCATAAGGCGCGAGCGAGGAGGACTCCATCAAGGACGCGTTTGGTAGGCTACGACCCAACCAGGCCCAGGCGAGATGAAATGGGTCGTTTGGTTGCCTGCAGGTCGGCGTGGCTCGCATCGGCACGAAACTTAAAGCACCCCGGAGCCTGGCTCGCTGGGAACGCTCGAATCGGCCATTTCCAGCGAGCCAGGCTGAGTCGGGCGGAAAACATAGACACGGCGTAGGGCGTGGTTCATGGGGGATGCGGCCGGAGATTGCAGGAGGGAAAATTGGCCGAGGCGGGATGGCATGAAATATACCCTCATCACATCATTTACTCGCTCAGGCCTAGCTGTAGGACAAGCCCTCCTCTGTTGTTGTCACCGGAGGCCGCAGCGACTCAGATCAGTGGCTGCAACGGCGGCGCCGACTCAAATCTGCAGCAGCAAGTGGCGGTAGTAGCACTCCCCAGCATCAGTAGTTGCTTCTCCCTTTCTTCTTCGACTCCGTCCAACCATTCTCGTCTTCACCATGTCTCCCCTGACCTCGAAGCTTGTAAGATACCCCCCTCCCCCCTCCTCTGTTATGTGTTAGGTCATCCGATAGGACCGTTTAGGGTCGATAACGCCATCGTTGACCACATCATGGATGTCGCTTAGGTTGTGAATGAACGGACGAAGCTTCTAGTTCAGGCAGCATAGCTGATAGCTGTGGTTCAGGTATAGATCATGTTGGTCCATAAGAGAGTTGTTCGTCTGAATGAGGAACCTCGCATCCGGTATGGTCCGATGTTAATCCGGGATCAAGAGAGGATAACGAATCTGAACTACATCTGCAACTGCAACGGCACAGAGGCTCTGTGGATGCTTCGAATGAAAAGAGCACCTTGCGCCAGGCTTATGCAGACGTTCGGGAGCAGGGGGCTGCTACAAGATAGCATCCACACCACCTTGGAAGAGCAAGTGGCCATGTTCCTCCGGGATCAAGTGGCGGTAGTAGCACTCCCCAGCATCAGTAGTTGCTTCTCCCTTTCTTCTTCGACTCCGATGTTAATCCGGGATCAAGAGAGGATAACGAATCTGAACTACATCTGCAACTGCAACGGCACAGAGGCTCTGTGGATGCTTTGAATGAAAAGAGCACCTTGCGCCAGGCTTATGCAGACGTTCGGGAGCAGGGGGCTGCTACAAGATAGCATCCACACCACCTTGGAAGAGCAAGTGGCCATGTTCCTCCATGTTGTTGGTCATAACCAGAGGTTCAGGGTTGTACACAACACCTTTAGGAGATCAATGGAGACCATCTCCATGTACTTCAAGCAAGTGTTGTATGCTGTTGGGGAGCTCAAAGGAGAGATGATCAGGTCACCAACCAGACGGACTCCTATCAAGATTCGCACTAGCCCAAGATGGTATCCATACTTTAAGGTGAGCACCTACAATATGTAGTTCATGCCTTGATATGTTGTTATTGTTCTTCTGTGGACTAACAACATATTGTAATGCCATTCCAAGATTGCATTGGAGCAATTAATAGATGGTACTCATGTCACAGCCAGAGTTTCGAGGTCACAAACTGCAGCATATAGAGGGAGAAAGCACTACACAAGATAGAATATGCTAGTTGCTATTGACTTCGATTTGAAATTCACATATGTGTTGGTTGACTGGGAAGGATCGGCACATGATGCTAACATTCTCAGTGACATCATGACTCATCATGATGGCGTCAACATCCCCGATGGCAAGTTCTACCTTAGAGATGCTTGATATGCATGTCAGACATGTGTTCTTCCACCCTTCAAGAAAACCAGGTACCATCTGAACGCGTTTGCCTGTAGGAACTATCCTAGGACTCCTCAGGAAATGTTCAATCTCAGACACTCCAGCCTCAGAGTGACTGTTGAGAGGGTCCTTGGAGCTCTGAAGAACAGGTTTAAGATCCTGGATCAGAAGCCATTCCACCCTTACCCTACCCAGGTGAAGCTTGTTCTTACATGTTGCATCATTCACAATTGGATCCTGCAATGGGGAGTTGGTGAATTTGTGCCGGAGGAGGAAGATGTGACTCCTGACGAGGTGATCAGCTCCGGCCATGGTGTGGATACGTTTGACAACGAAGCGTGGAAAAACAAGATGCTGGAGTGGGCTCAGGCGATGTGGGATAACAGAGGTCATATAAGGATCTGAAGCACAAGAAGAAGAAAGAGGAAGCAGAATAGCAACAATAGAAGAAGAGGCAAAGGAAGAGGATGAACTTCCACCTAGTTAGCATCATTGAACTTTGCACTATTCAGTCATGTTGGCTCTTAATAATTTATACTGTCATTTGCTAGTAGTTAGGATAAACTGCCATTTGTTTCCTAGATAGGACAAGATAATGTTCAGTGTGTGTGTAAGGTCATCACTAGTGAGAAGTGATGATCACATCTTTAGCCGTTTGCAACCAAACAATGTGTTGTTTGTTAGTAGTTAGGATAAACTGCCATTTGTTTCCTAGATAGGACAAGATAATGTTCAGTGTGTGTGTAAGGTCATCACTAGTGAGAAGTGATGATCACATCTTTAGCCGTTTGCAACCAAACAATGTGTTGTTTGTTTACCAACAACGACGCAGGCAACCAAACAACATGGTGACTAGTTGATCTCATGCAGAAAGCCTAATGCAGGTAATCAAAATACATGCAGATATTGGTTTTTAGCCTGCATTTGCCTAACTAGACCTAACTGGGACAAGTATGCAAAATGCCCTAAAACAGATATGTGAACCAAATGCGCCCCAAGGTTTTTGGTTCAGAAGGATCTTTCTATTAATTGACACACACGACATGACTCCACGCGTGTCCTTAATGAAAAATAAAATAAAAATTGACACAAAACAATTCTCCTCTTTTAGGTTAAAAACTTGTTATCCTATTTCAGATTTTGTCTTTATTTATACCAATATAAAAAGACCCAAATGGGCAGATCCAAACCATCTCCACCGTCAAATCATGTTATCTAGCGGTTCAAAACGCTTCAATGTTGAGCACCAAACACGTTTAACGCTCTAATTACCCACCACTGCCATTAATTATAAACACGTTTTGACTCAACGATATCCCTTGAAATCTGCCATGTAATTAATATCCTACCATTCCCACGAAAAAGTAATTAATATCTTACCAAATATCAACATGCAACAGATATATCTTACCTAATATAACGTGCAACTAATATCCTACCTAATATAAACGTGCATTGCATGTACATTATTACTAGTCTACATAAAATACCATGTACTTCATTTGTGTTTAAATATAAGTCTTTTTAAAGATTTTTAATATGAACTATATACGAATGTATATAGACGTAATTTAAAGTGTAGATTCACTCATTTTTGCTCCGTATATAGTCATGGGGCTTTGCACATAAGGAACGAAGGGGGTACTTTGAATCTTCAAAAAAAACTTATATTTATGAACGGAGGGGGTACTTTGAATCTTAAAAAAAACTTAGTCACTCAATAAAAGTGACCCGATCATCTGTGTCACGAACCTAAAGGAAAAAAATGGAGAAGTGAATTGAGCTAGGATCAGCACCATGTGACACGTGAGTACCTTTTTCCTTTTGAGGTGACATCATGTGATTTATTATTTATTTTTGCAAATTATGTGAGTATTTTAGTGATCCAATCCCCATCACCTGTTAACGTCTTCCCGCGGCGCCAGCCCACGGCTCAGCCAGCCGGCCAACGTGGCTTTCTTATCCCGGGATGCGGATGCCAAGCAGGACTTTTCCAGCCCCTCCGATGTCACGTACTGTGCGTCCGTCGCGCATGGGTGGCGGGTGTGGGCCGTTCCTGCCCGCCACGTCCCGTCAACTTCTCCCTTCCCGCAGCCGCGCGCCACGGCCGTTGCTGTTGAACCCGTCCCCGGCCGGCTGACGGAGGCGGGCTCCTCCGGTCAGCTACAGACTCAGCGCCGGTGACGGACGAGGATGCTTTTCTTGGAGGGGAATGCAAGCAGACTCTGCATGTCCACGATGACCACAGCGGCGGCCCGGAGTTGTGCCGCCGCCGTTCCTTCGCCGTTGATCGATAGCTGCCTCTGCATAACTCACAGCGACCGGTACTCAGCTAGCTTGCAGCATAAATTTCAAAGGCAGGGCATGTGCATCGCCTAGGAAAGCTCCTCTTTTCTGCGGGAAAATCGTGCAAGCAGGCTCACGCCACATGCATGAGATTCAAGATCCAGCCGTCTATTCCGCTGAAGCACTCCAGTCACCAGTGAGTACTTTTCCTGTTGGAAGACGTTGAAGCACTCCACTGCCTCGCCTTCTAGAAGCACGTTGGCATGTCGCAACTAAAAGCAGGGAGAGCTTGCTTCAGGAGGATAACATTGTGAGAGGTAGTAGTAATAATTAGTCTAGCGTGACATGAAGCTGGTCCAGAATTAGGATTAACTACCGATCATGACGACCGCCTACCGGAACCCTCTACTTTATTTATAATGAAATGAGAAGAAAGGTAAGCAGCTAAGCTCTCGTGATCGTTCCGCTTAGGCAAGCCTAACAGTCCAACGTAACGTGGCGTCACGGTGGCCTGGCCCCTAGTGGCTGGTGAACGGCATAAACCGGCCGGCCGGTGCAACGCACATCGCCGCCCGCCCGCACGCGTTTTTACCGGGCCATGATGACGGCCGGCACAGCCGGACCGCCGCGCAAACAGTTGGAATCGGTTAGAGCAGACCCGCCAGTAGCAGAGTTTTCTGGTTGTACTAGATCTCGCTACTGCTCGTCTCGATAGATACTCCACGTCCACGTCCACGTTGCGTTTGACGTTTCAATTCCGCTGAGAAATGCATGGACGGGACAAATCTCGTGTGTTGATTTCTTCCTACGTACATACTGGTAGCCGTAGTACATCGAGGCTAGGCGCCACTCGAATCGTTTTCGTTCATCACCCCCGGCTATTGACTTCGACAAGTCAACTATCCAAATCTCTGATCACAGAAATCTTGAAACTCTTACATGCATATTCTGAAAGTTGAACGCAGGATAATAAGTGAAGTCTGAAATAAACTCTGAGGTTGTAAAGGCCGACGCAAATGAAGCCTCACCTTCAAATCCCTGAAATTGATACCCTATACTTATAGATCCGATTAATCCCGACCATGCATGTGTAAATTCTTGTTTGGTGTAATTGAAACGGTCTGATCTCAGTCGGGATTGATTTCTACAGTGACTTACTACATGGGCCCACCTATCATATGCATCTCCCCACCAGTTCGCTCACCAACTAATTAGGTGTAAAGTTTAAAAAAACTAATTGGGTGCAAAACGGAGGTGAGCGGCAGCGGTGCCCGACCCTATGGCAACCGTGGGCAAGGACTTGAGCGTTGGCAATGAAAATCTTCTCACCAAACTCAAGACTGCGCTGAAGGCGGACTCATGCATCCGACCTGATGAGTGTGCCGGACGGGTTGGCTCAGCCGTCGACGCCGTTCCGGACGAGCTGGAGGCGGCTGTCGTGGACGCCAATCAAGCCTTGGCGTGCCAAGCCGACGTCTTGCAGGCTGCACTCACGTATGTTTTTTGGACTAACTGGACTCGCGTATGTTTGCACAAACGCACGCTGCATGCACGTACGCATCCATGCGTCCATCCCGCTATGGCCGCCACGTTGCTCTCTAACCACGCCGCCGTTTGCATCGGCTCGCTGGCAGCCACGGGCCGTGCTTCGGCTTCGTGCCCGACGCCATCTACTTCCTGCAGTTGCTCACAGCTACGCGCGGCCCGCCGCTGCCAGACTTGCCTGCGCGCCGCCGCTATAAGCGGTCATCAATTTGACGCCGCCGCCACCACCCCGTGTGGTCGAGCTGTGTCAGTACGTCGTCACCGCCGCTCAAGGCCCGGCTACCTACCAGCGGCCACGGCGTGCCTCGGCCCCACTGGTCGCGCATGTCATCGGACGGCTGACCCGCGCGTGGCCGTGCTTCCCGTAGTCGAGCCGTGTGCAGGACAGAGGTAGAAGAAAATAAGAGAAGAAAGATGAATCTGATTTGTGGACCCATACTGCCAGCGAGGGTAGTTGATGAACCAGGCTGGGATCATCTCTTTTCCCAGTGCGCCAAACGTGTCCAGGGTTTGAAAAAACCGGGATCAGAGAAGTTAGGGTATCAACTTTAGAGATTTGAAGGTGAGGGTTCATTTACGTCAGCCTCTACAAAGTCAGGGTTTATTTCAGACTTTACTTCAGGATAGTTAATCATCACCAAGTGCTCTCACACACATGCATGGACAATGAGGGAAAAGCTTCTAGAAGCACCCCCGATCATGCCCTTGGCGTGAGGAAACAGTAGTAACAAACTCTACTGTTCGTTGAGATCCACTGCCCCACCTGCCATCCAGCACGGACTCACGTGTTTTCTTTTGCACTCGAACAAAATCAACTGTTGCAGCCGAAGCTATCTCTTCATCTTCTTCGTGGAGACGACTCTCTGCCCCCACACCCTCACATGGGCTGTCTCCATAGGCCCCTGTTCCTAATTGGTCCAGCCCGCTCCCGATCTTCTTTTTTGACAATAACCCGCTCTCGATCTTATCCAGTTTTCTCGCCCAAATATTCCAACCCCAAGTGGCCTCGTCAGAAACAGTAGTAATTTTACGAAAAGATTAACCGGAAAACATATATCGAGATAATATAGTAGCGCAGCATCTCCATCCAGGCCGCATCAATGTTCGTTGTCATGGACCAAGTTGGATGATCCTTGCCTTGGAAAATGGGTGATTTGCGAGAGCAACAGGTTCAGAGGGGCAGAAGAAACGAATCTGCCGCCATTAGTCAAACACGAGATAAGCGTTTACTAGGGTGCTTGTGCTCATCCATAATACAGCGGTAACACATGTCTTATGTAACACATGGTGACAGAAAACATGGCTGGCCACAAGAGATAAGATGCTGATGCATTGTTGGTGTTAAACCATTCACATCGCTTGCTTAACATCCGACGCCAGCGTCTAGCCGCCGGCGTGATCGACAGAATACCATGGGGCCAATCAAGCATATGCTATGACGCTTGCTGGTAACGTGACAAAGAAGATTACTGCCGGTTACATTATATTAAACTCCCCCAGTTCACAAATATACGATGTTCTAACTTTTTTGTGAATCAGATGTGTATAGACACGATTTAGTTAGTTTGTTTCTTATTTCAGTTTGTACGTAGTTCATATTGATATATCCGAAACATCTTATATTTGTGAACCCGAAGGAGCAGGAGAAAATAGTTTGTTCTTAGAGCATGCGCCTGGTTTAGAGAACTTTTATGGAGTACATATTGGACTTCCCATGGATACATCCGTTGCACTTGTTGGTAATTCTCTGTAAAACTTGGCACCTATTACACTTTGGATACCTTTTGTAGAATAAATATCATTGACGTGTAAAATTCTCATCAACTACACTTGGAGTCGTCCTTGATTAACTATAATTTTAACTATGGTGAATCGGTTTCTTGAAATTGTGTATACAACTTTCCGAGTTACATTTTGGATATTCTTTACATGTAAGAAGTCTAGTTGTTCGTTCCATGATCTTGTAGTGTTGTCTAGAAATTTTTATAACTGAAGTTAGCACTCATTATACATGTGTCAAAACTTCACATTTATCCTCTTCTCCCTCTCCCAACTATGACTTGTTGATCTTGAAAATCTTGTAACCCCCACCTCCCAAGTTCTACCACCATCTTCCCACCCCTCTCAACACTATTATTCTTGGAAACAATGCTCTCACTAGAGGTAACCTAGCCAAGAGGGTCTGGGAGGGAAATGTTAAATGCCCATTATGTCGTGATGAGTGTGTTGATCGGTTATTCTTTGTTGCGTGATTTCTGTTGGGGAACGTAGTAATTTCAAAAAATTTCCTACGCACACGCAAGATCATGGTGATGCATAGCAACGAGAGGGAAGAATGTTGTCTACGTACCCTCGTAGACCGGCAACGGAAGTGTTGACACAACGTAGAGGAAGTAGTCGTGCGTCTTCCCGATCCGACGGATCCAAGTACCGAACGTACAGCACCTTCGAGTTCTGCACACGTTCAACTCGGTGACGTCCCTCGAGTTCCGATCCAGCAAAACGTTGAGGGAGAGTTTTGTCAGCACGACGGCCTGATGACGGTGATGATGTTCTACCGACGCAGGGCTTCGCCTAAGCACCGCTTCGATATGACCGAGGTGAATATGGTGGAAGGGGTCACCGCACACGGCTAAGGAACGATCACAAGGATTAACTTGTGTGTCATGGGATGCCCCCTTGCCTCAGTATATAAAGGAGGGAGAGGGGGAGGTGCGGCCGGCCCTGTGGGTGCGCCTGGAGGAGTCCTACTCCAACCGGGAGTAGGACTCCCCCCTCTTGCCTTGTTGGAAAAGGAAGGAGGAAGGGAGAAAGAGGAAAGGGGGGCGCCGCCCCCCCCCTTCCTTGTCCTATTCGTACTAGGGGGGAGGGGGCGCGCGGCCTGCCCTGGCCGGCCCTCCTCTTCTCCCTTATGGCCCATGTAGGCCCAATAACCCCCCGGGGGGGGGGGGTCCGATAACCCCCGGTACTCCGGTAAAATCCCGATTTCACCCGGAACGTTTTCGATATCCAAATATAGGCTTCCAATATATCAATCTTTATGTCTCGACCATTTCGAGACTCCTCGTCATGTCCGTGATCACATCCGGGACTCCGAACAACCTTCGGTACATCAAAACACAAAAACCCTAATTACGATCGTCACCGAACTTTAAGCGTGCGGACCCTACGGGTTCAAGAACTATGTAGACATGACCGAGACACGTCTCCGGTCAATAACCAATAGCGGAACCTGGATGCTCATATTGGCTCCTACATATTCTACGAAGATCTTTATCGGTCAGACCGCATAACAACATACGTTGTTCCCTTTGTCATCGCTATGTTACTTGCCCGAGATTCGATTGTCGGTATCTCAATACCTAGTTCAATCTCGTTACCGGCAAGTCTCTTTACTCGTTCCATAATACATCATCCTGCAACCAACTTATTAGTTGCAATGCTTGCAAGGCTTGAGTGATGTGCATTACCGAGAGGGCCCAGAGATACCTCTCCGATAATCGGAGTGACAAATCCTAATCTCGAAATACGCCAACCCAACAAGTACCTTCGGAGACACCTGTAGAGCACCTTTATAATCACCCAGTTACGTTGTGACGTTTGGTAGCACACACAGTGTTCCTCCGGTAAACAGGAGTTGCATAATCTCATAGTCATAGGAACATGTATAAGTTATGAAGAAAGCAATAGCAACAAACTAAACGATCAAGTGCTAAGCTAACGGAATGGGTCAAGTCAATCACATCATTCTCCTAATGATGTGATCCCGTTAATCAAATGACAACTCATGTCTATGGTTAGGAAACATAACTATCTTTGATTAACGAGCTAGTCAAGTAGAGGCATACTAGTGACTCTCTGTTTTTGTCTATGTATTCACACATGTATTATGTTTCCGGTTAATAAAATTCTAGCATGAATAATAAACATTTATCATGATATAAGAAAATAAACAATAACTTTATTATTGCCTCTAGGGCATATTTCTTTCAATTTTTATATATGCCTGGGATGTAGTGAAATGTGTGTTGGGTCAAGATAAATATATTATCGGTCTCAAAGTTTTGTAATTGGGTATGTGATTTTATTGGTGGATGTAGGTGTGTAATGGTCTTTATGGAAGGTTATAAATGCACCTTGTTCTAGAATGTATCACTTTATTACCCTACTATCATTATGTCACAAATTTCTTATTGGTTAGCATATTTCTCCGAGTTACATAATAAAAAAACTTTAATACAATATCGCCAATGGGCAAGAAATCTGCATCATTTACTTTTGAGTTGTTTCATACAAGATAGGGTTGGGCGCGTTGGTAAGGATAATTGCTGGGTAAAAACAAGTGGGGGTTGGAGGAGATGCGAATAGATATTTTAACATCATGAAGTATGACTTTCTATTTGTTTATATGATCAAGGAGAAGAGCCTGCCTAGAGTACTTCTAACATCTCCAATATGTTTCCTTCTGATTATTCTTCTAAAATTGTACTAAGAACCATTTTGATGTTAGGGCAGGATGTATACCCACACTGGAGTTATCGCAGACCTTCCGGATGCTTGATTTATCAAATTGGTGCAAATGAAACCAGAGGGGTTAATTATGCTCATTACATTCGATAAAGAGAGAAAAGCAAACAACAATTTGGATGTTTTCCCGGGATAACAACACATGGATGGCGGATAGGAGTATGAAGAGTTTTTGTTTACTTTCACTTTTGACAGTGGTAGATATATAAACGCATTTTATGTTGGCGTAAAGCCCACCCCGGCGATGTTTCAACTTTTTTAGGCCAAAAATCTGACTTACTTAGTTTAGAGAAGATGTTACATCATGACAAAAGAAATTGGAATAAATCTGACGAGCAAATAAACGTTGCCATACTCTAAAGTTCCATCAAAACATTTTGAAGACGCCATCTCTAGTTATCAATATCATGTCGGTGCTCTTTCTTGCACCAGTAAAGAACTAATAGAAGGTTATACTTGCATAAGCTTGACTAACCTTAGAAAATTTCATAGTTGCACAAGACGCCCTCCATAAGTGGCGAGGATTATAAAAAATCTGATGATGTAAAACGCATTGTGACTAGGGACATACATGTCATAAGCTTTGCTATGCACTGCTTCATCACCCAGTCGCCGAAGGAACTGAGATTTCAAAACTCAAGTAACGCCGAAGGAGAAGGCCATGGCAAAAATGGAGTGGAACTAGAGAAACTAAGACACCACTAGCTTCTAGACATCAACCATGAATGTCACACAAGGATGGAGGACCATTAATTCACAACACGACACCGACGGTTGGCATATAGCCGCTAAGAACAATTCTAGCAGAGTCGCCATAATGCATATCGAACACACACAATAATGTTCTGGAGGCTGGCAATGTTGTGCACAAACACATAACTGCCATATATTGAGCCTACACAAAAAATCTCCAGGTGGGACCCGTTTGTCATTCGCTATCAAGAATTATATCTTCTCCATCTCACCCAATAACAATTGAAAAAACTTTGAACTATATTTTAACAAGGATTTCAATAAAGATTCCTAGTATGATTTGAACAACGAGACTACTGCTAACTTATTGACGGCATATTCCTTCGTTTGGAAGTGAACTCTCAAATGAAGCATGCTTCGGCTTCTTCCATTGTGGTGGTTTACGAACACATGACATCCTTGATACGTGAGAAGGCCACGACGACCATAACGGTAGCCCTCCGTGCGCGTAGCTTCCCTCTCTGCCAAGGCGGTCGTCGTCATGCAGAAAAGGTAGTAATAGGTGGCTGGGAGGCGCTTCGGCCCAACGGCTGATTCAGCCTTGTGGGGTGCCTCCTTCTCGACCCACTCAAACCATTTCCACATCCTCTCCCGAAACTTTCTCCTGGCGTGATCTTCTTTAGTCTCGCTGGGAAAAGCCTTGCGGGAAAGGCTCGCCCGCTGTGACATGACCGATGTGGGGTGAGTGTGGGGGCGATGGGGAAGATGAGGGAGAAGTGACGCCCGCGAAAAGAGGAGATGTGTGAGAGGTGGCACCGCTAAGCAAGAGCGGACCGATTTATACCCGGAATGGCCGCGTTCCAGCGGTAAACGTGGCTGAATTTGGCGTATTTGCATGAATTCCGTGCTTTTGTTGGACCTGCTTTTGGAATCTCAAATGCCAACCGGAAGGTTATTACGGGAATTCAGTACTTATGGAGATTTGCCAGAATTACTCTAATAGCAAAAATTAAATGACAAAAAAAAATCAAAAGTACACACGCTTGGGAGACCCAAGACTACTCCCTCTCCCATCTGCTACACCGGCGTAGATGGAAAATGGAGGACGCAGGCGCGTGGTCTAGGGTTTCCCTCGGCTGTTGCTTTGCGAAATACTTATAAAGATGCTTCGAATTTTATATGAAAATGCGTTACGAACAAAATGCGTATTTAAAACAAAAGGTTCGATCGTAGCAAAGAATCAAGCAAGCGAAGAAGCCACGACAGAGATCGGTCGCAGTCGGTGCTGTCGTCGGTGCGCGGTGAACTGCATTTCGACTGGCGCCAGTGCACTGAATTTTCTTTTCTTCAATAAACCTTTCGATGTGTCCTCAGCTCCAATCACGCCGCGCCACGTGCCACCCCCAGCGCTCTATTTAATGCCACCCTTCCGCCGAGCCGGAGAGCCATCCATCTCCATTCCCAACCCCGATCCCAATCCCAGAGATAACGAAGATGAGGAACCAGAAGAGCCGTGTCCAGGAGTGCAAGGTCGAGCACGTCGACCTCATCCCGGGCATGCCGGACGACGTCGCCGTCGACTGCCTGGCGCGCGTCCCGCACGCCTCCTTCCGCTCGATGCGGGGCGTCTGCCGCGGCTGGAACACCGCCGCCGCCGCGCCGGACTTCGCGCTGGCGCGCGCCGAGGCCGGCGCCAACGAGGACCTGGTCTACCTGCTGCAGTTCGGGAACCCGGCGGCCGCGGACGCGGATGGGGCCGCGCCGGAGAACGCCCAGGCGTACGGCGTGTCGGTGTACAACGTCACCACCGGCGAGTGGCGCCGGGAGGGCGCCGCGCCGCCCGTGCCGATGTTCGCGCAGTGCGCGGCCGTGGGGAGCCGCCTCGCCGTGCTGGGCGGGTGGGACCCCGAGACCTTCGAGCCCGTGGCGGACGTGCACGTGCTCGACGCCTCCACCGGCGTGTGGCGCCGCGGCGCGCCCATGCGGTCGGCGCGGTCCTTCTTCGCCTGCGCCGAGGCCGGCGGCAAGATCTACGTCGCGGGAGGCCACGACAAGCTCAAGAACGCGCTGAAGACGGCGGAGGCGTACGACGCGGGCGCCGACGCCTGGGACCCGCTCCCGGACATGTCCGAGGAGCGCGACGAGTGCGACGGCATGGCCACCGTCGCCGGCGACCGGTTCCTGGCTGTGAGCGGGTACCGCACGGGCCGCCAGGGCGGGTTCGAGCGCGACGCCGAGTGGTTCGACCCGGCGTCCCGCGAGTGGCGCCGGCTGGAGCGCGTGCGCGCGCCGCCGTCGGCGGCGCACGTGGTGGTGCGCGGCCGGGTGTGGTGCATCGAGGGCACGGCCGTGATGGAGTACCGCGGGGAGCGGCGCAGCTGGCGCGAGGTCGGGCCGTCCCCGCCGGGGCTCAAGGCCGGCACTGCGCGCGCGGTCGCCGTCGGCGGCGGCGAGCGCGTGGTGGTGACCGGCGCCATCGAGTCCGAGGGCGGAGGCACCGGGCACGCGCTGTGGGTGTTCGACGTCAAGTCCAAGAGCTGGACCGTGGTGCGCCCACCGCCGCAGTTCGCTGGCTTCGTCTTCTCCATTGGATCCGTGCGCGTGTGATGTCTCGGACCGCTCTCCTGTCCAAGGAGACTTCTTGGTAGCCATGTCATGTGTGCGAGAGATGAGCGGAAGGCAGAGATGCTAGTAGTCGACGGCATGTCGGCATAGAAGGCGAAGAGAGGTAGTGTAGTTAGCTCAGCTGTGTTCATCTGCCTCTGTTGCAGTTGCAGAACTGAATTCCTGATCGTATGGTTGAACTGATGGATCAAGGGTGTAGTAATCCTTGTTTTCGAATCTATAGAGGTTGGATTACCTGATGGTTCTTGGCAAGCAACATTTATCCGTCTCCTCCAGTCAAAAATACTTACGTTGGGAACAGGTAAAAACAGGCAAACACTGTGGGTTCGGGGATACATCTCATGAGAGTAACAACCAAATATGCCTTTGAGAAACACGAAAATATAAAGCGAAACGGATTCTTGAGCGTTAGCTTGCCTTCCTCGACTCTGTTCTTAGCATTTCACAATGCAGTAAGTGTAACTTGAAGAACACGCAGTGGGCGCCCCTCACCGTGGATCCTCCTAGTAAATCCTCCGTGGCTTTTGTTTCTCCCTGTGGACGATCTTTAACGGTGTCCGGTTGGTTTAATGGAATGTCAAGCGCAGCTACGAAAAGAGGGCAAAGGCGATCGTGAAAACCTAGCCGCCTCTCTTTCTCGCCGTTGTCCGAGGGAGGTTCGATTCAGGGGTTGCTTGCTGGTAACTGCTGGAGGGTTGCCGCGGTCAGAGAAGAAGACAAGGGCTTAAAGAGCATCTTCAACAGGCGCAAAATAATTTTTACACCGTTGAAATAGTATTTTTTTTATGTGCAGCAGAGCGCTGGCTCCGGCGGCCACTGTAAAAAATGGCGCGCGTGAGCAGCTTCAGCAGACGCTGCAAAAAACGGCGCGCGCCAGCAACCGATACTACCATGCAACACATGCGAATAGCATATAGATAAAATTCAAATAACATAGTTCAAGCCCAGTACCACAAACTAGTACATACGGTACAAATAAAAATAGATAAAAACGATACTTATGATGCAAATATACTAGAAACTACTCATTATCGTCCTCCTCCTCGGTAGTGTAGTCCGATGATAGGAACGTGTCATCCCACCGAGGATCATTGTCGTCAAAGGTCGACGCCAATCCCAGTTCGCACTACGCTATCGCCAATGCCTTCCACGCACGCCTGTCTGCCCGTTCCACGGCTCGCAGTGCAGAAGTCGTTCTCGGCGGCGACATCCTCCGGGAAACGTTGGTGCCACTCCGCCATGGCATCCTTGTCCACCTCGGCATGACGAGGCGGCGCTCCCGCCTACGCTGGATGCGGTGGTCCTTGTCGGTGATTAGCAGCGGCGGAGGCGCGAGGTCCTGCACCTGCTGGTGCGTCCGAGCATCCGAGAAATTCATCTGCGAACGTGGCCGGTTGAGGTGTGATACGTCTCCGTCGTATCTACTTTTCCAAACACTTTTGCCCTTGTTTTAGACTCTAACTTGCATGATTTGAATGGAACTAATCCGGACTGACGTTGTTTTCAGCATAATTACCATGGTGTTATTTATGTGCAGAAACAAACGTTCTCGGAATGACCTGAAACTTCACGGAGCAACTTTTTGGAAAATATAAAAAATACCTGCAAAAGATGAAGGCCAGGGGGGCCACCACCTGTCCACGAGGGTGGGGGGCGCGCCCCCTACCTCGTGGGCCCCTGGTGCCTCTCCGACTCCAACTCTATATTGTGTTTCGGGGAGAAAAAAAATCAGAGAGAAGAATTCATCGCGTTTTACGATGCGGAGCCGCCGCCAAGCCCTAAAACCTCTCGTGAGGGCTGATCTGGAATTCGTTCGGGGCTCCAGAGAGGGGAATCCGTCGCCATCATCATCATCAACCATTCTCCATCACCAATTTCATGATGCTCACCGCCGTGCGTGAGTAATTCCATCGTAGGCTTGCTGGACGGTGATGGGTTGGATGTGATCTATCATGTAATCGAGTTAGGTTTGCTAGGGTTTGATCCCTAGTATCCACTATGTTTTGAGATTGATGTTGCTATGACTTTGCTATGCTTAATGCTTGTCACTAGGGCCCGAGTGCCATGATTTCATATCTGAACCTATTATGTTTTCATCAATATATGAGTGTTCTTGATCCTATCTTGCAAGTCTATAGTCACCTATTATGTGTTTGATCCGTTAACCCCGAAGTGACAATAATCGGGATACTTACCGGTGATGACCGTAGTTTGAGGAGTTCATGTATTCACCATGTGTTAATGCTTTGTTCCGGTACTCTATTAAAAGGAGGCCTTAATATCCCTTAGTTTTCGTAAGGACCCCGCTGCCACGGGAGGGTAGGACAAAAGATGTCATGCAAGTTCTTTTCCATAAGCACGTATGACTATGTTCGGAATACATGCCTACATTATATCAATGAACTGGAGCTAGTTCTATGTCACCCTAGGTTATGACTGTTACATGATGAACCGCATCCGGCATAATTCTCCATCACCGATCCATTGCCTACGAGCTTTCCTTACATTGTTCTTCGCTTATTTACTTTTCCGTTGTTATTGCTATCACCACTACAAAATACCAAAAACATTGCTTTTACTACGGTTACCTTTTCCTACCGTTACCACTACTATCATATTACTTTGCTACTAAATACTTTGCTGCATATATTAAGTTTCCAGGTCTGGTTGAACTGACAGCTCAGCTGCTAATACTTGAGAGTATTATTTGGCTCCCCTTGTGTCGAATCAATAAATTTGGGTTGAATACTTTACCCTCGAAAACTGTTGCGATCCCCTATACTTGTGCGTTATCAAGACTATTTTCTGGCGCCGTTGCCGGGGAGCATAGCTCTATTCTTTGAGTCACTTGGGATTTATATCTGTTTATCATTATGAAGAAATTGAAAGATCCAAAAACCAAGATTTATCCCTCAACTACGAGGGGAGGTAAGGAACTGCCATCTAGCTCTGCACTTGATTCACCTTCTGTTTTGAGTAAGCTTGCGACACCTAAAACTGCTTCTGCTATTCGTTCTGATATGTCACATGTTATTGATGATGCCACTTCTGCTATACATGATACTTATGATGAAACTATTTCTATGCTTGATACTACTGTGCCACTTGGTGAATTTCTTGATGAACAACTTGCTAGGGCTAGAGAGATTGAAAATATTGAATCTGATAATACTGGTGAAATTGATGATGAAGACTTGCCTCTTATTCCTGAGGGTTATGTTTTTGATCAAGAAGCCTCTTTAGCTATTTTAGCTTGCAAAGGTAGATACGAACTTAAGAGGTTATTAGCTAAATGGAACAAGCAACCTCTAAATGCTAGGATGAAACCTGACTCTGCTTTTGCTACTTCACCTATCTGTGTTACCGATAAGGATTATGAATTCTCTGTTGATCCTGATATAATTACTTTGGTTGAATCTGATCCTTTTCACGGTTATGAATCTGAAACTGTTGTGGCACATCTTACTAAATTAAATGATATAGCCACCCTATTCACGACTGATGAGAGAACTCGTTACTTTTATATTCTTAAAATATTTCCGTTCTCATTAAAGGGTGATGCTAAGATATGGTTTAATTCTCTTTATCCTGGTTGTGTGCGTAGTCTCCAAGATATGATTTATTACTTCCCTGCTAAATATTTCCCTGCTCATAGGAAACAAGCTGCTTTGAGGGATATATATAATTTTGTGCAAATTAAAGAAGAGAGTCTCCCACAAGCTTGGGGGAGGCTTTTCCAATTACTTAATGCTTTGCCTGATCATCCTCTTAAGAAAAATGAAATACTTGATATCTTTTATAATGGACTAACCGATGCCTCCAGAGATTACCTGGATAGTTGTGCTGGTTCTGTTTTCAGGGAAAGAACACCGGATGAAGCTGAAATTCTATTGAATAATTTGTTGACAAATAAAAATAATTGGACACCTCTGGAGCCAATTCCTGAGCCTATTCCTAAACCAACTCCGAAGAAGAGGGGTATTCTATTTCTTAGTCCTGAAGATATGCAAGAGGCAACGAAATCTATGAAAGAAAAGGGTATTAAAGCTGAAGATGTTAAGAATTTACCTCCTATTGAAGAAATACACGGTCTTAATTTACCGCCTATTGAAGGAACATATGATCTTGATCCATCACTAATTGAAGAAACTCATGGTCTTGATAACCCGACACAGGTAGTAAAGGTAAATTCTCTCTATAGATATGATAAAGCTGAAATCCCATTTACTAAGTTTGCTAGCCCATGCTTAGATGAGTTTGATAAATTTATGGCTAAGCAAGAAGACTTTAATGCTTATTTTGGTAGACAATTGAAATACAATTCAAATATGCTTGAACACTTGGGTGATTATATGGCCAATGTCAAAGGTGAACTTAAACATATTAGTAAACATGCTTCTATGGTTACCACTCAAGTAGAACAAGTACTTAAAGCTCAAAATGATTTGCTCAATGAATTGAATAGTAAGGATAATTATAATGCAGTTAGAGTGGCTACTAGAACTGGTAAAATGACTCAGGAACCTTTGTATCCTGAAGGCCATCCTAAGAGAATTGAGCAAGATTCTCAGAGAAATAATGTAGATGCACCTAGTCCTTCTAAAAAGAAGAAAAAGAAAGATGATAGGACTTTGCATGCTTCTAGTGAACCTGTTACCGAAACACCCGAGAATCCAAATGATATTGCTATCTCTGATGCTGAAACACAATCTGGTAATGAACCTGAAACTAGTGAATGTTAATAATAATGTTCATAATGATGCTCAACCTAGTAATGATAATGATATAGAAATTGAACATGTTGTTGATCTTGATAACCCACAATCAAAGAATCGACGTTATGATAAGAAAGATTTTGTTGCTAGGAAACATGGTAAAGAAAGAGAACCATGGGTTCAGAAACCCATACCTTTTCCTCCCAAACCATCCAAGAAAAAGGATGATGAGGATTTTGAGCGCTTTGCTGAAATGATTAGACCTATATTTTTGCGTATGCGATTAACTGATATGCTTAAAATGAATCCTTATGCTAAGTACATGAAAGATATTGTTACAAATAAGAGAAAGATACCGGAAGCTGAAATTTCCACCATGCTTGCTAATTATACTTTTAAGGGTGGAATACCAAAGAAACTTGGAGATCCAGGAGTACCCACTATACCATGCTTCATTAAAAGAAACTATGTTAAAACTGCTTTATGTGATCTTGAAGCCGGTGTTAGTGTTATGCCTATTTCTCTATATCGTAGACTTGATTTGAATAAGTTGACACCTACTGAAATATCTTTACAAATGGCTGATAAATCAACTGCTATACCTGTCGGTATTTGTGAGGATGTGCCTGTTGTAGTTGCAAACGTTACTATTTTAACGGACTTTGTTACTCTTGATATTCCCGAGGATGATAGTATGTCTATTATTCTTGGAAGACCCTTTTTGAATACTGCAGGAGTTGTTATTGATTGCACTAAAGGCAATGCCACTTTTCATGTTAATGGTAATGAGCATACGGTACACTTTCCGAGGAAACAACCTCAAGTCCACAATATCAATTCTATTGGAAAAATTCCATCGATTATATTTGGAGGTTTTGAATTTCCTCTTCCTACTGTCAAGAAGAAATATGATATTCTTATTATTGGGGATGTGCATATCCCTGTTGAGGTAACATAGTGTTATTCGAAATTTCTCCGGTTCCATGTTATTCGGAATGAGTTCGTTAACAAGACTTGATCAACCTTGTTAGTGGATTCCTTTTGATGATCATGAGATGGATGAAACTAGAAGGCACAACCGTCTGTACCCCACTTTTACTTTCTGTTATTTATATTAAATAAAATAAAAATAAATATTTTTCTGTCTCTTATCTGATTATCCGTGCAATATAAAAATACCCCGAAAATAAAAGTTCTCCAAATGCCTTGAGATTTAAATATGATTTTTTCTAGAATATTTGAGAAGATTTGGTACTGAGAACACAAGAGGGGGGTCAACCACCTGCCCACGAGGGTGGAGGGCGCGCCCTACCCTCCTGGGCGCCCCCCTGCCTCGTGGGCCCATGATGGCCCTCCTCCACTTATCCTTTCATCCACACACTCCTTCTTCCTCCCCCAAACATAAATATCCAGCTCAAACCTGAGTCCAAGCTCATTTTGCTGCCATTTTTGATCTCCTTGCTCAAAGCACCTCTCACAAAACTGCTTGGGGAGATTGTTCTTTGGTATGTGACTCCTCCATTGGCCCAATTAGTTTTTGTTCTAGTGCTTTATTCGTTGCAAATTTTTGCTGCTTAGGTGACCCTGTTCTTGAGCTTGCATGTCAAATTTATATGGTCAAAAGTAGTTTTGATGCATGTTATAGGCCCTAGGCACTTGTAGGAGTAGTTGCTATCAATATTATTGAGTTTGGTTTACTTTTATTTTGAAGTTACTAAAAATTTCAGAATTTTTCAGAAAATGATGAAGAGACTTTTGAGGGGTTCATCGAGCCGAAGATCGAAGGAAAAGGCACTGAAGCCTAAGTATAATCTGCCTCGCACCACGAAGGTTCGGGCGTGTGAATGGCCTTCCGATGATTTCTTGAGAGCAGCCGGGATTTATGAAGATTTTCATGAATTGGCTAAGAATGCAGGCCTCACTGCTTTCCTCCACGACCAATGCGATTAGTATCTCTTAGTCACAAATATCTTTGTGCAAAACTTTCATTTCCATTCTAGGAGGTCACCACCTACGGTGGAGTTTTATTTATATGATGAGCATAAGAAGATGTCACTTTATGATTTTTCTCGGGTTTGTTTGGTCCCTTTCAAGGGCAAGACAGAGGAACCACATCGCGAGGATGTGGACGGGTTTATTGATACTATCACTGTAGGGGAAACAAGGAAGGTTTCCGATGCACGAATCACTAGCATATATTTTCCTATTTTACGCTATTTTGCATTATTTGTTGGTCGTTGTTTAATTGGTCGCGGAAACTGTGGAAATCTTAGTATCCCTAATATTATTATTTTGCTCCACGCTTTATACGGTGATAACTCTGTTAGTATGGGCGGCATTATTGCTAAACAGTTAAGTCTGAACCGTACCAAGGGCCCCATCTTTGGAGGCATCTATGCTTCACGCCTATCTGCATATTTTAACATACCTATTAGGCATTATGAGAAGGAAGAAGAAGTGCTGCCTCGTGTTTATTTAGATTATAAAAGTATGGTGGCACATGATTTTATTGTTAAGAATAGGGAAGGAGAGCTTAAATACAAATTGTTCTTTGATAAACATCATCCCGAGACTATTTCCCTGCCTGCTCCTTCTTTGTTTGATTTATCTGCAGGCCAGTACCTTGTTCCGTTAAAGGCTATTCATGCCTACCGGAACCCTGCACCAGCCATGGAGCCAGAGCCAGAACCACAAGTTGATCCTTCACGACAGTCTTATTACTAGTGGGATCCGAAGATGATCGCCAGCCAGTGGCAATCGGAGTCTTCTTCTTCATTGCAGTACGACCCCAACTACTATTATGGATATCCGCCAGGCCAGCCATGGCCATAGACCAACTTAGGCCAAAAGCCTAAGCTTGGGGGAGTACGTATTTCCCACCGACATTACATTTATGTTCACACACTTATTGCTAGATGTCGGTGCTCATACTTTTTCATTTGTATCATCCATGCTAGTTTATTTCCTTTTTATGCTTTCTTCTTGTGTGTTTAATAAACCTTAAGAAAAACCAAAAAAATTAGTTGTAGCTTTTAGCTAGTTTTAATTTCCATGCTTGTAGTAGTAATTAAAAAGAAAACCCAAAAATATTTCATGTTCTTCTTTTGCTTGTTGGGAGCTTTCCCATGTAAATAGTTTTATTTCTTTTCTTTCCTTTGGGGGTCGATAGGAGAATACCATAATTAAATTCTTGAAGTGGCTCTTATATACATTATTGTTGATCTGACAAAAGAGCCCATATTGCCTTGTCTTCTCCTGTTTATTGAATGCTTACAGATTCCAGCTTAGTCCAATGCACGTGCACTATTATTATTATTCATATTGTTCGGTCGTGCAAGTGAAAGGCAATTATGACGATATATGATGGACTGACCGAGATGAGAAAAGCTGGTATGAACTCGACCTCTTTTGTTTTTGTAAATATGATTAGCTCATCGTTCCTGATTCAGCCTATTATAAATAAACATGTTTGCAATGACAATTAGAGATCATAGTCCTTGTGCCATGCTTGATTAGCTATGAGTTATAATGGTTTACCTTACGTGCCAACATGCTATTGAAATGGTTATGATGTGGTATGATAGGGTGTTATCCTCCTCTGAATTATTTAAGTGACTTGACTTGGTGCATGTTCACGCATGTAGTTGAAACAAAATCAACATAACCTTCATGATATTTATATTCATGGTGGATTATATCCTACCCATGCTTGCATTCAGTGTTGATTAATTTTAATGCATGTTCATGACTGTTGTCGCTCTCTAGCTGGTCGCTTCCCAGTCTTTTGCTAGCCTTCACCTGTACTAAGCGGGAATACTGCTTGTGCATCCAATCCCTTAAAACCCTAAAGTTATTCCACATGAGTCCACTATACCTACCTATATACGGTATCTACCTGCCGTTCCAAGTAAATTTATATGTGCCAAACTCTAAACCTTCAAATTAATATCATGTTTTCTATGCTCGAATAGCTCATGTATCAACTAGGGTTGTCCGTATCTTCCATGTCAGGTGGGTTATTCTCAAGAGGAGTGGACTCCGCTCCTCACTCACGAGATAAATGGCTGGTCACCGGGATGCCTAGTCCCATTCTTTATGCAAACTAAATCAAAATAATTGCAAACAAAACTCCCCCAGGGACTCTTGTTAGTTGGAGGCACTTGTCGTTTCGAGCAAGCCATGGATTGATGCTTGTTGGTGGAAAGGGGAGTATAAACTTTACCATTCTATTTGGGAACCGCCTATAATGTGTGTAGCATGGAAGATATCGCCACCTCTTGGTTGTTATGTTGACAATGGAAGTACACCGCTCAAAATTTAATTCATCTCTATTTCAAAACCAAGCTCTAGCACCTCTACAAATCCCTGGTTCCCTCTGTGGAGGGCCTATCCATTTACTTTTATGCTGAGTCATCATCCTCTTATTAAAAAGCACCACTTGGAGAGCACCGCTGTCATTTGCATTCATTACTATTAGTTTACATTGAGTATGACTTGACTGGATCTCATTTACCATGAATTACAATGTATAGTCAGTCCTTGGTCTTTAAAGGTGCTCTGCATTTATGTTTTGCGGTCTCAGAAAGGGCTAGAGAGATACCATCTTATTATATCATATTATGATTGTATTGAGAAAGTGTTGTCATCCGAGATTTATTGTTATTGCTCGCTGGTTGATTATGCTATTGATATGAGTAAACTTGTGACCTAAGCGTTATTGCGAATGTGGTTAGTTATAATCTTTGTTGAACACTTGAATGCTAGCTTTACATATTTACAACAACAAGAGCAAACAGAGTTTGTAAAAGTTTTTCTTTATCACTTTCAGTTTGTCAACTGAATTGCTTGAGGGCAAGCAAAGGTTTAAGCTTGAGGGAGTTGATACGTCTCCGTCGTATCTACTTTTCCAAACACTTTTGCCCTTATTTTGGACTCTAACTTCCATGATTTGAATGGAACTAACCCGGATTGACGCTGTTTTCAGTAGAATTACCATGGTGTTATTTACGTGCAGAAACAAACGTTCTTGGAATGACCTGAAACTTCACGGAGCAACTTTTTGGAAAATATAAAAAATACCTGCAAAAGATGAAGGCCGTGGGGCCCACCACCTATCCACGAGGGTGGGGGGCGCACCCCTACCTTGTGCCCCCCCTGGTGCCTCTCCGACTCCAACTCCAACTCTATATATTGTGTTTCGGGGAGAAAAAAATTAGAAAGAAGAATTCATCGCGTTTTACGATACGAAGCCGCCGCCAAGCCCTAAAACCTCTCGGGAGGGCTGATCTGGAGTCCGTTCGGGGCTCCGGAGAGGGGAATCCATCGCCATCGTCATCATCAACCATCCTCCATCACCAATTTCATGATGCTCACCGCCGTGCGTGAGTAATTCCATCGCAGGCTTGCTGAACGGTGATGGGTTGGATGAGATCTATCATGTAATCAAGTTAGTTTTGTTAGGGTTTGATCCCTAGTATCCACTATGTTCTGAGATTGATGTTGCTATGACTTTTCTATGCTTAGTGCTTGTCACTAGGGCCCGAGTTCCATGATTTCAGATCTGAACCTATTATGTTTTCATCAATATATGAGTGTTCTTGATCCTATCTTGCAAGTCTTTAGTCACCTATTATGTGTTATGGTCCGTTAACCCCGAAGTGACAATAATCGGGACACTTACCGGTGATGACCGTAGTTTGAGGAGTTCATGTATTCACTATGTGTTAATGCTTTGTTCCGGTACTCTATTAAAAGGAGGCCTTAATTTCCCTTAGTTTTCGTAAGGACCCCGCTGCCACGGGAGGGTAGGACAAAAGATGTCATGCAAGTTCTTTTTCCTAAGTACGGATGACTATGTTCGGAATACATGCCTACATTATATCAATGAACTGGAGCTAGTTATGTGTCACCCTAGGTTATGACTGTTACATGATGAACCGCATCCGGCATAATTCTCCATCATCGATCCACTGTCTATGAGCTTTCCATACATTGTTCTTCGCTTATTTACTTTCCCGTTGTTATTGCTATCATCACTTCAAAATACCAAAAACATTGCTTTTACTACTGTTACCTTTTGCTACCGTTACCACTACTATCATATTACTTTGCTACTAAATACTTTGCTGCAGATATTAAGTTTCCAAGTGTGGTTGAATTGACAACTCAACTGGTAATACTTGAGAGTATTCTTTGGCTCCCCTTGTGTCGAATCAATAAATTCGGGTTGAATACTTTACCCTCGAAAACTGTTGCGATCCCCTATACTTGTGGGTTATCAAGGCGCCATGTCGCCGCGTCGTACACGCGGGCGGCCTCGAACGTCCCGAGACAATGTATATTACCGGAGCGGATCTCCGCGTAATACACGCCGGAGGGGCGGGCACGGACGCCGCGGTAGCCGAAGCTACTCCGGGCGCGCAGCGGTATGTTGACGACGGGGGCAGAAGGCGTGGCGGTGTGGGCAG
>NC_041386.1:534677432-534727064 GCF_002162155.2 Triticum dicoccoides | reverse complement strand
CGCTAAAACTAGCATTTTCTTCGCGCGCACAATATCTAGTGCGGCTGTTGGAGATGCTCTAAGTGGAGGTTTTTGTCAGATGGTGCTTGGCTCCAGCGTTGGTGAAATCGGTGGCGGTCGAACGAATCCAACGTTGTGAGTTTCTATGATGGCTTGGCCGGGCTAGGCCATCATAGAAGACCATGTTGGCACATTGCCTTGGACGGCTACGAGTTCGATCTCTGTCCCGAACTTGGCCTACAACAATGTGAGAAATGTCTCTCAAATAGACTTCTCTCATGGCATTTTGGGATGGCATGGTGGTGGCGCTTTCTCAAATAATGTCTTCACGGGCAGTGGCGGATCTAGGACCCAGTGCCCAGGCTTGGGGCATGAGGCCCAAATCCTTTGTATATTGTAGCAAAATATGATAGCAATTGCTACAGTACACGAAGGCGGCCTAGGACGGCCTGTTGGGCTGAATTCGCTCTTGTTCCCTTTTGTTGACGTGCTTATCATCTTGAAATAGGTTTTCTCATCACTTTATAGATAAAGCAAAGATCCATACGACCAACATCCAAATAATCCATAAAGACAACGGTTGGGGCAACAAAACAATAATGCCCAAAGAAAAACATAAGAGAAAAGAAAAACAAGGCCACCTAGTGGCGGTCGACGGGCGAAGCTAAGAAGACGAAAGTCCATGAGCCGAAACCACGAGCACATACAACATGGAGTCTAGATGCTCGCGGTCGTGCTGCCTAGTAAGCAGGTGCCATTGCTGCAGAAAAGCAAGGATTTGAACAAAGAGTCAGGCGCCTGCCTCGGGAACACCTTCTCAATCACCATTTCATTTCTAGTCGTGCAAAGAGTCCATGACATGGCCGCAAAGATCAGACAGAGTATGCGGTGGTGTCGTCCTGACATGGTAGCCCTATCCTGGAGGAAGTCCACGAGATCCAGGGCCTCCCAGTCGGGCCCTAATGCCTCACGTACGAACTGCCAAAGGACCCGAGCCGCCGTGCACGAGAATATGATACGGGCCACAGTCTCCGGGACCCTTCATAGAGGGAAAAGTCCGTTACCCGGGCGCTGTCGCTTGAGCACTTCGGTCCCCGAAGGGAGGCGATTTCTAAGGAGCTGCCAAACGAAGATCTTTATCTTCAGTGGCATGGGGGCCTTCCACAAGTTAGCTAGCCAAGGGATCACAGGGAGGTGGCCTAGGTGCTTGTATGCAGATTTGATAGAAAACTCACTCGAAGCTAGGTGAGAGACGCTACATTACCGTGTCCGGATAGTCCGGCAAAACTGGCGGCAGAGCCGCCAACAGTCTAGTCCATTCGGCATGCTCTGCCTGCCCAAATGTCTAGCGGAACCGGATATCCCATTGTCCCGAGCGTGACGCCATGGAAACTAGGATAGACTGGTTCGTGCATATAGAGAAGAGGGCAGGGAATCCCACCCTAAGGGTCTCGGTACCCATCCATGGGCCTAGCCAGAATTGAGTCCCATCCCCATTACCTATAGTAAAGGAGATTCCAAGACGGATCTCCTCCTTTATCTTTTGGATGGATGACCAAAACTGGGAACCTCCCGTCCGGGAGCATGTCAGGAGGGGTTCACCTCTCAAATATTTTGCTTGAATCAGCCGTAGCCACAGTCCTCCCTCGCCGCGCATGATCCGCCATACCCATCGCAGCATAAGTGCAACATTCATGCGATGGGACGCCATAATGCCCAGCCCACCCTGGTCCTTGGCCCTGCAGACATCTGCCCACTTGACCATGTGATACTTCTGGCGGCCGTCAGCAGCCTGCCAGAAGAACCTCGTGAGCTCCTTATCGAAGGAGCCATGGAGACCCTCCGGTAAGATATACATCCCCATTAAGAACATGGGGAGACTCGCAAAGGTTAGCAGAAATAAGGATCGATTTACTTCCCTTGGACGTAAACCGTCTGCGTCGGGGTTCGGTCCGCGCCGCCATCCGTTCTACCAGCAGATCGAAGGCACTCATTAGAATCTTTGAGTCGGCTCATCAGCATTCCCAAGTAGGTGATAGGAAACGATGTCAGTCAGCGGTTCAAGTTATCCGCAATTCGTTGTTGCTCATCTTCCAAGAAGCCTATAATGATGACCTCGCTCTTGTCAAAGTTGATTTAAGTCCCGACATAGCCTCAAAGCAGAGGAGCAGGAACTTAAGATTCACTATGTCAAGGGACGAACCTTCAACCATAATCATGGTGTTGTCCACATATTGGAGGTGGGTGACCCCACCCCCGGGATCAAATGGCCAACAACCCCTGATATGTGGCCAGACTTCCTAGCTTTATCCAAGATGCCTGCCAGAGCGTCAACGGCGAGGTTGAAGAGGAGAGGAGATATCGGATCGCCTTGCTTCACTCCCGTAGAGGACGTAAAGAAAGGCCCCACCTCGCCATTGATATTAATCGCAGTCCTACAAGATCAGACCAACTGCATGATCCAAGAGCACCATCGGTCATAAAAACCCCGACGCTGAAGTACCAACCTCAAGAAGGACCAGTCCAGACGATCATAGGCCTTCTGGAAGTCCAACTTAAAGAAGGACTAGTCCAGATGATCATAGGCCTTATGACCATGCATCCTAACCTCATGAACAATGTCATGAAGGGCTGGGATCCCATCTGAAGGAAATATGCCCTAGAGGCAATAATAAATTTATTATTTATTTCCTTATATCATGATAAATGTTTATTATTCATGCTAGAATTGTATTAACCGGAAACATAATACATGTGTGAATACATAGACAAACAGAGTGTCACTAGTATGCCTCTACTTGACTAGCTCGTTGAACAAAGATGGTTATGTTTCCTAACCATAGACATGAGTTGTCATTTGATTAACGGGATCACATCATTAGGAGAATGATGTGATTGACTTGACCCATTCCATTAACTTAGCACTTGATCGTTTAGTTTGTTGCTATTGCTTTCTTCATAACTTATACATGTTCCCATGACTATGAGATTATGCAACTCCCGTTTACCGGAGGAACACTTTGTGTGCTACCAAACGTCACAACGTAACTGGGTAATTATAAAGGTGCTCTACAGGTGTCTCCGAAGGTACTTGTTGGGTTGGCGTATTTCGAGATTAGGATTTGTCACTCCGATTGTCGGAGAGGTATCTCTGGGCCCTCTCGGTAATGCACATCACTTAAGCCTTGCAAGCATTGCAACTAATAAGTTAGTTGCGGGATGATATATTACGGAACGAGTAAAGAGACTTGCCGGTAACGAGATTGAACTAGGTATTGAGATACCGACGATCGAATCTCGGGCAAGTAACATACCGATGACAAAGGAAACAACGTATGTTTTTATGCGGTCTGGCCGATAAAGATCTTCATAGAATATGTGGGAGCCAATATGAGCATCCACGTTCTGCTATTGGTTATTGACCGGAGACATGTCTCGGTCATGTCTACATAGTTCTCGAACCCGTAGGGTCCGCACACTTAAAGTTTCGGTGACAATTGTATTATGAGTTTATGTGATTTGATGTACCGAAGGTAGTTCGAAGTCCCGGATGAGATCGGGGACATGACGAGGAGTCTCGAAATGGTCGAGACATAAAGATCGATATATTGGACGACTATATTCGGACATCGGAAAGGTTCCGAGTGATTCGGGTATTTTCGGGGGTACCGGGGAGTTACGGGAATACGAGGAAGAAGTAATGGGCCTCATGGGCCAAATGGTGGAAGAGAGGAGGCAGGGCGCGCGGCCCCCCTAGCCCAAACCGAAGTGGACTAGGGGGTCGGCCCCCCTTTCCTCTTTCTCCTCCTTCTCCTTCCTTCTCCTTCTCCTCCTTCTTTTCCTCCTCCTAGTAGGAGTAGGAAAGGGGAGTCCTACTCCTACTAGGAGGAGGACTCCTCCTGGCGTGCCCATAGAGGGCCGGCCGGCCTCCCCCTTGCTCCTTTATATACAGGGGCAGGGGGCACCTCTAGACACACAAGTTGATCAATTGATCTCTCCCAGCCGTGTGTGGTGTCCCCCTCCACCATATTCCACCTCGATCATATCGTAGCGGTGCTTAGGCGAAGCCTTGCGTCGATAGCAACATCATCACCGTCACCATGCTGTCATGCTGACGGAACTCTCTCGTGAAGCTCTGCTGGATCGGAGTTCGCGGGACGTCATCGAGCTGAACGTGTGCTGAATTCGGAGGTGCCGTGCGTTCGGTATTTGGATCGGTCGGATCGTGAAGACGTACGACTACATCAACTGCGTTGTGCTAACGCTTCTGCTTTCGGTCTACGAGGGTACATGGACAACACTCTCCCCTCTCATTGCTATGCATCACCATAATCTTGCGTGTGCGTAGGAATTTTTTTTGAAATTACTACGTTCCACAACAGTGGTATCAGAGCCTAGGTTTTATGTGTTGATGTTGTGCACGAGTAGAACACAAGTGAGTTGTGGGCAATATAAGTCATACTGCTTACCAGCATGTCATACTTTGGTCTGGCGGTATTGTTGGATGAAGCAGCCCAGACCGATATTACGCGTACACTTATGCGAGACTGGTTCTATCGACGTGCTTTGCACACAGGTGGCTGATGGGTGTCAATTTCTCCAACTTTAGTTGAACCAAGTGTGGCTATGTCCGGTCCTTGCGAAGGTTAAAACCGCACCAACTTCACAAACTATCGTTGTGGTTTTGATGCGTAGGTAAGAACGGTTCTTGCTAAGCATGTAGCAGCCACGTAAAACTTGCAACAACAAAGTAGAGGACGTCTAACTTGTTTTTGTAGGGCATGTTGTGATGTGATATGGTCAAGACATGATGCTAAATTTTATTGTATGAGATGATCATGTTTTGTAACCGAGTTATCGGCAACTGGCAGGAGCCATATGGTTGTCGCTTTATTGTATGCAATGCAATTGCGCTATAATGCTTTACTTTATCACTAAGCGGTAGCGATAGTCGTGGAAGCATAAGATTGGCGAGATGACAACGATGCTACGATGGTGATCAAGGTGTCGCGCCGGTGACGATGGTGATCATGACGGTGTTTCGGAGATGGAGATCACAAGCATAAGATGATGATGGCCATATCATATCACTTATATTGATTGCATGTGATGTTTATCTTTTATGCATCTTATCTTGCTTTGATTGACGGTAGCATTATAAGATGATCTCTCATTAAATTTCAAGATAAAAGTGTTCTCCCTGAGTATGCACCGTTGCCAAAGTTCGTCGTGCGCAGACACCACATGATGATCGGGTGTGATAAGCTCTACGTCCATCTATAACGGGTGCAAGCCAGTTTTGCACATGCAGAATACTCAGGTTAAACTTGACGAGCCTAGCATACGCAGATATGGCCTCGGAACACTGAGACCGAAAGGTCGAGCGTGAATCATATAGTAGATATGATCAACATATTGATGTTCACCATTGAAAGCTACTCCATTTCACGTGATGATCGGTTATGGTTTAGTTGATTTGGATCACGTGATCACTTAGAAGATTAGAGGGGTGTCTTTCTAAGTGGGACTTCTTCGGTAATATGATTAATTGAACTTAAATTTATTATGAACTTATTACCTGATAGTATCTTGCTTGTTTATGTTTGATTGTAGATAGATGTCCTGTGCTGTTGTTCTGTTGAATTTTAATGCGTTTCTTTAGAAAGCAAAGTTGAAAGATGATGGTAGCAATTACACGGACTGGGTCCGTAACTTGAGGATTATCCTCATTGCTGCACAGAAGAATTACTTCCTAGAAGCACCGCTAGGTGCCAGGCCTGCTGCTGGAGCAACACCAGATGTTATGAACGTGTGGCAGAGCAAAGCTGATGACTACTCGATAGTTCAGTGTGCCATGCTTTACGGCTTAGAATCGGGACTTCAACGACGTTTTGAACGTCATAGAGCATATGAGATGTTCTAGGAGTTGAAGTTGATATTTCAAGCAAATGCCCGGATTGAGAGATATGAAGTCTCCAATAAATTCTATAGCTGCAAGATGGAGGAGAATAGTTCTGTCAGTGAAAATATACTCAAAATGTCTGGGTATCATAATCACTTGACTCAACTGGGAGTTAATCTTCCTGTTGATAGTGTCATTGACAGAGTTCTTCAATCACTGCCACCAAGCTACAAGAGCTTCGTGATAAACTATAACATGTGAGGGATGGATAAGACAATTCCCGAGCTCTTCGCAATGCTAAAGGCTGCGGAGGTAGAAATCAAGAAGGAGCATCAAGTGTTGATGGTCAACAAGACCGCCAGTTTCAAGAAAAAGGGCAACGGGAATAAGAAGGGGAACTTCAAGAAGAACAGTAAGCAAGTTACTGCTTAGGAGAAGAAAACCCAAATCTGGACCTAAGCCTAAAACTGAGTGCTTCTACTGCAAGCAGACTGGACACTGGAAGTGGAACTGCCCCAAGTATTTGGCGGATAAGAAGGAAGGCAAGGTGAACAAAGGTATATGTGATATACATGTTATTGATGTGTACCTTACTAGAGCTCGCAGTAGCACCTGGGTATTTGATACTGGTTCTGTTGCTAACATTTGCAACTCGAAACAGGGACTACAGATTAAGCGAACACTGGCAAAGGACGAGGTGACGATGCGCATGGGAAATGGTTCCAAAGTCGATGTGATCGCGGTCGGCACGCTACCTCTACATCTACCTTCGGGATTAGTTTTAGACCTAAATAATTGTTATTTGGTGCCAGCGTTGAGCATGAACATTATATCTGGATCTTGTTTGATGCCAGACGGTTATTCATTTAAATCAGAGAATAATGGTTCTTATATTTATATGAGTAATATCTTTTATGGTCATGCACCCTTGAAGAATGGTCTATTTTTGATGAATCTCGATAGTAGTGATACACATATTCATAATGTTGAAGCCAAAAGATGCAAAGTTGATAATGATAGTGCAACTTATTTGTGGCATTGCCGTTTAGGTCATATCGGTGTAAAGCGCATGAAGAAACTCCATACTGATGGACTTTTGGAATCACTTGATTATGAATCACTTGGTACTTGCGAACCGTGCCTCATGGGCAAGATGACCAAAACGTCGGTCTCCGGTACTATGGAGAGAGCAACGGATTTGTTGGAAATCATACATACAGATGTATGTGGTCCGATGAATATTTAGGCTCGTGGCGGATATCGTTATTTTCTCACCTTCACAGATGATTTAAGCAGATATGGGTATATCTACTTAATGAAACATAAGTCTGAAACATTTGAAAAGTTCAAAGAATTTCATAGTGAAGTTGAAAATCATCATAACAAGAAAATAAAATTTCTATGATCTGATCGTGGAGGAGAATATTTGAGTTACGAGTTTGGTCTACATTTGAAACAATGTGGAATAGTTTCGCAACTCACGCCACCCGGAACACCACAGCGTAATGGTGTGTCCGAACGTCGTAATCGTACTTTACTAGATATGGTGCGATCTATGATGTCTCTTACAGATTTACCGCTATCGTTTTGGGGTTATGCTTTAGAGACGGCTGCATTCACGTTAAATAGGGCACCATCGAAATCCGTTGAGACGACGCCTTATGAATAGTGGTTTGGCAAGAAACCAAAGTTGTCGTTTCTGAAAGTTTGGGGCTGCGATGCTTATGTGAAAAATCTTCAACCTGATAAGCTCGAACCCAAATCGGAGAAATGTGTCTTCATAGGATACCCAAAGGAAACTGTTGGGTACACCTTCTATCACAGATCTGAAGGCAAGACTTTTGTTGCTAAGAATGGATCCTTTTTAGAGAAGGGTTTCTCTCGAAAGAAGTGAGTGGGAGGAAAGTAGAACTTGATGATGTAACTGTACCTGCTCCCTTGTTGGAAAGTAGTACATCATAGAAACCGGTTTCTGTGACACCTACACCAATTAGTGAGGAAGCTAATGATAATGATCATGAAACTACAGATCAAGTTACTACCGAACCTCGTAGATCAACCAGAATAAGATCCGCACGAGAGTGGTACGGTAATCCTGTTCTGGTAGTCATGCTACTAGATCATGATGAACCTACGAACTATGAAGAAGCGATGGCGAGCCCAGATTCCGCAAAATGGCTAGGAGCCATGAAATTTGAGATGGGATCCATGTATGAGAAAAAAGTGTGGACTTTGGTTGACTTGCCCATTGATCGGCAAGCAATTGAGAATAAATGGATCTTCAAGAAGAAGACTGACGCTGGCGGTAATGTTACTGTCTACAAAGCTCGACTTGTTGCAAAAGGTTTTCGACAAGTTCAAGGGATTGACTACTATGAGACCTTCTCACCCGTAGCGATGCTTAAGTCTGTCCGAATCATGTTAGCAATTACCGCATTTTATGATTATGAAATTTGGCAAATGGATGTTAAAACTGCATTCCTGAATAGATTTCTGGAAGAAGAGTTGTATATGATGCAGCCAGAAGGTTTTGTCGATCCAAAGGGAGCTAACAAAGTGTGCAAGCTCCAGCGATCCATTTATGGACTGGTGCAAGCCTCTCGGAGTTGGAATAAACGCTTTGATAGTGTGGTCAAAGCATTTGGTTTTGTACAAACTTTTGGAGAAGCCTGTATTTACAAGAAAGTGAATGGGAGCTCTGTAAGATTTCTGATATTATATGTGGATGAAATATTATTGATTGGAAATGATATAGAATTTCTGGATAGCATAAAGGGATATTTGAATAAGAGTTTTTCAATGAAAGACCTCGGTGAAGCTGCTTACATATTGGGCATTAAGATCTATATAGATAGATCAAGACGCTTAATTGGGCTTTCACAAAGCACATACCTTCACAAAGTTTTGAAGAAGTTCAAAATGGATCAGGCAAAGAAAGAGTTCTTGCCTGTGTTACAAGGTGTGAAGTTGAGTAAGACTCAATGTCCGACACCGCAGAAGATAGAGAGAAAATGAAAGATGTTCCCTATGCTTCAGCCATAGGCTCTATCATGTATGCAATGTTGTGTACCAAACCTGATGTGTGCCTTGCTATAAGTCTAGCAGGGAGGTACCAAAGTAATCCTGGAGTGGATCACTGGACAGCGGTCAAGAACATCCTAAAGTACCTGAAAAGGACTAAGGATATGTTTCTCATATATGGAGGTGACAAAGAGCTCATCGTAAATGGTTACGTTGATGCAAGCTTTGACACTGATCCGGACGATTCTAAATCGCAAACCGGATACGTGTTTATATTGAACGGTGGAGCTGTCAGTTGGTGTAGTTCTAAACAAAGCGTCGTGGCGGGATCTACATGTGAAGCGGAGTACATAGCTGCTTCGGAAGCAGCAAATGAAGGACTCTGGATGAAGGAGTTCATATCCGATCTAGGTGTCATACCTAGTGCATCGGGTCCAATAAAAATCTTTTGTGACAATACTGGTGCAATTGCCTTGGCGAAGGAATCCAGATTTCACAAGAGAACCAAGCACATCAAGAGACGCTTCAATTCCATTCGGGATTTAGTCCAAGTGGGAGATATAGAAATTTTCAAGATACATACGGATCTGAATGTTGCAGACCCGCCGACTAAGCCTCTTCCATGAGCAAAACATGATCAGCACCAAGGCTCCATGTGTGTTAGAATCATTACTGTGTAATCTATATTATTGACTCTAGTGCAAGTGGGAGACTGAAGAAAATATGCCCTAGAGGCAATAATAAAGTTATTATTTATTTCCTTATATCATGATAAATGTTTATTATTCATGCTAGAATTGTATTAACCGTAAACATAATACATGTGTGAATACATAGACAAACAGAGTGTCACTAGTATGCCTCTACTTGACTAGCTCGTTGATCAAAGATGGTTATGTTTCCTAACCATAGACATGAGTTGTCATTTGATTAACGGGATCACATCATTAGGATAATGATGTGATTGACTTGACTCATTCCATTAGCTTAGCACTTGATCGTTTAGTTTGTTGCTATTGCTTTCTTCATAACTTATACATGTTCCTATGACTATGAGATTATGCAACTCCCATTTACCAGAGGAACACTTTGTGTGCTACCAAACGTCACAACGTAACTGGGTGATTGTAAAGGTGCTCTACAGGTGTCTCCGAAGGTACTTGTTGGGTTGGCATATTTCGAGATTATGATTTGTCACTCCGATTGTCAGAGAGGTATCTCTGGGCCCTCTCGGTAATGCACACCACTTAAGCCTTGCAAACATTGCAACTAATAAGTTAGTTGTGGGATGATGTATTACGGAACGAGTAAAAAGACTTGACGGTAACGAGATTGAACTAGGTATTGAGATACCGACGATCGAATCTCGGGCAAGTAACATACCGATGACAAAGGGAACAACGTATGTTATTATGCGGTCTGACCGGTAAAGATCTTCGTAGAATATGTGGGAGCCAATATGAGCATCCAGGTTCCGCTATTGGTTATTGACCGGAGACTTGTCTTGGTCATGTCTACATAGTTCTCGAACCCGTAGGGTCCGCACGCTTAAAGTTTCGGTGACGATTGTATTATGAGTTTATGTGATTTGATGTACCGAAGGTAGTTCGGAGTCCCGGATGAGATCGGGGACATGACAAGGAGTCTCGAAATGATCGAGACGTAAAGATCGATATATTGGACGACTATATTCGGACGTCGGAAAGGTTCCGAGTGATTAGGGTATTTTCGGGGGTACTGGAGAGTTACGAGAATACGAGGAAGAAGTAATGGGCCTCATGGGCCAAATGGTGGAAGAGAGGAGGCAGGGCGCGCGGCCCCCCTAGCCCAAACCGAATTGGACTAGGGGGGCGGCCCCCCTTTCCTCTTTTTCCTCCTTCTCCTTCCTTGTCCTTATCCTCCTTCCTTTCCTCCTCCTAGTAGGAGTAGGAAAGGGGAGTCCTACTCCTACTAGGAGGAGGAGGACTCCTCCTGGCGCGCACATAGAGGGCCGGCCGGCAACCCCCCTTGCTCTTTTATATACAGGGGCAGGGGGGCACCTCTAGACACACAAGTTGATCAGTTGATCTCTCCCAGCCGTGTGCGGTGCCCCCTCCACCATATTCCACCTCGGTCATATCATAGCGGTGCTTAGGCGAAGCCGTGCGTCGGTAGCAACATCATCACCGTCACCACGGCGTCGTGCTGACGGAACTCTCCCGTGAAGCTCTGCTGGATCGGAGTTCGCGGGACGTCATCGAGCTGAACGTGTGCTGAACTCGAAGGTGTCGTGCATTCGGTACTTGGATCGATCGGATCGTGAAGACGTACGACTACATCAACCGCGTTGTGCTAACGCTTCCGCTTTCGGTCTATGAGGGTACGTGGACAACACTCTCTCCTCTCGTTGCTATGCATCACCACGATCTTGCGTGTGCGTAGGAATTTTTTTGAAATTACTACGTTCCCCAACACCATCATGGGTCCGCCGGCCTTTCAGAAAGGCCGTCTGTAAGGGGTGATGCAAGCACTCTGCAACAGGGGCTAAGCGGGTTGCGCGCGCATTAGAAAATGTGCTCAAACACATTAATCCCCGTGATAGGTCGAAAGTGGCGGATATATGTAACCCCAACTATTTTGGGGATAAGGGTGATGACCCCATAGTTAATTCGAGACATGTCAAAGGTTCCAATGTAGAACTCATGGAACATGGGCATGATCACTGGTTTAAGAACGTTCCAGAACTTCTAGAAGAAGACCACCGGCAAGCCATCCGGCCTCGGGGCCGACCCCGCCTTCATAGAGGTGATGGCCCTGCCCACCTCTTCCGGGGAGAATGGGACGGTAAGCTCTGTATTCTCGCTATCAGAGACTCTGTCCGCAGCCGACCAGAAGCCCTCTTCCAGGGACACCCCACCCCGAGGTTCCGCCGTGAAGAGCTCCTTAAAGAATGAGTAAATGTGGGCTCTAATCTCACCCGGGTGTTCCAGGAGGGTGTCCCCCTCCCAGAGACACGGGATGGAGCACTTCCTACGACGGGCATTGGTGATCGCCTGGAAGTACCCGTATTGGCATTGCCCTCAAGCAGCCACTTCTGGGCCCCGCGTCGTTGCCAGAATAGCTCTTCACCCTTGAATATCTCCATCAGCGAGGATTCAAAGGCGTACCGTTGTAGCCAGTCGTCAGCCGAGAGGCCGGTCGAATCGGCCTCCGCATCCAGGGCCTTAATCTGGTCCAACCGTTTCGCTTTACGAGCCCTAATATCCGCACCAAGGTTGGCTCCCCACCCTCGCATGAACTGGCGGGAGACCTTGCTGCAGTGATGCCATATGTCCGTGGCGCAAAAGGACCTTGGCGGAGAAGCCACGGCTTCAGCACACCGGCCTCGCACCATTTCAAAGAATCCTGGCTGCAGTAGCCGAGATAGTTCGAAATGGAATCGTCGGTGGGCATGTGGTTTGTGCTTCCGGCTAGTCTTCCATAATTCGATCGGTTTAGGTTTCTGGTAAATTCGTCTGAATTCGACCGACTTTCGTGGAGTTTGGAGTTCCTACAAGCCCTTTTCAACATTCCCTTCTTTGTTGTAGTGATTTGCTTCATAGATCACGATCAAAGCTGTCTTCTGGTTTGCATCGATGACTTTTTGGTTGCTGGTTCTACAAGTTTCTGAGTTTAAAAAGCTTGCTCCGCCCATACGGAAGCTTAGAGGGGGCATCGAGTTATGCTCACAACGCTTCGTCGATGAATGCAGAAGGTTGAAGACTTCGGCAACCCCAAGTCAGTATTTGAGTGTAATCTTATGCGTCGACGTTAATCTTCCAAAATGAGCTATCACGCGACACACATTCAAGCGGCGTGCAACAGACGCCGATGCCCGCGGCAAGCACAGATTGCCTGTCCCACTCGGTGCGGGAAAATCGGTGGTGCATATACCACCTCGTCCACCGGCCATGACATGCGCCCTGACCTCCCGTCATATTTGCCGCTCGTACTCCCGAGCATGACCCGCGCCGCGCCGCGTCCCGACTCCGTAGCCGGAGGCCGGAGCGCCATGCAATCTGCCGCGATCTTCGCACGCACTTCACACACCCCATTCACCAAAGTCACGAGCATTGATTCGCTTCGCCTCCTTTCCATCGCCCACATTTTTTTTTTCAAAACGGAGGCAAAAGAATTGCCTCATCGATTAATTAAGAAGAAGAGAATTGCCCAGTTAATTTACAGAAAACCGGGCTAAAACCAATACAATCAGACCATAATTGGACTACTCACCAATCATGAGACCCCATGAGTACACCTGCAACCCACCAAACCCTCCCAACATACTACAAACATAGCTCCTGCCGCTTGCACCACGATTGAACCCAACAAGAACATCCCAACAAAAGATAGTGGACCACACCAAAACCACAATGACGACCCAACCTGTGAGGACGGCCAGTCGCGAGGATGAGCCGAGGGACCGAGAATCATCCACTAAGCAGCCGCGGGCACCTTACCTATGACGCCACTCTTCTTGCTTTTCCACCTTAGTGACTTCTCCTGCACTAAACCGGTCCGAGGGCAATCGCTCGCCTTCTTGCATTTGCCCTTGTATGTCGATCCTGTCAGGAGGCAGGCAATTGCCCTTCCAGTTCCAGGAATAATAGCCTCCACACTAGCGAGCAAGTCACAAAGCTCTTTTGCAAAGAGAGCATTCGAAGTATCCGTCGGCGGCGGTGGAACGGGTGCCAAAATCACATGTGAGCGCCCAACCGAGCTCACCTCACTCTGCTCACATGTCACAGTTGAATCATGTCCCTCACTCGTGGTTGCTTGCGTGTCCACCATCGTTTGCTCCATTGACAGAGGCAAATCAGAGCTCGCACATACCACTTGAAGCTCGGGCATCACCTGCAGCACCGGAGGCACAACCACGGCAATGGTCCCGCCCTCAGCGGTAGACAACACAGTGGGCAAGGCAGACGAAGGTGACAAGTTGTCCACAGCTCTAGGGGAGAAACAACCATAGAGCTCCGCAACACTGCTCTCCACTGAGCCACCAACATCAACCTCACTGGGAGGACGTGGCGTAGGAGCGGATTGCAACACAGCCGGGACAAGAGAGAGCTTTCCCAGAGCAGCCTCTGCTCACTTCAGAAAGCTCCCAACGCGCACCAGGAGCTCCACCTGCGCTGCTATAGTGGACCGGAGCAGTACATCGGATGGGGTTCCCGACTCAACGTGAGTGGAAACGACCGATGCCCAGGACCTGCGGTGAAGCACCTTGGAGGGGAGCTGGGATTTCATCGGACCCTCACAAGAAGCTAGAGCTGCGCAATGCTCATTGTCAAGGCGAGACCGTGGCGGCATGGCAAGGCATGCAAGAGAGCTGAATGGACGCCAAGCATTGCGACACCCACGCGCCCAGTGGCCATTCTCCAAACAGCGGGAGCACCTCAAGGGATCTCTGCAATCAGCCGCACGATGCCCAGGAACAAGACATCTGCAACACCTACCAAAGAGCCAAGCCGGAATGGGACGAGGGGGCAATGCCAGAGTTGGTGAGGCCGGACAGCACCGACCGCGCCGAGGCAGCACCTCTTGCCATCCTTCACTCGCCTCCGTCTCCTGCATCACACAAGGTTCAGTCGGCGGAGCTGCTGAGACAGAGCTTGTGGCCGCCGGTGGTGTCAACGGGGCCAACTCCTCTTCCTCATCCTCAACATCCTCGTCAGCGAGGGGAGCCCAAGACACAGGTCGCCTCATGTCTAAGGCCACGGTTGCCATATCTGAAGGACATGGTGCGCACTGGAGCAGAGGTGAGTCGAGCTCCAGATGGAGACGGGCCACTGTCGGGGACGCGTCGGAGATGGGCGCTGTCGGGGACGAGTCGGAGACGAGTGCTCCCGGAGACGACGGTGGAAGGACGGAGGCTGTAGCAGGAGCGGAGGTCTCTGTCGAAACCGATGTCATCGCCTCCTTCTCGAGGAGCGAATGTGCCACCCTTCGCCCTTGGACGGCTGGGCCGGAGCGGCGGGAGGCGAGGGCGGCCGCGGCGAGAGCAGACGCGGGAGCTGGAGCGGTGGGCGGCGGGGAGCCGGCGCTCGGCCCGGCAGGAGTGGTCGCCGCTGTCGCGACCGACGCAGATGCGGGCCGAGGTCGAGGGTCGGTGCGGCGGGAGGCGAGGGCAGCCGCGGGTGCTGGAGCAGTGGGCGGCGGCGAGCCGGCGCTCGGCACGGCAGGAGTGGCCGCCGCCGTCGCGGCCGATGCAGATGCGGGCCGAGGTCGAGGATGAGCAGCCATGGCGCCACCCGCGAGAAGAAACACCTGAGCTGCGAGAGGGTGTGGAGAGGATGCCAGATCTGGGTCGGGCAGGTGCAGGGGAGGCCGGAGACGGGAGATCAAGGCGGCGCCGCCGCCGGCGCAGGCGGGCTCGCGAGAGCCATGAGCGCGTGATACGGGAAAATAGCCCTCCATCGCCCACATTGATTCACACAGAGAATGGTGTGAGATTGATAGTCTCCTGCACGGCCATGATGCCTTGATATTGATACTCCTGCAGTACAAGTCAAACAAACATGTGAGCTGACGACGGCGAGCAAGCTTGCCTCGCCCACAACCACAAGCGACGCTCGTGGCTGGTTCTCAATCACCAGAGTCAGCGTCTCGCACGGGATGGCAATGGCTATGGCAATGGCACCCCATGGCAGGCACGAAACCGCACGTCGCCGGCGCCGCCCACAAGGTCCAAATGGACACAGCACATGGTACGACGTAATAACCATCCATCTCTAGTTAATCCCATCGTTTTCGTGGAGATGTGCTGAGCACGAACAGATTACTACAAAGAACATTTCAGACCAAGAATTCTCTCCAAAGACTATTAATCGAAATCGTGCGTGCCTTGCCTCGTGGCGCCAAATGGTAGTACAAAACTGCCGCGGACTTTCCCTGGCACCGTTGGCGCCAGTCCATTGTTTTGGATTATGTATCCGTTGGCATCCGGAGATAGAAAAATGGTGGTGCCGGGCCAAGTGTGATTACTCTACCATATCCTCCCGTGATGTTTGCCTTGGCGTGTACCATGATGATGCAAGTCAGGCGACGACTTTGGCGCCCTCAAATTTGTACTATTCACTTTCTTGGGATATAGAAATGGCAATTGATCCGGCGGTGATTGGATGGTTATTACGAACACGTCATTCCAAGTTTGCTTAGTCGATTAGATTCGCGCGGTGATCTGTTCCATTCGGTCCAGCAGTTGGGCATATTCTACTTTGATCCGTTGCCTGTCGACGTGCTTCTAGAAGCGATTATCCAAAGCTCGAGTGCTTTTCCAAGAAGCAGAAGCATGCTTCTAGAAGCGATTCATCCGAAGCTCAAGTACTTTTCCGAGAAGGAAGCAGAAGCGTGGAGCTCAGTTCTTCTTCTTCAGCTCGCGACCAGAAGCATGAGAACAATCAAAGGAAAGGAAAAGCTTAGGAAAGAAAGTGGGTGTCATCGACCGTCGCCATGAATCACGCATCCACACATATTACGGAGCTCTCCGGCATACGGCGGACACGAAGACCCGCCGCCTCAGATTAAGCGCCGAGGTTTTGGCGCTGGCGAAGCTTGCCGGGCAATACACGGCGCTGTGTTCGCGTACTGTTGGACTGTTCTGCATGCAGGATTGATTCCACGGCAGAAGCAGTATTTTCCTTTGGATTTTTGCCACGGGCCGTTTGCTCCATTCGCTTGTGGTGGCCAGGCCAGGACCAGAGGGCGGGTGCTGTCCAAAGATGGGCGATTTTATAATCCGGGACGCTGCAGGCAAAAGTTGGCGTCTCCATCTCTGTCGGTGTAGCAGTCGTGTTCATGTAGCTATACTTAAATAGTTACACATTTATTTTATTTACAAAAAAATGTCGAATTCACGTTATCCTTGGATATGCTAGGCAGGCTGCTAACTACTTTGCATGGATTAATGGGCTAATTTGATAAATGCCAATCGAATTCTGACGATTCCGAGAAATGCCACTGCAATTTTTAAACTTTAAAAATGACATTTTTCAAAGTCTCTTGTGCGTTTTTCAAAGTTTGCAAAATTTGCAGTGGCATTTTTCAAAATTTAAAAATTACAGTGGTGTTTCTTGAAATCGTCAGAATTCGAGTGTCATTTATCCAATTAACCCTTGATTAATTGTAGCAATAATCTAACTGAGCAAGAGAATTTGGATTCCCTAGATAAAATTTGTATACTCCTCCTTTGTATTCTCATACTACTACTACTTTCTTGGGCTTGAGGTGCTCGTAGTACCTTTTTTCATGGGAGCTTTTGTTGTTGTCTGTACACTGAGCCGTTGAAACGTTTCTAGAAGGCAAGATAAAATAGTACTCGACATGTTCATGTGCTGGTGGAGGCACACATGCCAGTTGATTGCGACCTAGATTTACCAGTGTTTTCCTGCTTTACAACTCATGGATCATCTCCTTTTTGTGGTTGCTTTACTTGCCACCTCGTAGCTTTCTCTTGGATTTTTATGTGGAAGAGAGTGGAGGGGTGTCCTCCCCTCCGGTCTCTGCACTTTCTTTCTCTCTTTTCGGTGGACATTTTGATTGATTCGTGCTGTGGTGGTGGGCTCTTTTCTGCTTCCATACCGTTCAGGACGGATGCTTTGGCCGCTAAGATGTCGAAATGCTTCTAGAAGCACATTGCTCTGGACATGGATGGAGGCTTTGTACCAGCTCAGACGTGGATAGATGTATGAGTGATGAGTCGGTACAAGAAAGGGGGTCTCTTTTGAGAGAGAGAGAGAGAGAGAGAGAGAGAGAGAGAGAGAGAGAGAGAGAGAGAGAGAGAGAGAGAGAGAGAGAGAGAAGTGAAGCAAGATTTTTATGTCTATATTTGGATCGAAGGGCAATACTGTATTAGTGATGATAATATCGTAGCCTGGTGCTGTGATCAGTTGACAAAGTGTGAGGTGGGTCCTTAGTTCGGGTTTATGAAGGGAATACAATCAAGTCTGCATCTTGACAAGGAGAGGGCAAGGCACCTTTGCCTCAGAAACAGTGATGTATGTACTCCTTGCGGTCATGAAGGAGACCTGGAATCTAAATCCTCTTCCTCCCGGTTGCTTTACGTACGTATCCTCCTGCATGCCTAAGTGGGAGTCATTTTAGAAGCTGTCATTCATCCGTGGATACAAAATTACAAAGATGCATCATACTTATCCGCGCTGCTGTGTGATAATTTTGCCTCGCTGCCCGGGAAATCTAAGCACTTGGATGGTGTGTTTTTTTGAAACCTTGGATGGTGGTTTAATTATAGCGTGGTATGAGTAGTATATATAGCAAAAGCCACGTTGATGTTTTTCTTGTTTGATGTAATCAGTGGGAGTGGGGACTCTTGTGCTCATCAGATGAAGACAAACAACTTACCCAGTCATCTAGATCGACCACCTGACGATCGAGGAAGTATACCTAATTTTGCCGCCTTTGGTAAATGGTAATGGCATGGTATTAGAAATACTTTGTGAATTGTGATGATGTGGATTCCCAAACCAATTGGCTTTACATGTCATCTTCTTATCGCTTGCGGAGCACCTTTACATTGTCATCCGTTGTGCACATGCACCAGAGAAAAGTAACAAGCAACGAATGAAAAAACAGAGAAAAGTATCTTACTAGAGTACGTAGTTGTGATGATGACACGGTGCCACGGTGCCGAGGGGCTGTAAATTAGGTTCATAGCCCTCAAATCTAGCGGTCACCACTCAACATAGTTGTCATCGACTACGAAGATATTAGTGACGACTTAGTTTATCTGGAGATGATGTGCCGGCTCTATTTCTCGAAGGGACGCATAGAGGTAGGGTGTGTGTCCGTTCATAGAGTGGCGTATGTGTGTATGTATGAACGTATACATCTTTACTGTGTTCAAAAAAACATGGCTGTTGTACTACTTATAAATTTGAAATGTTCCTTCTTTCCACGTGTCAAACTTTTGTTGCTGTAACGTTTGTGGATGCAACGGAACACCGTGAATTGAGTTGTTGGAGGGAGTCACAGTGAGTCTGGTTCTCTAGGTAGAGTTGGTAATCAACGCCATGCATCGTGCATGCGAAGGGGCGTGGAGTTATCAGCAGTGTTTCTCATGGTTTCGTTTGGCGGGGCGCAGACAAGTTGAGATCAGATAGAGATCTGTCCGGCACATGAGCTGCATGTGCGCTCCAGATCATCAGCATGTTGATATATCCCACGTCGACACGCACCATGCGTAGAGTGGCCACGTTCTAGAAGCAGAATATCTATCTGCTCACGCTGCATGCACCCCGCGCCGGCAACGTCGAGACCGGGAGAATCATCAACGCGGCCGGCGTAGCGTCTCTCGTTTATCCCCAAGGCCGGGGATCACTTTTCCACCGCCTTTGTCTGCTCCCCTGATTCCTTCGGCCCCGCCCAAACTTGCGGAACAAGCAGAGAATGCGTGGGTCAGTTGGTTGGGTGGGTGCACGGTGCGTCCGCCGCGTCCCACCGACGGTCGGCCACCCTCCAGCGCAGGCACGCGTGTTTCCGGCCCTCACGGTCCATCATTCGTGTGGAACATTGTCGGAGAAGCCTGAACTCGTGGCCATATATTACGCTCAACCCTGTTGCATACGATCATGGAAACAGATGGCCAATGCCGATGTCACAGTGGAATGTTCTGCTAGTACCTACGTACTCCAAGGAAAGAGAACTGAAGAAAAACCTCGAAAAACGGTCAAGTTCAAACGGCGGGCGACGGACGCCGATGCCGCCGGTCGCCCGTCGAAGGGAACGAGTTTACTTTTCTATAGCAAGCCATTGGACATCACCTGCGTCTCTGCTGCCGCCCTGCTGCGTCCTCCCAAAGCAACGACATGCAACGTGAGTTCGGAATCTTTGCACGCACTGATACATCTTCGCCGCATCACACTGGCCCGACTTCTCGAGTCGTTTGGCGCACAGTTCAAACCACAAGAGATACTTGGGCGAGCGTCTATGGGGCGTAATCACTGGAGTCAGCGCTTGCCTCACACTCCGGGAACGGCGCAGCGCCGGCGCCGGCGCCGTGCGCAAGGTACATATGGACGCACAGCATTCCGCAGCGTCAGACCGATCGATCCCGTAGTTTTCGAGGGAGCGGCGAGAACATTTCGGCTCCGGAGTCTCTCCTCGCAGGATTATTAATCGGACTTGCGTGGCTTGTGCCAAAGTCTCTTGTCATGCGTAGTGCCCCTGTACTTAAGTAGAGACAGATACAAAATTGTCATGAACTTTTCTTGGCATCACTGCCGTCAGGCTACTCCTCGGTTCTTATCGCGAACTCTTCCTTCTACAGGCGTTTGATTTGATTCCTTTTTTTTAAGAAAAGTATGTAGTGCCCTGACCTCTACATCAAGTTATGTATATGCAGCATTATTTATTGTGAAGTACGGAAATTAATATAGTCATTGTGCTGCTCTTTATACAAAAAAAATAGCGGCAAATGCTACCCTTATACATGAGTTATCATATTTTTAGTCTGTCGACCATATAAGCTACCATATCCACGTGGCAGCACACCGAGGCAAGAAAATCGTGCGCCTCCATATACTGCAGGACGATCGTGTATGAACCCATCAATTTAGCGATATGAATAATCTGCATAAAACCGACTTAAAAAAAGTCTGCATAAAACTGAAAAAAAACATTTTTGTTAGAAAACAATATCCTTGCTCCCCGCAAAAAAATAAATCTCTGCAACAGTTCCACATGCCGAGATATCCAAAGCTTAGGGAAGTTGGTTCAAAACCCAAAGAATATATTATACTTGTCTTTTGGTTTGCTGAGAGAAAAAGAACTCACATTATGGAAATATATCTTATTGACAACCTTCTCCATGTCATGCTCTCTGAAATATGATTGTGTCATATGTATACTGTTGGATAGACACTCCTCCACGAGATGCGGGTAAAGCCACTACCTACACATCCTGTTTATAGCCCAAGAAATGAGGATAGCTACCATCTGAGCAAGAATGTTGAAAAGAATTGGGGATAATAAATCATTTGTCCCATTCAGGCTAGTAGTTGGTTATATACTTGATATAATTGAAGTGTTCCCAGAAAGTTATGGGAGTGTCTGCAGAACAAGTATGCATCTTCTCATTTGAAAGTTGCATATGATAGGGATTTTCCATTATATTTTGGGAAATTCATTTATAAGTTTTCTGATGCTCTCTCTCTCTCTCTCTCTCTCTCTCTCTCTCTCTCTCTCTCTCTCTCTCTATCTATCTATCTATCTATCTCTCTCCAACTGCAATGATTTTGTTTGCTGGAGAATTTAATTGTCCATGACATATCAATTTGATGTTTTGCTTTTCCTATGCTATTGGAATCATGTGTTTCAAAGAAGCCCAACATCTATCTAGAAGGCAAAAAAAATGGTCATGCGATGGTGTGCTACTCCTAAATGTTATGTGCAATAAGATGTCATTCAAAATAAAATAAACATTTAGTACTTGCTTGTGAATATGTGACATAGATTTACCGGCAGATCCAAAGTCTCGAGTTACTCATTGAGTGTTATGTGCATCCTAAATGTAGAGGCCCGGAGTAACTAAACATTAAAATGATCCATTTGTATGTGTGATAGCATCTACTATACCAGGAATATCAATGAACCCCATTCTTGCAATTGCTCAGGATACCCTCTTTTAGCTGCTAGGTCTATTTCTTAGTTCAAGATCCCTCTTACTAACTGGAATAAAAGAATTAGTAGATCTGTTCCGCCCAAAATGGGAATGGGCGCTAGGGTTATGAACTTATAATCATGGAATCGACTCGATCATCAGATTATAAGTTCATTCCATACGATATCATATCGTCGTTATTCTCTGTCCTTGATCTCTGGTTTTTGTATTGATATGTTTGTGGTGGGTCTCTCTGTTCGTAGCATTTAGGAGCGACATTTTCATTTGTTAAGGTGTTGGATTGCTTCTAGAAGCAAATTACACTAGGCTATTCACCTTTTGTGCCAGCTTAGATTGAATGGAACACTTTCGACCGCGGATGACAAAGTGTAATGCATGCAACCTTGAAGGAGACCTGGAACTAAATGATCATTTGCTTCACGTATACAGCACACATCCTTATGTCTAACTGGGACTGTTACTATCGTTGTGCTACCCCACTACCGAGGATAAAAAGCTAAACCCTTTACCTCTAGAAAGACAAGAGAGATAAGCAAAATTAGTCGTAGTCGGCCGATATTTGGATGGTTGCTTATTAAACTTATTATATGAACCAAACAAACGCCACTTTATCTTCTTTATTATTTATGATGGTCCCTTGTGCTTACCTTAATGTTTGTTAGGCGTAATCAGTAATTATCAGTGGAACCCTTTTGTGAATCAAATGATACTGTTAGGCATCTCCAGCCGTTGGCCCCCCGGGGGCGCCTAAAATCGCCGCCTGGGGGTGACCCGGCGCAAAAATTGGGCCTGGGGCGAGTTGGTCCCCAACCGCCGGCCCCAAGGCCGCCCCCAGGCATGTTTTAAAATAAAAGAAGTTCGGCGAAGTTCGGCTTAAACACGATAAATTCGGCCAAACACGATAAATTTTGGCACATTTCAGCGAAGTTCGCGGATTTTCATTATATAGCACATATACATAAACTAATCTAAAGGAAAAACTGGCTGAAGTCGTCGCCGTCGCCGCCATCGTCGTCGTCGGCCTTCTCCTCCTTGACGCGGGCGCTCCTGCTGGACCCCTGCCCGGCGTCGCCATGGCGGACTGGTGGCGGCGCGGCGTCGTCGTCGTCGTCGCTGTCGCAGATGACGACGACTCCGTCTTCGTCGCAGCCGCGTCGACGCTCCGCGAAGCGAAGCAGGGCGGCGCGCTGGCGCTCCTTCGCCTTCTCCAGACGCTCCTTCTCCATCGCTATGGAGTCCCGGCGCGCCCATTCCAGGGCCACGTCGTCGTCGTCGAGCTCCATCGTCAACGCCGCGGCTGGCTCCTTCTTCACCGGCGCGAGCCCCGGCTCCGTCTTCACCGGCGCGAGCCCCGGCTCCGTCTTTGGCTTGACGAAGCGCGGAGGAGGAGCCGACGAGGAGGCGCGCCGGCCGTCCTCGTTGATGACGATGTCGGCGCTGCGAGTGCGTCGGCCGAGCGGCGTCTCCGCCGCGGGCTCGGCCTTGACGCCGAGCAGGGCCGGAGTGCCGGAGGAGTGCGATGAAGATCGGGAGGAGGAAGAAAAGGAGGAGGACCCGAACCTCCTTGGCGCCCATGGCCCGGCGCGTCGGTGCTGCGCCGGGGCGGCCGCCCTCGCTGGGTACGCCAACGGCGGGTCGTTGCCGCCCTCGAGGTACGTCAGCACGCCCTCGAGTGTGCGGCCGGGGACGCCCCACCACAGGTGGCGCCCCTCGCTGTTCTGCCGGCCGCCAACCACCGGCGCACCGTTGATGGACGCCAAGCGCTGCTGCTGGCGGCGCTCGAAATACGCCGCCCAAGCCGCGTGGTTCTCGGCGGCGTACTAGGGGAGGGAGAGTTGGGCGTCGGTGAGGGAGGCGCGCACGACCTCGACTTCCTCGGCGAAGTACGTCGGCTTCGCCACGGCGTCGGGCAACGGGGGAATGGGCACTCCCCCGGCGCTGAGCCTCCACCCCGTCGGCCCGGCGCGCATGTCCGGCGGCGCCGAGATGTTCGCCTAGAATAGGAGCCAGGACTCCTGTTCGCGGAGCGAACGGCGGCCGAAGACGTTGGCCGCCGCCTCGTCTCCGGGGTAGCGTTCCGCCATGGTGACGGGCTCGGGAGAGGTAGAGAGATAGAGGGAGGGGCTGAGCTGCGGCGCTCGGGAGAGGTAGGGAGAGGGAGGAGCTGGGCGGCGGCGAGGGGCGGGGCTGGTGTGGGCACAGGCGAGTGTAGGCCACCGGCTATATATCCGCGCCGCGCCCGTGTGTACGCGTGCGAGGGAGGGGAGGCGTCGGCGCGCCGTCCCGTGACGTGCCGCCCGTGAGGAATCAATGGCAAGGTTGACCGGCGACAGCCTTGGCATTGATTCCCGCGGGAACCGAGGCCGTTGGGGGAAGACGAGGCGACGTGTCGCTGACGCGGAGGGCCCGCGGCTGTTTCGCGCAAAAACAGTTCGCCCCGGGTTCGGCCTGCGTCCGCCGGCGCTGTTTTCGGCCCAGGCCGGCGAAAATCAGGCTCCTAAAGGCGCGACTGGGCTTTTTCTGACGCCGGCGCGAAAAAATTGTCTGGAAAGGCCTTCCTGGGAGCGCGGCTGGAGATGCCCTTAAATAACTTACCCAGTCGCCTGGATCAACTGCCTGAAAAGGAAGTGTACCAAATTATGCCTGCCATTGTGAGTGGCATACATACTAGTACTTGTGATGATCCAGATTCCAAACCCAACTAGCTTTACATGTCATCTTCTTATCCCTTTGATCTGTTATGTGTGAAGTAGAGTAAAGTAACATATATTGTTGGAAAAAGCAGAGAAAATTGACACACATATCCAACTAATGAATAATGATGACGTGTTTCATGTGGTGCCACGGTGGGGACTTGGGACAAACACCATTTGGTGCGTAGTCTTTGTACGTAGCACTCACTCGGCATTCAACATGGGTGCACTACTGCAACGCTCTAAATTCGTGTACAAGCAACGGTACACGGTGACTTTAGTTTGTAGGTACAACGACGCTCTAAATGTTGACGAATTATTACTAGATGTGCAGTGGATCAGCTCTAGGTACAGGGGCCAATCCATCCATGCAGTAGTATGTTGTCGCAGCAAAAAAGGCTGTGCTTCTCTCATGGGGTCGCCGAACCACCTAGTGTAAAAATCGGCAGAAATCACAGATTTGACCTGAGGCAGAAATCAAATCACAAACTGACCTGTTCAGGAAAAAATTTCACTCTGCTGACCCTTTGGTGTGGCGCCCGACATCTGGGCGCCGCACCCTACTATGCAGCGCCTTCCCCTTAGGCGTCGCACATCCTGCCAGCGTGGCAGCCCTGGTCCAGTTGCGGCCCCACACGCACCTGTGCAGCGTCTAAGAGCTAGGCGCCACACTTTGACGTGCAGCGCCTAGCCCTTGGGCGTTGCACAGTGACTTAAGCGCGGCCGCCCCAGCCCGACCAGGCAGTTCTTCATCTCTCCGCTCTCTGTATAGAGAGCAGCGCCGGCGGCGGCGCCCCCATCTAATCCCCCCACATCCCTCTCAGATCTGAAGATTTGATCCGTGGATTCGATCCCCAATCCATCCTACTAGGTAAACTCTTCCCTTCTCTTTCTTTTGCTCCGTAAATTTGTTGCCATTCTAGAGATTTGTCCATGATTTGATGGAACCCTTGATTTGTTTGGTTTGCTCGATTTAGGATGTGTATTCATATTGGTAGTACCGTAGTGTTATTTATTAGTTCACAATATATGATTCTTGTTGTTGAAACCCTAGATTGTTTAGTTTTTTTAGATATATATGAGATGCCTATTTTTGTTTAGTTTATTTGAGATGAAGATGAACTTTTATATGTTTATTGTTTGAAATTGTAAGGATGGTTTGGCTTCTGGACGATGTCTACGACGTGCAACACCGGGCCTACATGATGCGCGAGAAGGATAAGGTAATAATGAGTAATCTAAATATTTTGCAAATTTGCCTTTAGTTGAAATTTACATGCCCTAAGATTTGTCATTACTTGTTTTTTGCAGAAGCTTGAACCTCTGAAGATTCGGTATCACGGGGTCTCTCGTCCTGCCATGCCTTACGATGAGCGGTACACACCGTACATCAAGCAGGCAGGACTACTCCCGTGGATTCTGTTGGTCAGCCGGTCCACGCCGAATCTGAACGCTCCACTGGTGTCCGCTCTTGTTGATCGGTGGAGGCCAGAGACCCACAGTTTCCATCTTCGGACCGGGGAGATGACCGTGACGCTCGAGGATGTCTCGTTGACCACCGGTCTTGCTATCGACGGGAGGCCTCTATGTATGAGCACCGATTCTGATGGGTGGCGCGAGCAGATGATTGCTCTTATCGGTATGGCTCCTACCGAGGCTGAGGATGATGTAGAGGAGGGAGAAGAGAAGAAGAAGAGGGAAAGGAAGGCAGCCGGAGCTGCTTTCACGTGGATTCAAAATAACTTTGCGACGTGCCCTCCGGATGCAACTGATGATGTGATCCAGACACATGCTCGTGTGTGTATGTGGTACATTGTGTCGAGGACTTTGTTTCCTGACTCCACTGGCAAGAACGCTCCATGGATGTGGCTGAAGGCGTTGACCGTCTTCGATAGCAAATGGAGCTGGGGTTCAGCGACTCTTGCCTACTTGTACCGACAGGTAGTTGGTCTGTTTTGTGATCAACTCATTTATTCATTAGCAATGCAAGCTTGCTGTCAAGTTAACATTGTTTTTCTTTCATATGTAGCTGGATGATGCGTGTTGCAGGATCACACCTAGTGCAGGCATTGGTGGTAATCTGCTTCTACTTTTTGTATGGAGCTGGGAGCGTCTGCCTGTTGGACGCCCGAAGAGCGTCAGGTTTGATCCTTGGTATGTAGATGAACATGATGAATTACGGCGCCCCACGTGGGCTTACAAGTGGGATATCGTTTCCGAGATGACGAACGATGTCAATCTCATGTACCAAAAGTACATTGCCGAGTTGGACACGATTACGCCTGAGCAGGTAAGGAGGTCATTACTTTAGTCCTTTCTCATGCTTGCTTGAAAAATAGTTATCAAATTTGCATTGTTGCCCTATTTCATAGGTGGAATGGCAGCCATATGGCGCGGGTGAGAGCTTGGGGTACACCGCGGACTTCCGCCTCAACCCGATGTGCTTGCGGGATAAGGATCTCTGGCTTATGCGGTGCCCACTGATATGCAACTGGGCGGTTGAGTTTCATTTGCCGCATCGCGTGTATCGTCAGTTTGGTCTTTTCCAGCCTCACCTGCCGGATTGGGTGGACACGGATAAAGCACTTCATAGGTAAGAGAGCATGTGTGTGTATTGTCTAATCATCGGGACTCCTTTTGATTGTGCTAATGTTTGGTTTTATACCACGCAGGTTGGATAGGAGAAGGCAACGGAAGATAAAGGACTGGGCCAAGCATCATTCTACGTATGTTACCCGCTTCCAGCTTTGTGTGGAGCAAGCTCGTAGCACTGCACGCGCCCCGCTTCTTGAGCACAACTCACTTGCTTTGGATAACTACATACGATGGTTTATTGAAACTACTCGAGTTGAGATATGCCCGCCGGCATATAATGAGGATATTCTTGAAGAACCCGTAAACTTTGAGGATCTAGCAAAGGGGAAGTACAACAGAGATGTCAGGCTAGGGCAAGGAGTCCCTGCTGTTCCAGTGATTAACTATGTGGTAAAGTGTTCCCCTCTTTACTTTCCTGTTGACCGTATTACACATGTTTGAATGGCTAACGCATTCATTTTTTCTCATCCGCAGCGCACCGAGATCAAGAAAGCAGCTGATGAGAGCCAGTCTATTCTGGAGAAGACACCGGTTGGAACTGGCAATGATGATGGTTCACTACGAGCATTCCTCAAGGTACATATCGCATTCACTATGAGAGCCAGTCTATGTTGCGAAGTTTGATATCTTACACACTTGTTCGTGTTACAGCGTCATGCCAAGAAGTTAAGGCGGTTATCGAACCTTCTCGGTTGCCGTGATCCTGAATATGATGAACCATCTACCTCTAGGTCTGGTACATCATCAGACCCCGCACCTCACCATGAGGGGGACGATGTGAGTTCCTCATATGCTTATATGGATGATGAGGGTGGGATCACCCAAGAGGTATGACTAATCCTTTAGATGTGATTCTCACTTGATTACGACATCGGCCTTCACCATATTGTTTCGTTGTGTGATAGGGCGATGAGCTTGATGATGACATGACTTTGGCGGACGCTCAAGCTCGGTCCGCATATGTGTTCAAGCCTAGGCAGCCCAGACGCCGGTACACGCCCAACGACTATGACAACAGAGGCAACCCAAAGGTGGTCGTAGGGACCTCGCGGATGGCTAGCTTGGATGATGAGGCGGAGGAGGAGGCGGAGGCGAAGGCGGAGGCGGAGGCGAAGGCGGAGGAGGAAGTGCACGAAGAGGATCCTCGTGCTCCTAAGAAGAAGAAGCTTGCCTGCAGGCGTGCCACCAGGAACACGCGCGGAAGGCATTAGTGCTTGTTCATGTTAATTGTAGCCGTTTAATTAGGTTGACGAACTTGTGAGGTTATGTTATATGTTGGTGAACTATTACTAGTGTGGTATTTGTGTTTGCGAACCTGAAGTAATGTTGAATTGTCTTAAATGATATGATGTTCAAGTTATTAGTTTCTGCAGTTTACAGTATTTTTATTATGTTATATGTTGGTGAACTCTTACTAGTGCAGTTTACAGTATTTTTATTATGTGAGTGCTGCTGCAGGAGGCCAAAATGGCATCTGTTTCTACAGTTTTGCTTATAGCAGCACTGCAGCACCCAACATATAGGCGCTACACTGTACTGTGTGGCGCCGAACAATTGGGCGTTGCACTGTATAGTGCAGCGCCCTGTCCTTAGGCGCTGCACTACTTCCAACATCTCACATCCAGAGAGCCACAGTTGGCTTGCATCACATCCACAATACTTACAATGACTGCAGCATCACAACAATTTGAACAAACATAAATTTTAAGCCGACGAGTTCATAACTTAAGACAATTCAAACATTACTACGACATGGTTCACGACACATTCATTACAAATGACAAATGGCAGCTTGCCCTAGAAGATAGTTCACCAACATCTCACATGCCCTCACAACTTCATGACACATTCATTAGAAAATAGTTGACGACGAGTGCACCGAAGCGAAATCCCTACTGAGTAGAGCGAGGCCATTTCCCCTTCTTGTCACGTGCCGAGTCCTCCTCTTGCGCCTCGCGAGCCTTTGAAAGCTTTCTTGCCCTCTCCTCCTCACGAGCAAGTTTCGCTTGGCGTGCCCTCTCCTCCTCTCGTTTCTTCCGCTCCATCCTCTCCTTCTGACGACGCTCTTCCTCCAAGCCTCTTCGAAACGATTCGTCGAACCGTCGTTGCCGCCTAAGACAATCTGCGTATTGGTCCTTTTTCACATCTTCTGGCACTTCAAGATCTATCCACGTGAAGTACTTGCATAGAGGAGGCGGTGACTGCATAAAAATTTTTTGTTAGTGTTGACACACATTTGAGAGTAACATTTTACTTCTCGAGCTTACCGGTGGTTGGTCATAGACGTTAGTTGGAAGTGCACGATCATAAGCATAGTTCGGGCATACAAAATATCTCCGCCCTTCCGTCCATGCTTTCTTTCGGTCGGTGGACACCTTCACCTTGCAAACATCTCCACACCAACAAGGCGGGATGTTGACATCTTTCTCCTTCACCTTGTCCAAAGATGCGTCCTCCCACTTGTTCGGCATATCTTCTTGGTTAGCACACGGTGGCCTCGTCATGGAACCGGATGAAGCCATGCCTACAAAACCGAGAATTATTGGTCAACCCTAACCCCCACTTAACAATAACCACAACCCTAACACCAACATAACCCTAACCCTAGCATACTATGAAAACCTAACCATACCAAATTAGCAAAGAAACACACATTTCCAAATCCTATCAAAAACTAGGGTTTCCCCCAAACTAGCAAGATTTGAGCAAATGTGACAATTCCTATGGATGAAAACGAGGGGATCGGAGGAGATTACCTTAAGGGAGGGGTTGGCTTCAAAATCCACGGTCAAATACTCCGGATCTGAGAAGGATTTGAGAGGGGGAGAGAGGAGGGCAGAGGGGAGGCACTGAGCTTCGGGTTTGTGTGGAGGGTGGGGTGTGTGGGGTGGGGATGGGTGGGAGGGAGTTGGTGCATCCTAATAAATGTCCAGGGGTGCAGCGCCTAAGGGAAAGGCGCCACACTACACAGTGCAGCGCCTCTCCTTTAGGCGCTGCACACCTGGACATTCCAGTCCAGAGAGCACCAGGAGCGTTCCAGTTGGTTTTACACCCCAAAAATTGCTAAGTCAGTGTGCAGCGCCCAAGGGAAGGACGCCACACTATACAGTGCAGCGCCCATGGATTAGGCGCTGCACTGTATAGTGTGGCGCCTTTTCCTTGGGCGCTGCACACTGACTTAGCAATTTTTGGGGTGCAAAACCAACTGGAACGCTCCTGGTGCTCTCTGGAATGATTCTGTTGCTCTCTGGACTGCCATGTCCAGGTGTGCAGCGCCGAAGACCGAGGCGCTGCACTGTGTAGTGTGGCGCCTTGGCCTTAGGCGCTGCACTAACTGCTATTTTCAAATAACTGCTGGTTTTTTTGTTTTTTGATTCATAAAGATGCCACATAATCATATCCAAATTAAATGCAGGTGTCCAAAACACAGAAATAGTAGTCTAAATCACATAGTCATACACACATAGCATATATACTTGTCCAAATCACATAGTCATACACACATAGGGATCTCACATAGTCATACACAGAAATATTAGCCCCCTCACATAGTCATACACACATAGCACATATACTTGTCCAAATCACGGTCCATGTAGTTTCTTATTCTTCTCCCTCCTCCCACCACCAAGGGATCTCACCTTCCCCCTCCGTGTCCTCCACCCCCTTCATTGTTTCCATACATATGAAAATGGCAATATAATAGTTAGTCACACAATACAAAATGACAACACAAGCATTGAGCCAAAAGAACAAGATCATAGTAAGTCACATACGGCAATGGTCCATTGAGCCAAGAGAACATTCCTCCACTACGGCCGCCGCCAAGGCCAAGATCACCACTGCCTCCACCATCACAACGGGATTGCTCACGAGGCTCTTGGAATTGGTCGGTGCCGTATTCTCCACCACCACCACGGCCCCATCCGTCCATGTCACCTCTAAGACGCTTTGTCTTACGTCTTCCCCGTCTAACGATCTTCAATTCCGGGTCCGACCATAGTTGAACTCCATGATACTCCGGACATTGTGATTGGTCCAAGTATGGCTGGAACCGTGGAGTCCATGTATTCTTTACCGTCATGATTGAGAACTCGGACTCCCTCACGGTAAGAGGGTGATTGACGTCCACATTCCTAACCCGGGATGCATTTAACAAGTGCGAGCATGGGAGATGAAGCAAAGACGGCCTCATGCAGCTGCAATCACACCGTGTTAGGGAGACCTTGAAAGCCCGGCCTCTGTGTTGGCGGCCATCGTTTGTGGTTCCTCCGGGCTCTTTCACCTCATACTTCCACTCGTTGTCGTCATATAGTACAACTTCTTCGGAGTCTGCCTTTCGTGATTGAAATTCCAACCATTCTTCGACCTTTGGTGGGAAATTGTACTTGTGCTTATCCTTGTTCTCACCAGCAATCTGCTTATCAGTCTCCATTGAGTGCTTTAAAAAGTATTCATTCAACTTGTCAAATGTGTATTGAACTATTGCCGTCACGGGTAATGCACGTACACCCTTGAGCACCTTATTGAAGCATTCTGCCATATTGCTTGTCATTTGACCGTACCTCCGGCCATCTTCATCGAAAGCACGTGCCCACACATTCCTCCGTGTTGGCGGCCATCGTTGGTGAAAGCGAGACAACAATCCTGAAGATCATCGGCCAACTCCTTGATACCACATGCCCTATAGAAGTTTGCACAAAAGTGCCTCATGCACCATCGATGATGCAACTTTGTATGTCCGGGAATGTCAACCACCACCGCATTTAGAATTCCAGGATGGCGATCCGATATGACACAAATTTCCCTTTCAGCAGGTAATACCCTTGTTCTCAGTTGACGCAAGAACCACTCCCAGTTATCATTGTTCTCCACCTCAACCAAAGCGAAAGCCAAAGGCAACACCCGGTTATTGGCATCACTTGCTATTGCAACCAATAAAGTGCCCTTGTATTGTCCGGTCAAGAACGTGCCATCAATGGCGATGACGGGCCGACAATGCTCAAAAGCCCTCACGCATTGCTCAAAGGCCCAAAATGCACGGCCAAATACTCGGACGGTCCTCCCGTTATGAATCAATGTTTGGTGCCCATGAGGCTCAACCACGTGAACCATGCCTGGGTTTGTGGCGGCCATAGCTAACAACAACCTAGGGAGTCGGTTGTATGCTTCCTCCCAATTGCCATACAACATCTTGAATGCGGCTTGCTTCGCCTTCCATGCCTTGCCGTACTTCACCTTGTAATGAAAGATGGCTTTCACAAGGTCAATGACACTCTTGATGCTCATTGTTGGAAGTGTGGATATTTGGTTGGACAGCCTGTAAGCAATGAACTCGGACGTGAGTTGTCTGTGTTGTTGGTACACAAGCTTGCCATCCGCATTCTTGTGCCGGCACATGTGAGTTGGTAGACAACTCACTATGCGCCAAGTGGGACCTCCTTTCCATGGCCTTGCACGCACCATCCATGGACATGTTGGCACTTCACATTTGACCGTGTAACGCACATTCACGTCCGAGTTGGCCACTTTATGTGGACGATAATGTGTAACCGAGTAGTTGTCGAGCCACATCTTCAATTCCAAGAAGGATTGAAACTCACAACCGGGATATATCCCGTTCTTGCCGTCTTCCAAATCACGGTGAGAACTTGGCCTAGCTCCAAGAGATATGCATTTTCCACCATCCACAACGGCTTCATCCGCGAGACTAAGATCCTTGAACAATGGTGTCTTGTGATCCCGCCCGAATACCTTCTTGAATGCTTCGGCCTCCTTCGGTGTGAACCCCTCCTCATCAACTTCTTCATCAGGACCATCGTCATCCGAGTCCGATGCATATGCACGGGAAAAAGGGATGGATTGGTCCATTGTCTCTTGCACATGATATTGGTCGAGATCACCCACATTGTTGTCATGGAGGTCAACTTCGTTGTCATCCTCCTCATACTCATCATTCTCCTCTTCAAAACCTTCATTTTGGTTGTTTGGAGTCGGGCTCAATGTTGGCCAATCTTCTTGCGTGAATTGAGGTTCACTCATTTGATCTTGGTTCATGGGTGGGGGAGTGCTAGCAACCAACGGGGAGGGGTTCCGGTTCAAGTCTAAATTCAAAGTAGACTCAACCTTCTTGGAGGCAAATAACTCAAGAGCCTTGTCTAGAGATTCCGCAACCGTCTCCTTGTATGCAACCCAACGTTGCTCGGAGTTCACACGCATTGTCTTCCAACGGATGTGCATTCCTAAACCAACATTATGCCTTCCCTCGAACTCAACAACGTCACTTGGGTCCATCCAATTCAAATCTTTCCTCACTTGTTTCAAAAGCTCCGCATAGCTAGGACTACTCTCAAACACCATGTCAAGCTCATCCGGGTCCGTCTCAACATTGCCTTTCAAAAAGGCCTCTTTATCCACATGATGAACATAAACACATGTTCTCCCCATCCCTACAATAATCAAAAACACACATATATCAGGTAAATACTTAAGAAAAATATTTGCACACATATGCCCTAACATATATATGAATTAATAACCCTAACCCCCACATAACAATAACCACAACCCTAACACCAACATAACCCTAACACCAACATCAAACACACATAACCCTAACCCTAGCATACTATGGAAGCCTAAACAACCCAAATTAGCAAAGAAATATAACATCATTCAACACAAATTTCCAAATCCTATCAAAATCTAGGGTTTCCCCAAACTAGCAAGATTTGAGCAAATGTGACAATTCTTACGGATGAAAACGAGGGGATCGAAGGAGATTACCTTAAGGGAGGGGTTGGCTTCGAAATCCATGGTGTGTGGCGGATTTGCAAGATTTGAGAAGGATTTGAGAGGGGGGAGAGGGGAAGAGGGGAGGGCCGCAAGTCTAAGGGTTTGGGTCGGGTGGGGGTGTGTGGGGTGGGGGTGGGAGGGGAGAGAGGGTGGGGCCAGCCCAAGTGAAACACAGACTGTGCAGCGCCCAAGAGCTAGGCGCTGCACATTACAGGTGTGTGGCGCCTAGACCTTAGGCGTTGCACAGGTGCGTGTGGGGCCGCAACTGGACCAGGGCTACCACGTTGGCAGGATGATACACCTAAGGGAAGGGCGCTGCACAGTAGGGTACGGCGCCTAGCTGTCGGGCGCCACACCAAAGGGTCAGCAGAGTGAAATTTTTTCGTGACCAGGTCAGTTTGTGATTTGATTTCTGCCTGAGGTCAGATATGTGATTTCTGCCGTAAAAATCTGATTGATCTATCCAACACATGACATGCTGCTGCACCAGCCGTGATGTCGATCAACATAGAACTGGGAGATCAGATCATATCACATGTCAGCATCCACTATGCGCTTAGTCATCATGCTCTGCCCTACAACCAGAGCATCCGTGCTTTGCTGCATGTACGTGTCCCACACACTGGCCCGTAGAAAGCAAAGCCACCTGCAAGGCATCAGATAAAATCATCTTCCTTCCGAGATATTTTCTTTCTGTCTGTGAAACCGGAGACTAGATATTTGGCTTAATTTCAACGAAACTTATTATAGCAACAAAACAATAAACCCTTTAATATAAAACAACAAGAAGAAGAAATAGTTACATAATAATATTTATAATGTATAGTAAGGCAAGCGCAAATGTTATGTGCAATATGATGTCATTCAATATAAAATAATAACTTAGTTTTTTTTGGAAAAGGGGGACTCCCCGGCCTCTGCATCAGGAGTGATGCATACAGCCATCTTATTAAAGAAGCAACAAAAAGTGCGTACAAAATTCCATAGTCTCTAACTGAAAACAATAAAAAGCAGCCCACACAGAACGCAGAAGGCTAGAAACACTAACTAGCCAATACAGGAGGCACAACCGGCTGGCTATATAGATAGGGAAACTAATTGTCTATCCTATTACATGACCGCCATCCAAACCGGTTGAAGATATCCCGAGCAACCATCTCCCACCGGGTAGACCCAGTAACCAAATGCTCCCTGGCCTCCATCGGAGTGAGTAATGACCATGAACGGATCAGCGCCGTAGCTCGGAAGATAACCTGCAAAAAATGAATTCGTGATGATCTGTTAAAAACCAAATCATTTCTGCACAGCCAGATGGTCCATATTAAAGCGCAGACTCCAACCCGAATATGTCTTGCTATTGTAGAGTCAAACCCATATAGCCAATTCCCAAATAAAGCATTAACAGTATTCGGTGGAGTTATATTAAAAGCAATGTGGACCGTCTGCCAGAGAACCTTGGCCAGCGGGCAATCAAAAAAGAGATGTTTAATTGTCTCATCTCGATCACAGAAACTACACCTAGTAGGTCCTGTCCAATTACGCTTTATTAAGTTGTCCTTTGTTAGAATAACTTGTTTATGAACAAACCACATAAACACTTTTATTTTCAAAGGTACTTTGACATCCCAGACACTCTTGGAAGTTGGAATGGAGCTTGTATTAATAACATCAGTATACATAGACCTGACTGTAAATACCCCAGACGTAGTCAACTTCCAGCGTAATTTATCCGGTTGGTCAGAAAGTTGAACCTCCATTAGTCTCCTAACTAACTGGAGCCAAACCTCCCAACGATTGCCCGCTAATGACCGTCTAAACTGAATATTAAGGGGGATAGATTGAAATACCGTTGCCACGAGCACCTCACGTCGTTGAGCAATACGATATAAAGACGGATACTGAATGGCCAGTGGTGAGTCGCCCAGCCAAGCGTCCTCCCAGAAACGTGTAGTGGCCCCATTGCCAATGACAACTTTTGTCCTATTGAACATTAATTGCTTGACTTTCATGAGCCCTTTCCAGAAAGGCGAATCCATCGGCCTAACTGTTACCTGGGACAAAGTCCTAGTCTGGAGATACTTGCTGCGAATGATTTGCGCCCACATAGCTTCCGAACCGCTAGCGAGCTTCCACAACCACTTACTAAGAAGGCATCTGTTCTTAACCTCAAGATTCTCAATGCCAAGCCCGCCTTGGTCTTTGGGTCGACAGATGATATCCCACTTAGCAAGCCGGTATTTTCTTTTAAGCTCATCACCCTGCCAAAAGAAGCGTGATCGATAGAAGTCCAGTCTTTTCCTCACTCCCACTGGAACTTCAAAGAACGATAAGAGGAACATAGGCATACTCGTGAGTACCGAGTTTATCAAAACTAACCGGCCTCCATATGACATGAGCTTACCCTTCCAGCAGCTCAGTTTCTTTTCAAATCGATCCTCGATACACTTCCACTCTCTGTTTGTTAGCCTACGATGATGAATCGGAATGCCAAGGTAGGAAAAGGGCAGACTTCCCAACTCGCACCCAAACAGTTGCCTATAAGAGTCATGTTCGTCTTTAGCCCTACCAAAGCAGAACAATTCGCTCTTATGAAAATTAATCTTTAACCCCGATAATTGTTCAAAGAGGCATAACAACAACTTCATATTTCTCGCCTTGGCCAAGTCATGCTCCATGAAGATGATTGTATCATCAGCGTATTGAAGAATGGATACACCTCCATCCACCAGATGAGGTACTAAACCACCCACTTGACCATGGTCTTTAGCCCTTCCGATCAATATTGCTAACATATCCACCACGATGTTAAACAGAACGGGGGACATTGGGTCGCCTTGCCTGAGGCCCTTATGAGTCTGGAAGTAATGACCGATATCGTCATTGACTTTAATACCCACACTCCCTTTTTGCGTAAAAGATTCAACCTGATGGCGCCAAGCCTCATCAAAACCTTTCATACGCAATGCCTGTTGAAGGAACGGCCACTTGACCTTGTCATACGCCTTCTCGAAATCCACCTTAAAAATTACCCCATCTAATTTTTTAGAGTGAATTTCATGGAGCGTTTCATGAAGGACAACTACTCCTTCGAGGATGTTTCTGTCCGGCATGAAAGCAGTTTGGGATTGTTGTACCACAGAAAGCGCAATCTGTGAGAGCCTGTTTGTCCCGACCTTGGTGAAGATTTTGGAACTAACGTTGAGAAGGCAAATTGGCCGGAATTGCTCAATTCGCACAGCCTCCGTTTTCTTAGGAAGCAATGTGATAGTTCCAAAATTCAACTGAAATAACTGAAGCTGTCCAGAGAAAAGATCGTGAAACATAGGTAACAGATCCCCCTTAATAATCTGCCAACACCTTTTATAAAACTCCGCCGGAAACCCATCCGGACCGGGAGCCTTGTTGTTATCCATTTGTGCAATCGCATCAAACACTTCCTTCTCCGTAAATGGGGCTAGCAAGATATCATTTTCGACAGCCGACAGTTGAGGAACATCCTCAGTCCGAGACTCATCCAAAGTTACACAATTAACCTCTGGTGGTCCAAATAACTGCCTATAATACTCGGTGATGTAAGTTTTTAGATTATCCTGCCCAACAATAGTACCCTCATCCTGCTCAAGTTGGAAGATTCGTTTCTTACGGTGCTTGCCATTAGCAATGAGGTGAAAGAATTGAGTATTAGCGTCCCCTTGAACCACTTTGTGTACCTTGGCTCGCAACGCCCACTTCAACTCTTCCTCACGGAGAAGTTCTTTCAGCCTCTTTTCAGCCTCATGTTTAACCTGGATCTCAGCAGGCAGCAGAATCATAGATTCGGCTTTAGTGTCGAGGGCCTGTATAAGAGAAAGGAGTCTATCCTTCTCAATCTTATACACCCCACTTAGGTGCTTAGCCCACCCCCGTAAAAAGCTTCTTAGATGTCTTATTTTATTCTGCCAACGCTCGACCGCCGTCATACCCCCGACCCCCTTAGCCCATTCCCTGGCAACGAGGTCTAAGAACCCTTCACGTTCGAACCAGGCCATCTCGAAAGAGAAGGTGTTTTTGTTTCCCACATAGTTGGACTCCCCGGAGTCGACAAACAGTGGTGTGTGATCGGAAATTCCCCGCGTTAAAGCTTGTACCGTCACCAGAGGGAACTTCTGTTCCCACTCCACGCTGGCGAGAACTCGGTCAAGCTTTTCATAAGTCGGGTTTGGCAACGCATTAGCCCAAGTAAACTTTCTACCAGAAAGTTCAATCTCCCTCAGGTCCAAACTCTCAATAATAGTATTGAACATAAAGGACCATCTCCCGTCAAAGTTATCATTTTTCTTCTCCTCTTTCCTCCGAATGATATTGAAATCACCCCCGACCAACATTGGAAGCTGTTCGGACCCACAAATTCGAACAAGATCCGCCAGAAACTCCGGTTTAAATTCGGGCTGTGCAGCTCCATACACTGCCACCAAAGCCCAGTCGAACCCATCAACTTTTGACCTAACCCGAAACTTAACCGCAAAGTCTCCCATTACCACACTCCTGACCTCAAGGGAATCACATCTCACTCCCAACAAGATGCCTCCCGATCATCCACGTGGCGGTAGGCAATGCCAGTCGAAATCAACACCACCCGCAAGAGAGGAAAGAAACTGCGGAGAAAAATTGTCTCTTCCAGTTTCGGAGGGAGCAATGAAATCTAATCTGTGCTCCAAAGATGCCTCAGCAAGAAACCTTCTTTTAGCCAAGTCCTTGAGACCTCTGCTATTCCAAAAGATTCCTTTCATAATTCATCATGGAATTTTTTTGCCGTACGAATCCTAGCGCTTCTACGTACCGCGGATGCTGGATACACCTTTCGCTTCCACTTACGTTTAGATTTGTCATCGTCCACCATCCGGTCCTCATAACCGGGCAGTGGTGGTTGAAGGACCTCAACCTCTACGTTGGTGTCCTCCTCGTCTGGCTCATTACAGGATGGTGCAAGGTCCGCACACAAGGTGTCTAGCACTCTCACTCCCAACGCATCAATCTCAGCGTCAGTCATAGGACGCACAGCCGCTAGGTTTCGAATGGTTTCTAATGCGCGATCCGCCTCCAGATCTAAAAGATCATTAACCGAGTTGGAAATTTCAGCATTATTATTCCCTAGCGAAATCCCTACTTGAGTCGCATTATGAATAATCTCACCCGTAGAAAAATGCATAATGGAATTGGATAAATTGACCGACATACCGGAAGTGGCCTCGATACCACGAAGCTTGGCCGCCCTCGTAGCGCACCTCTGCTGCATGTCGTCAACCTCCGGATGATCCAGGAGACGGGAACTCATCCGCCGCCCCTCGGAGACCGGATCAGGGATTCCGCCAAACGCAACAACCTCCTCCCGAGAGGCACCAGTCGCGAGAGGAAGTGCCGGACGGCTCCCACCTCCGGCGGTCAGGGGGCCAGGGGTAGAAGGTGCCGGGACCACCTGTGCAAGCACTCCTTCCGCCCCGACCCTCAGTGCTGTTGGAGTCGTCATCCCGCCAGCCGAGGATGAGGGATGGGCCGGGATCACCCTCCCCGGACCCCCTCCAATCACGGCAGTCGAAACCGCCTCCGTCGAAGCCGAAGGGGAAGAGTGTGGGGCCTCATGCTCCAGACAACCTCCCTCAGAGCCGGCCAGCGCCAGCGCAGCAGGCGTTGCCGGGGCCACCTGCCCCAGACAAATACCCACCCGCCCAGCAGAAGAAGCAGCAGCCAGCCGCCCTACCGACGAGGACTCGTCCCTCTCAGGAACCCTGATCGCAGCCATCAAGTGATGAGGGATCGAGGTCTCCTGCCTGCGACCCCCCTCCAAGCTCGTAGTCATTACCTGCATCTCAGACGTGCCAACAGTATCCAAGGTAGGCGAGATCGCTATCTCCGGACCTTCCTCCACTCCAGAAACCTCCACTCTCGGACCCTCAAAGTCCAACGCAGGTAAGGAATGCTCGAAAACCTCAGAAGACTCCACCCGCTCACTCCATAGTCTCGGGGGTGCCGAAGCTGGCTCAAAGGTACCAAACCTCAGAGTGGTCGTCGGCACCGAAGAAGGAGGCGCCGTATCCCCGCCAGTGGTCTTGACCCGAGACCCCGGTCTCTCGGCCTCTGGACCAGGATCATCTACCGAAAGCTCCTTGCTCCCCCTGTCATCATCCCCCTCGTGCATATCAACGTCCACTGAAGCAGGTGTGTCGGCAAACAGACTGTCATCCTCAAACTCAATCTGAAGGTTATACACCTGACCGCGATAAGCCCACTTCACCACGTCCGGAACATACTCAATGTCCAGGATACTGACTAGGATGCGAGCCACTCCCTGAGCTCTGGTGAAAGCCATATCCACTCGCTCGGGCTTTCCCACCAAAACAGCCATACTAGCAACAACCCTGGCATCCTGCAAGGGCCTGTGTGGTACCCCCGAAAACCGCAACCAGGCCTGGGTAAGTGGCGTACCCTGAGGCTCACTCAATTTCCACTCGTGGAACTCCAGAATGCCCTCAGTACCTGGCACCTTACACATCCCGAAACTCAATAACCTCTGTAGATCCTCCACCGATGGAAACTCCACCCTGAACGAGTTTGGCTCAAGACTGACTAACTCCCATAGGAAGTCCCCCGGTGCCAGCTCCCGGAGCCGCTGCACAATTTGGGCCTCAGAGACTTCACCTCTAGTCACTTTAACTATCCCAGACGTCACACTGCGCACCTCATCCGAGACCTCCTGCTCCATCGGAGACTCGAAAAACGTGAGCTCTGAACAGAACACACCATACATCATCAGATATGGTAGCTTCTCCCTCAAAAGCGGACAAGCCCCTGACTCATGGTCCGGCTTACCACACGTATCGCATAAGACTGCCACACACTCAGCAATGAAGTGGCCTTTGTTGCCACAGCGATAGCATAACATTCTTTCTTTTTTTCGCGGATACTTTGCCGCCCTATCCAGCTCAGCCTTTTCAGATCCCTCCACTGACATCACCTCAACCTCGCCATTATTAGTAGGAACCGCCTCCGCCAGAGCTGTAACAACCTCCATGGCCTGACAAGTCAACGCAGTATCATCGGTATTTACACCAATCGGTGTCTGATCGACGATAACATGCTGCTACCTTGGGCGATAGCGACCACCTCGGCCGCCCCGTCCACCACGGTTACCACGAAAGCCACCACGGTTCCTATGAGCTGGTCCGGCCGGCCCTTCGACGAAACCTCCCGTAGGCCCCAGGAAAGGTCTCTCGGTCGAGCCGTCACATTGCCAAGCATACCCCCGCCCACCACCTGTGGACGAGGATCCCCGGTGCTGTCCGTCACCATACGCATTGAGACCATCATCACCCCATTGACCATGAGGCACCGACGAGTCACCCCCCTCACCGGAGCCATCTGCAGTTGCGCCTGCTCCAAAGCCGGTGCCGTCGGATTGTGCGACTGCCGAGCCACGAACTGCGGCGGTCGGACCCCGGCCTGCATCGCTTGAGGACGCGGCTGTCCAGCCGACGCTGGAGCAGGTGGCCGATGACCATGACCCGCAGTCGCCGTGGGGAGAGGCGCCGGTGGCCTAAGTCCGCCCCGACCGGCGACAGGAGGCGGGGGTCTACCCGCCGGCAAAGTTCCGCGGCCGACCGCGCCTGGCCTGGGCAGGCCGCCGTGCAGCGTTTGTCGGGCGCCATTTGGCCCCTGGGCCACCTGGTTTGAGGCCGGAGGAGCGGCCGCGCGCAGACCCGGACGGCCCCGACCCGCGGCCATAGAGGCCGCCTCTCCGCCCCGGCCGCCTCCCGCAGGCTGAGGCAAGCCTCCGCGCCCCACGCTGCCCGGGACTCCGGCCTGAGCGCCGGCCTTGGCCGGAGGAGGGCCTCCGCCCGCCATGCAACGAAGCGCGGGAACCCGACGAGCGCGCCCCGCCCCACGATCAGAGAAGCAAGATCGCAGCCTGGGCAGCAGAACCCTAGGCCGCCTCGAACGAGATACCTCTGTCGTCCCGTCGATCGTGCATGGGGGTGTAGCGATCCGCCCTCTAAAACTATCTAAGTTAACCTGGGCCTCATACCCGGTTACCTCAGGCCCACCCAAAACAGAGCCAGGCTCACTCAGAATCGGCCCGTCAGGAAGGCCCTCTAGCGCACAGCCCAGGAGAGCGTTCAAACGCGTCGCCCGCTGTTTCGAGATCGAGATCGACCGACTCGCCGGCGATCTCGCCATGGCCGCCGCCGGCACACCGCCAGAACGGACAAGCCTCTTCTTCCGTTTAACTTGAATCCAAGAATCCGGATGAATCATATCGAAAAGAGTAAGGTTCGGTAGACTAACCTTTGGAAGGGGACCCTTCCATGGTCGGACCGCCGTCGCCGCCGTTCGACGGTGAACCACTCGCCGGACCATCTCCTTCTTCTCTCCCGCATGAAGCCCCACCCTTGCCGGATCTTCAACTGGCAGCACTCTATCCACCGTCGAGGCCACCTCGTCCTCATCATAGCCCGCATGGAAGAATTCGCAGAATAGGTCGGATGGGGTCGGCGTTGGTGGAGAAGCGTCCGGATCGTCACTGTCACCGTCCGCATCATCCTCGTCGGCTCCGGCCAGCACCCAAAACCGGCCGCCGACCCGAGCCACCACCCCCGAATGCATGGTCCCGGCGCTCGTCGGCCGGACGGTTGCGTCGCCCCGGTCGCCCCGGTCGCTCGGAAGGTGGAGTACATGTGCAATGGCCGCGGACGCCTCCCGCATCGTCTCATGCGTCGTCGTCAAATCGATCATTTCGATCTCCTCTCTGTGAACCTCCTGCAAAACTGACAACACATGGACATCGAAGTCAACTAAAATAAAACGCATCCCTACCTCGATCTGAACGTCCGCCGCCAGGTAATCGCCGGCAAGGATGTCGTTATCCATATCACGAAGTGACGTCCAGCGCGATGACGGAGAGTGTTGTAGCCGTCCCTCGATCCATCCGCGGATCGGATCCGAGAAACGAACCACCCACTGATCCGCCATGACCCGGATCTCATCATCCCCGGTGTTATCCTCTGAGATCACCGGCGGAGGTGATGGGGTCTGCCGCGCGACTGGCGGCCAACGTGCGCCGGGCGGCTGCGCGCCCGTCGGATTCGCGTCAGGCGGCCTTGCGGCGCCGCCCAGGACGTCGCCTCCCATCACGCCCAGCATGCCAACTAATTTACTTGGTATGAATATGTACTTGCTTGTGAATATGTGACATAGATTTACCGGCAAATCCAAAGTCTCGAGTTACTCATTGAGTGTTATGTGCATCCTAAATGTAGAGACCGGGAGCAATAAAACACTAAAACGATCCATGTAAGGATATCATATCATCGTTATTATGTGTCCTTGATCTGTGGTTTTTGTCTTGATACGTTTGTGGTGGGTCTCTGTGTTTGTAGCATTTAGGAGCGATTTTTTTATTATGGTGTTGGACTGCTTCTAGAAGCAAATTACACTAGGCGATTCACCTTTTGTGCCAGCTCAGATTGAATGGAACACTTTCGTCTGCTTGCAACCTTGAAGGAAACCTCAAACTGAATGGTTGTTTGCTTCACGTATCCAATACACATCCTTATGTCTAACCGGGACTGTTACTATCGTTGTGCTACCCCACTGCTTGAGGATATAAAGCTCGTAAACCCTTTACCTCTAGAAAGACAAGAGAGATAAGCAAGATTAGTCGTAGTCGGCAGATATTTGGATGGTTGCTTATTAAACTTAGTATATGTACCAGACGAACAAGACTTTGGCTTCTTTATTATTCATGATGGTCCCTTGTGTTTATCTTATTGTTTGCTGGGCGTAATTAGTTACTATCAGTGGAACCCTTTTGTGGATCAAATGATACTGTTAAGCAGCTTATCCAGTCGTCGCCTGGATCAACTTGAAGTGAACCAAATTATGCCCGCAATTGTTAGTGGTGTACTACTATTAGTTGTGATGATCCAGATTCTCGACCCAATTGGCTTTACATGTCATCATCTTATCGCTTCGATGGTTGTGTATGCAGTGGAGTAAAGTAAGATATAATGTAGGAAAAAGCAGAGAAACACTGACACACATATCCAAGTAATGATGAAGTGTTCCATGTGGTGCCACGGTGGGGACTGGGGACAACACCATTTGGTGCGTAGTCCTTGTACGTAGCACTCACTCGGCATTCAACATGGGTGTGCTGCAACGCTCTAAATTCGTGTACAAGCAACGGTACACGGGGACTTTAATTTGTAGGTACGACGACGCTCTAAAGGCTGACTCATTATTATTAGACGAGTCAAGGGGGTAAGCACTAGTGTGGTGGATCAGCTCTAGGCAGAGGGGCCAATCCATGCATGTGAGGGTAGTGTCCTGTCACAGAAAGACCGTGCTCCTCTCATGGGGTCGCCAAAGGACCCAGTGTAAATATCTGATTGATCTATCCAAACATATGACATGCTGCTGCACCACCTGCTATGTCGATCATCATAGAGCTGGGAGATCATATCAGATCACATGTCAGCATCCACTCCGCGCTTAGTCATCATGCCCTGCCCTACAACTAGAGCATCCGTGCTTGCTGCCTGCATGGACGTGCCCCACACACCGGGGACGGGAGAAAGCAAAGCCACCTGCAGGGCATAGATAAAATCATCTTCCTTCCGAAATATTTTCTTCTCGTCTCTGCGAAACCGGAGACTAGATATTTGCCTTATTTTCAATGAAACTTATTGTAACGAAAAACAAACCAATAAACCCTTCAATATAGATAGAACAAGAAGAAGAAGAAATAATTACTGTATATACTAATGTTTATAATCTATAGTAAGGCGAGCGCACATGGAACCGCTAGGTACTCCCTCCGGTCCTTTTTAGTTCGCATATAAGATTTGACTGAAGTCAAGACTCGTAAAGTTTGACCAACTTTATAGAATAGAGTATCAACATTCACAATCTAAAATCAATATCAATAGATGTGTCATTACTTAAAGTTTCTTATTGTACTCCCTCCGGTCCTTTTTAGTTCGCATATAAGATTTGACTGAAGTCAAGCCTCGTAAAGTTTGACTAGCTTTGTAGAAAAAAGTGTCAACATTTACAATCTGAAATCAATACCACTAGATGTGTCATGACTAAAAATTTTATATTATATAACTTTAGTATGGCAGATGTTGATATTCTTTCATATAAATACGGTCAAACTTTGTGAAGTTTGACTTCAGAAATTCTAATATACAGAGTAAAAAGGACAGGAGGGAGTATAACTTTAGAATGATAGATGTTGATATTTTTTCATATAAATACGGTTAAATTTTATAAAATTTGACTTCAAAGAATCTAATATGCGGAGTAAAAAGGACCGGAGGGAGGGAGTAACAAAGAGCCCAAACTCGAAACACGATCAGCATTCACCGGCGGCGAGCGGATGGACGAGTCCAAATTGTCAAAGCACTAGCACAGGCTGTCAATCATCAGTCCAAGTGAAGTGAAGTGGCCTGCCCGTGGCCGTGGCCGCACCGTCACACTCACAAAAGATCAGGCGGCCTGGAAGCCAACGAGGACTTGTCCACCGCTTTGCCTTTGTCCGTCGACCGCCGGGCCGGCTCGTGCCGGACGCGGGGCCACATGACGTGCAGAGGGGAGGGGGCGCACGTGGGTGGGGGCCGCGCGCCATTGCTTGTGCTGAAAGAAAGTGAAGGGAGGAGCCTGCAGCTGCAGTGGACGGGCACTAGATGAGTTCCTGATTGGAGGCTCGAGTTTTTTCATTTCGTGGCCGGCCCTGCTTACTTGGAGCCGGAGACTTGGAATGAGCAGGTCAACGCGGCGTATTTCCCTCGCCGCCGTCTGACTGCGATCGGTATTGTATTCAGGTTCCGGTGACGTGTCAGCCGGCCGGACTCAAGTTTCTACTCTCCCGGTAGCGTTGCAGAATGGACGTGCTTGCCACTGCGTCGTGTCAGTACCAGCCATGCACGTATGTCAAATCCAATAGTGTCGCCATGTACTCCACTGAGTATTGTAGTAGTACTGCTAGTACATAGCAGGGAGACTTGTAGGGTTTCATGGTGTTGGTGGCTCGGCGATCGTTAAGGCCAACTCCACCGCACGACCTTAAATAAACGTTTGGTTTCATCGAATTTTGTCTCTTCGGGACGGTAATGGATCTGTTCATGTCCGCCTCTATCCGTTGGGTCGTGGGTGCGTCTAACGCGTGGCCGCATCTCAAATCAGGGATGAACGTGATAAAAAACAAAAAAAATTAAATAAAATGCCTAAAAAAGTAAATAAACACAGTTACAAAAACTTAAAACATATTTAGGGGTCACGGCCATAAAACGACCCAGTTTCACGCCGCACTTAAACGGCTCAGTTCCATAATTAACATAAAAACAAAATAATAAAAAGCCGCCCGCGCGCTCCTGCCGCGCCTGTCCATGCTGTGGTCGTCGCCGTCTTCAGTGGCCGCCGGTGTCGTCGTCGTCGCTGACGAGGTCGACGTAGTCCGGCAGCGTCCACAGGTGGGCCGGCGGTCTGCGGTGCACGGCGGGGGCGTGGTGGAAGTTGGCAGGTGCCTGCACCACCACCTCCCGCGACGAGGCTTCCCGCTCCGGTGACTGCTGTAACACCCTCGATGCGACTATATCTCCCACGTGTCGAGGCACGACTTAGAGACATAATCGCATTGAAGGCATATGTCGCAAGTTAGGCAATCTTCACAACATCCCATGTAATATAAATCATAAAGGGGAGATAACATAGTTGGCTTACACTCGCCACGTCAATCAAGTACATAAATAACATTACATCATCCAAACACTCATGGCCCGACTATGGCGCCAAAATAAAAGATAACCCAACATGCGACACGGTCCCGATCACCCCCAACTCGGCACCACTAGTAATCATCAGGAAAAGAAACATAGTAACGTTGAGAATCTTCGTCGAACTCCCACTTGAGCTCAAACGCGTCTCCTGGAGCGGAATCATCAGGCCCTGCATCTGGTCTAATAGTAATCTGTGAGCCACAGGGACTCAGCAATCTCGTACTCTCGCGATCAAGACTATTTAAGCTTATAGGTAAGGCAAGGTAAATATGTGGAGCTGCAGCAAGCTACTAGCAAATATGGTGGCTATTTTGTTTGCAAGAGAGAGCGAGAAGAGGAGGCAAAGCGCGAGCGAGAAACTAGAGGACAACCTGCGCAAACATTACTCCAACACCGTGTCCATTTCCCGGGCTCCGCCGAGAAGAGGCCATCACGGTAACACACTCAGTTGATTCATTTTAATTAAGTTAATGTTCAAGTTATCTATAACCGGACATTAACAAATTCTCATCTGCCCATAACCGCGGGCACGGCTTTCGAAAGTTCAAATCCCTGCAGGGGAGTCCCAACTTAGCCCATGACAAGCTCTCACGGTCAACGAAGGAATAGATCTCCTCCCAAGACGTTCCAATCAGACTCGGTATCTCGGTTCTTCAAGACACTTCGACAGGTTAAAACAAGACCAGCAACACCGCCCGAATGTGCCGACAAATCTCGATAGGAGCTGCACATATCTCTTTCTCAGGGCACACTCAGATTGTCTTAGGTACGGGTAGGCCAGCCCAGAGTTGCCCCTGGTGGCCACCGGCAGCTGACAGGTGGACCAACACTCAGAGGAGCACTGGCCCGAGGGGTTTAAAATAAGATGACCCTCGGGCTCCGGAAACCCAAGGAAAAAAGAGGCTAGGTGGCAAATGGTAAAACCAAGGTTGGGCATTGCTGAAAAAGCTTTAATCAAGGCGAACTATCAAGGGGTTCCCATTATAACCCAACCGCGTAAGGAACGCAAAATCCAGGAACATAACACCGATATGACGGAAACTAAGGCGGCAAGAGTGGAACAAAACACTAGGCGAGAGGCCGAGCCTTCCACCCTTTACCAAGTATATAGATGCAATAAGATAACATGGCAAAATAATGATATCCCAACAAGTAAAATAATGTTCCAACAAGGAACGGCCTCCAATCTTCACCTGCAACTAGCAACGCTATAAGAGGGGCTGAGCAAAGCGGTCACATAGCCAATCAACGGTTTGCTAGGAACATGGTGGGTTAGAGGTTTGACATGGCAATTTGGAAGGCTTGACAGCAAGTGGTAGGCATCGTAGCATTGGCATAGCAAAAGAGAGAGCAAACTAGCATAACAAAGATAGTAGTGATTTCGAGGGTATGATCATCTTGCCTGCACAGTTGTCAGAGTTGACTGGATCCTCGAAAGCAAACTCAACGGGCTCCTCGTTAGCGAACTCGTCTCCCGGCTCTACCCAAACAAGACAAACAAGCAACAAGGACACAATCAACTACGTGCAAGGATCAAACAATATGATGCAAGGATGGTATGCTATGCGGGATGCGATGCCGGATGCAATATGCAAGATTTGACAAGGGATGCATGAACCTGGCCTCAACTTGGGAATCCAAGTGTGCCGCTGGAAAGATGAGATGAAATCGCTTGAAAACGATATAAAGAACTCCGGAATCGGAGTTACGGTTTGAAAATGGCAAGCGATTCAAATATGACACCGGTCTGCGATTTACAGCAAGTAACCATCTAAATGCAATGAGATGAACATGCTACAGCACCCAAACATGGCATAAAAATACATGGCAGGGATGCATTCATGATGCTTAACAAAAGTCTAGCACTGAGCTACGGCCAATTCATCCATTAACATGTTCAAACAAGCATGGCAAAAATGCATATAACAAACAGATTTCAGACTTACTGAAATTAACACTTGTCTGGAATTTTAGATCAGGTAGCACTCTTCGGAGCATCAAAACTACATGCTACAGGACCTGAACATGGCAAAGTAAAGCATGGCATTGAGCTACTCAAAGAGCTTAACAAAAGTCCCTTAGTGACCTTGAGCTAAAAGGGATCAGAAAATACAATTGCAAGCATGTGAACATAGCAAAATCATAATCAGTTCTCAGACTTAGTGAAAACTGGCACATGCTGAAACATATCTCAAGTAGTCATGTTTACAAGCTCGATGCACTCAATACGAAGCAGGTCATGATAAGCTAAGCATACACCCATCAAGAATGTACAAAATTCAAGCTAGACATGACAAGAACAATAGCATAGCATGCACGGATCAACTACAATATCATCGGCAAAATTGCAAACAAGTTGACAATCTGCCCAGATTCACAAAGTAGCAAAAGTAGAGCTCGATTGACTCAAGCTAGGGTGCTCCATAATTGCAAACAAAGACATGGATGGATAGAGAACTACAAGATTAACAAAACATCCTTACTGATCATCCTCAAAAGAGGCACGGATCACTAGGAAACAACATGAACATATGGCCATATGAGATAAACAACTCAAAGACTTAGTGGAAATGCTAAGTCCCTGAAAACAGAATTAACAAGTGCACCACTTTGCAAGCTCGTGCTAGTCATCACACACATCACAAAAATACATGGGTTGCACCTCTGAAAAAATGGCAAAACCCTTAATAAAACACATGTAGAGCTCATGGGCATATCATGCACACATTAATCATGGCAAAAATGACAAATAACTAAAAGGAGCAGCACATCTGACAAATATCTCAAGTAGCCCTCTTCTAATAGCATTTCGGGCATCAAGATGAACTCAAATGAAAATGATGCAATGGAATGAAATGATGTACTCTCTGAGATGAACATTTTGATATGTTATATGTCCAAATCGGAGCTACGGGTGCAAAGATACGATGCTATGAACATGAGCACTTGGACTGCAGACTTAGGGAAAAATCGAGGTCAACCCTAGGGTTAGCTCGGATTTGGATCTGGCGCACGCCGACCGAGAACCGCCGGAATCGTCGGGGAGGTAGGCCGGCGGCTCACCGGAGATAAGAGGAGGCCGGACGGCGGGGGCGGCGGACCCGGCCGCGGTGGCGGCGAGGCGACGATGGCGCCGCGGTGGTCGGTGAAGGCGGC